>NC_138378.1:9281666-9316131 GCF_054177405.1 Leptonychotes weddellii
CATCCATAGTCTCTCATGGTTCGTCTCCCGCTCCGATTTCCCCCCCTTCATTTTTCCCTTCCTACTATCTTTTTCTTCTTCTTTTCCTAAACATATAATGTGTTATTTGTTTCAGAGGTACAGGTCTATGATTCATCAGTCTTACACAATTCACAGCGTTCACCATAGCACATACCCTCCCCAGTGTCCATCACCCAGCCTCCCCATCCCTCCCACCTCCCACCACTCCAGCAACCCTCAGTTTGTTTGCTGAGATTAAGAATCTCTTATGGTTTGTCTGCCTCTCTGGTTTCATCTTGTTTCATTTTTTCCTCCCTTCCGCTATGGTCCTCTGTCTTGTTTCTCGAATTTCTCATATCAGTGAGATTATATGATACTTATCTTTCTCTGATTGACTTATTTCGCTTAGCATAATACCCTCTCATATCCAGTAATTTATCATTAAATCCAAGGTCATGAAAATTCACCCCTGTATTTTAGGAGTTTTGTAGTTTTAGCTCTTTAAGTCAATGATGCATTTTGGGTTAATTTTTGTATATGGTGTGAGGTAGGGATTCAACTTCATTCTTTTGCATGTGTATATACAGTTGTTCCAGCACCATTTGTTGGAGAGACTGTTGTTTCTCCATTGAGTAGTCTTGGCCCCCTTGTTGTAATTCAATATTTTAAATGGTTTTTCATTTGTACAATCACAAAAATTATTGGAAAAAAATATAGTGATCACTCAGCATCATCATTTTGTCACATTTATTTCAAATTTTGTTTTTATATATTTTGAAACTTTTACTGAAATACAGCATCCACAACGAACAGTGCAGACATCCTAAGTGTGCAGCTCAAGTGTTTTACAGAGCACACCCATGTGACCAGCATCCAGAGCAAGGATCAGAATCCCAACCTTCGTTACCCCAGCAACTCCCTTGTGCTCCTTGCGGGTCACCTACATCCCTCTCCCGACAGGGATAGAACCACTCTCCCAATTTCTACCACTGATTAATCTCTTTTTGAGATTTTCTCCTTATATAAGAGAAATCATGCAGTAGATTTTCATGTTTGAGTTCATTTGCTCAAATTTATATTTGCAAGATTCATCCCTATTTTTGTAGGTATTGCAGTTTAAATATTTTTTTAAAGAAATAAAACATTGTGCATTCAGTTGAAGGCCCATCTGCCCCTCCTGAATGTGCTTCCTTTCCATTCCTATAGGAAGTTCATAACTTTTAAGGAATTTTAAAATACTAATATCAGACATGTTTGGGGATAAATAATGTATATTATGGCTTTGCATATTTTTATTCTTTGTATAAGTGGCATTGTATCATTATCTCACTTCCTGTTCTTAACATTTAAAAGAACTTTATGTTCACACACTTAATCCTACTTCATTACTTTTAGCCATGTTAGAGCGTTACACTATGAATATACCTCCCTTCCTTCAGTTTACTGGAGTTCCCTGTTGATACACATTTAGATAGTTGCCACTTTTTTTGCCATTAGGAACAGCACTGCCATGCATGTCCTTGTCCTGGTCTCCATTATACGTAATGCTAATGTTTCTCTGTGGAGTATGTCCAGAGGTTGGGTTGCTGGATTGGCAGTATATACATCTTTATCTCTACCAGAGATCATCAGCTTTTCTCCCTGAAGTGCTTGTACTAATCTTGGTCCCGTCGTTCCTCTGCATCCTCACCACTATTTGATAGTGTCAGATTTTTAAAATGCTGTCACTAATTTGTTTTTACCATTTGCTCTTTTACTCAAAGAACCACACTTTCCATTCTAGGAAGCCTGGGAACCCTGTGTTTCACACACCACTGTGTTCAGTAACTCTTAAACCTGGCTGATCGTCGGAATTACCCAGAGAGCTTTAAAAATGCAGATGACTTTGTCCCATCTGGACCTGTTTTGGTATTGGGATGGTTCCTTGGCATTTGTAAAGGTTTTTCACATCAGTTGGCTTGATAGGAAAAAACTGTGCTCAGATCATGGGCAACTTTGGAATATGACTCATCTTTTTTGTTTTTAAAAGAAATGCATTGAATTTAAATTAAAAAAATAAAAAAATGAGGCTCCCCTCTACCCTGATCTACCCAAGTGTTTTATGCCTTAAAGAGCAGAGAGCTGTAGATTGCATTATAATAATTCTGTAATAGTAGTAGGAGTAGTTTGTGATCAGGGTCGTTAGTAGTAGGAGAGGTACTGGTGGCTCCTGGAACAGCAATAATGTAATGAGAGGTAACATTTAATGATGCTTATTGCGTGCCAGATGCTGTTCTAAGTGATTTGCATAAACTCACTAATTCTTACTGTAGGCCAACAAAGTAGGTACCAGTATGACTGGCATTTGACAGAGGATAAAACTGAGGTGTAGAGAGGCTCAGCAGTCTCCTCAAGTTCACCTTGCTGGAGAATGGTGGAGCTGGGACTGGACCCCAGGTGATGTGGCCCCCAAGTCCATGCTCTTTAACCACTAGGACCTGGGAGTTTGGGTGCAGTGAATGGGGTGTCGAAAAGCTCCTAGAGCATCCGTAGTAATGTTGGGGTAGTGTATCATGTGTTGCTGCATAGCAGATTACCCCACACTTAGTGGCTTCTGACAACAGAAGGTGTTATCTCACGGGGTCTCTGGGCCAAGAATCTGGGTGCAGCCTTGCTGGGTCCTGTGGCCCATGGTGTCTCGCAGGCTGCCGACACCTAGGGTTCAACTGGGGCAGGATCCACTTCCAGATAAAATCAGTGTTGTTGGCAGGACTCGGCTCCTTGCGTGTGTTGGACCGAGGGCTTCAGTTCTTCACTGTTTTGGCAGGAGGCCACCCTCATTCATTGCTCCACGGGCTTCTCTGTAGGTCAGCTCCCTTGTCAGCTGGCTTCATCTGAGTGAACAAGTAAGCGTGTGAGCAGGAGGGAAGGCACAGTCTTTGTAACCTGCTCTCAGAACTGGCCTCCCCTCACTTCACTTCTGCAACGCTAAACTAGAAGCAAGTCACTGTGTCCATCCCCCCGCCCCCCACTCAGTGGGAGCGTCTCATAAGGGCATGAATCCCAGGGCCTAGGGGTCAGTAGGAGCCGTTGAAGAAGCTGCCTCCCCTCTGTGTAGAAGAAACCGCTTCATGAACTGCTCTTGTGCTGACCCAGTGACACAGCATGAATGTGCTTTGAAAATGACACATTTTAAGGGATTTTTATGTCCCTGATGCCAGTAGGTACTTTCAGACTCAACAGGACGCATATCCTTGGCAACTTTTGGGTGGGAAGGGGGCTCTTTCTCCCACACTGCTGCTGCTGTCCTTACGGGCCCATACCTGGTCTGACCCATGGCTTCTAAACCGTATCGTGAGCACACATCTGATGTCAAGAACATCCGTGGCCTGGAAGCAACAGCACAGATCAGGTGGGTGGGTGTTTCCTGGTGAATCAGAGTCATTATCTCCCACAGATTTACTTTTGTTCCGGCTTTTATGTTTTCAAGTTCTAGGACTGTGGGCTCTGCTGAAGTCATTTGAGGGCTGACTCATCCTCAGATACCCAATATCAGCCATTCTTGGATAAGTGAGCAATATCCCCCACTCTTCCTTTAGCTGTGAGGGGCTCTCGTTTGTTCCCAGATACACGCCATATTTTATGAGCTGTGGCCCCGTGTCTTATCACAGCAGGAACAGTAGGGGATACTTGTTGGTTGGGCAAATGGTTATTTTAAAAACAGCACCCCACCCTTCCAAGGTTATTAAAAAACAAATGAACCCAGCATTTAGTTAAGGCATTCAGAACAAATACATATGTAAAGAAAGAGCTCAAGCTTTAATCATCTTTATTTTGACCACCCAAAGATGACCCCCTTTTCCCTTTTCAGAGAATTTCCTCTCAGCTTTTTTTTTTTTCTACGCATATAGGAGTGTAAACATCCACACAAATTTTTATGAAATTGGGATCAAATGTCACATAAGGCTTTTAAACCCTCCCCACATTGAACAATATATATGGTGAAAATTTTCTCAGATCAGTAAAAGGTGATTTTTATGATTTTAATGTGTGCATGGTGCTCTGTTGAAAAAAAAATACCATTAATTAAATATTCCTTTCTTGGAAACTTAACGTTTTCCATTTCTCACAACTAAAAGTCAATTTGTGAGCATCCATCTTTGCTAGGCCATCTTTAATGAAATGCATATTATTGCTAAGTTTTCTAGTTTGCTGACCTGTCTTTTTTTTTTTTTTTTAAGATATTATTTATTTATTTGACAGAGAGGATAGCGAGAGCAGGAACACAGTGGAGGAGTGGGAGAGGGAGAAGCAGGCTTCCCGCCGAGCAGGGAGCCTGATGTGGGGCTTGATCCCAGGACCCCGGGACCATGACCTGAGCCAAAGGCAGACGCTTAACTGACTGAGCCACCCAGGCGCCCCTGTCTCCCTCTTTATCTGTGGTTTTGATAGGTGGAAATTAGCCTCCAGGGCATGTGGGCAGGTTCTCTGTAGAAATCTCCTTAACTCCTCTAATGAAGTGGTTCTCGTCCTGGGGCCATTTTGCCTCCAGGGGACACTCGAAAATGTTGGGAGACATTTTCGATTGTCACAACTCAGGTTGGTACCACTGACATCATCTAGTGGGTGGAGGCCAGGACAGCCTCCTGACAAAGAATGATCCATCCCCCCCAAATGTTCGTTGTGTGGGGGCCAACAGCTCAGTTCTGATGTACCCAGACATCCTGCCTGTTATTGGAAGATACCTGCCCAGCTACCCGGTGGAAGGAAGTGTTAACTCAACTGTAAGATGTCTTGGTTTTGTGCCTGTTGACAGGAATGTGCTCTCACCTGGTTCATCAGCACCCCCAAATCTGTGTGCACTCACAAAGCGAAGTCTTGGCGAGAATCTGTCTTCTGAGGGCTTCTTTGGAGCTAGTGTCCTTGTCTCTCTGAAGAAAGGCTGCGTTGCCTGCTTTGTTTTTGTTGTGTACAGATGTTTCACTGCCCGCTCCCCCACCCGTCCCACGTAGAATGATGGAGGCGGATCATCGCTGTAGATCATACCCCTGTCATTGTTTGCATAAAAGAGGCCTTTGAACAGGGGCCAGAATCAGACCACAGTGGAAAAAGATGAGGCCCCCAAACAATGCAGTGCAACCAGCAGCTCTCTGTAAATTTACGGCATAGTCTTGCCATAATATGAGAGCGAAGTAACCTTGTGATGAACTGGGTGGGAGGAAATGAGTAACGGGAGGAGACGGTTGATACCGTGTTTATATTGGACAAGCTGTCCGAGCTTTCCCGAGCACCCTCTGCAGGAGAGGAAGCTGGGGAGGGGGAAGCTATTTCCTACCGCTGTGTCGTTAAGCACCGTTTGGGTGAAGGGAAAAGGGAAAAAGCCCTGGGATGCTTTCAGGCAGTTATCTTTGGCCTGAGTCACAAGCACGCATAGGTGTGATCCGTCAAAGATGAAGCGTGCAGCTTTTCTGCTGCTAAGACGCAGGTCCTTCTTGGGGTGGCCGGCGGGTGCTTTTATGAGTAAGCATGTAGTTCTCGAAGATTGTCGGTGATTAGAGGGCATTAGAAAGCTGTTTTAAAGGAGGAAACTTAACACCACGAATTTGGCTTTGGGTATTTATTTCGTGTTGAGTAACGAGTTTACAGGTACGCATTCTGGGCTTTCCCTGGCAGCAGAATTCCGGCAGGAAGTGGGGACGGCCGTGCTCCATCCCCTTGCCTGTCTCTGCTGCCTCCAGGCTCGCCGTGATGGGGGTTGCCGAGGAAGGAATGTCAGGGAATAAGAACCAGGGGCTTTACCACCGATCCTCAAAGCAGGGTTTCTCAGCCTCAACAGGTTGACGCCGGGGCGGGATGATTCTAGGCTGTGGCTGTCCTGTGTGCTGTGGGATGCTTCACAGCATCCTTGGCCTCCACCCACGGGATGCCAGTAGCATCCACAACCCCTAGTTGTGACAACCAAAAAGATCTCCAGATACCAGCAAATGCAAAATCCCCTCCCTGGAGAGCCGCTGGGCTAATAAGCCTTGGTCTCCACATACGGCGCGCTCAAGGGGCGCATAGAGTTACTGTCCCCTGAGCAGGACTGATGATGTTGAGTGGACACCGTCTCTTTGTCCAGTCCTTGGCTGTGTGCTCTGTGTAGGTGACATTGTTTAAGCCACAACAGCCTGTGTGGTAAGAGTTGTTAGTATTCCTGTTTTACAGATGAGAAAACTGAGGTTTAGAGAAAGAAGCACGTCCAAGTGCACACAGCCGAAAGCTGGTGTCGGGTCTAAGCATCCGACGCCTGGGCTGTGGTGTTACCTACTTCCCAGAAAATCTGGTCAGTGTGAACGAACACCTGGGTAATCTGATCACTAGCTAGGTCCTCAGGTAGACATAGGGGTCTGGAATTACTGGGATCGGCAGTTTGTGAAGGTGGTTTGCTCCCCAGGGAATGTTTGTTTATGTCTGGAGACATTTGGGCTGTTGTCCCCATGGGGGTGCTGCTGGCAGCTGGTGGGGACAGCCCAGGGATGCTGCAGAAGGTCCTGCAGTGCACAGGTCAGCCCCCACAGCAAAGAACTCTCTAGCCCATATGTGAATGATGCCAAGGTCGAGAACCCTGCTCTAGATAATTACCTTACTTCCCCACTTTTCCAGGTAGACCACAGTTTGATGATCCTGGCAGTCCCGTCTATAAATTTAAGATGATCTTCCAGCGTGGGAGTCTGTTCCTGTTGGGATAGTAATAACTAAAAACAAAGTTCTTAAATTGTTTTGATTTTGCTTTCATCATTTAATGTGTTTCCAAATGCTTTGAGTTTTCTTCTATTTTCTTGTGGCCTTTGCCCCAGAGTGAGGGCCTCCACCCCCATTTCTTGCTTTTTATCTTCAGCCAAGTGAAAAAAACATTGGCGTCCGCTAAGTATGCTTTGTATGCCATCTGTCCTGGGAAGTGGGCACAGGAGCAGAGAGCGGGTGTTCCTCTGGGTGTTCATTCCATTGGGCCCCCTCTCTAGGATGAATCAACGGGAGAGATCACGTTTTACATGAAGGGAGCGGATGTTGTCATGGCTGGCATCGTGCAGTACAATGACTGGCTGGAGGAAGAGGTAAGCGGGGTGCGGGGACTGAGAACCGGGTGGCAGAAGCATGTCTGGAGGCTGCCCTTTGCGTGGCATAGTTAGATGGGTCCCTGTACTTGTTACCTGTGCCTACATAACAGATCACCCCCAGACTTAGCAGCTTAGAACAACACCCTTTTATTTCTCCTGGTTTCTGTGGGCCAAGGATCTGTGCACAGCTTTGCTGAGTCCTCTGTTCAGGGTCTCTCGAGGGCTTGCTTGGGGCTGGGGTCTCATCTGAAGGCTCAAGTGGGGCAAGACCCACTTCCAAGCTCACTCAGCTGCCCTGCACAAGAGTCAGCGCCTCACTGGATTTTGTCTGGAGGCAGGTACCAGGAGGGTGGGGGTCACTGGGGGCCACGTCACAGGCTGCCTGTCCTGGTTTGTGATGTGGAGAATTGGCCACAGCAAGGAGGGAAGAAACTCTCTGGTTTATCAGGCCGTTTTTATTTTATCTCTCAGTTCCAGGTAGGGGAATGCACATTTTCCATTCAGTAATACTATGTTTTCAGTTAGAGGGTTGCAAACTCAAATGCCGACAGGGGCCAGGCAGGTAAGTCAAATGAAACAGGCTGGGGTGTGTTATAACAGGGTCACACTTTGTGTGTCTTCACTTGACAACTGTTTTCTGGGAAGACCTAGAAGCAGCTGGTTTTCTTTCATTGTTGGTTGAGGTTATTTGGGAAAGCATGCGTGGTTTCGTCAGAGGTTCGGTTTTTCCAACAAGCCAAAAATCCAGATTTATCTGTGAAGTCTTAGAGCGTTGACTTACATTTTGAAACGTATACTGTACCAATCGACGAAAACCTATGCGTAGGCCACGTTTGGCCCATGGGCTGTGATGTCGCAGCCTCCCTTGAGGTTTGCTTTAGGGGAAAGCCATATTCTGATTTGCCACTTTCCCCATGCCCCTGTGTCCACTGCAGCATCCAGCCCTCCTCAGTGAGAGTCCGGGGCTTGGAGGCAGAGCCCTTAGTATGGCTCTCCACTGACTGAGGTCTGCTTTGCAGTGTGGAAACATGGCCCGAGAAGGTCTGCGGGTGCTCGTAGTGGCGAAGAAGTCTCTCGCAGAGGAGCAGTATCAAGACTTTGAAGTAAGTGGTCCTGGGACCTTTCTCCTACTTTTTGCAGCCCTACCCTTACCTCCCTGATCATATCTCCTCTCCGTCTCCCCCTCGCTCATTCTGTTCTAGCTATACTGAGGTTCTTTCTGAGCACCCCAGGCTCACTTCTGCCACAGGGCCTTTGCACTTGCTCTTCTCACTGCCTGGAACTCTCTTCCTGCACAGAGCTCCGTGGCCTGCTCCCTTGCTTCCTTTGGGTCTCTGCTCAAATACCACTGCCTCTGAGAAGTCTTCCTGGACTTCCCATCTAAGGCAGCCCCACCTCACTGCTCGCCATCCATCACCTGCTTAACTTTCTTCACTGTGTGAATCCCCATCTAGGATGACCTTGTTTCTATGTTTTTGTCTAACATTCTTCTTCATACCTCCTTCCTGGAACAAAATCTTCTTCAGAGCAGAGACCATCAGTCTGGTTTGCTCTTGTATCCCAGCACTTAGGTTAGTCATGGGCACATGGTATACCCTCTGGAAAATTTGAAATGAATCACCCCCTTGGAGCCCTCATTTCTTTATGTTGTAAAAAGAGTTGAACTAGATCATTGACTTTCACGGCCAAGGGTTCCAGCATGAATATGTCTGGTTTATTGTCCTCTTGTCCCATAAATTGTGTGTTGCTTGAAGGAAGGGTCCTTGTATCCCCTGGCCTGTCACAAAGCCCAGCGCATGCCTGGGTGTGTGACCAAAAGGGAGAGAGGTGTGGCTGGGGACAGGCTTCTGGGGTCCTTGTCTGGCTCCACCCAGAGGAGCTATGCCTGAGTCTGTCTCTTCCTTGTGCTTGAGTTCTTTGTAAAGTTTTATTTAGCAAGAATTCTAGCCCTGATAAATTCTGCCGTCCTTTCAAGTTTAAAGGCATGTGTTTGAAACAACCCATTAAGGGATTTTTGATTTTCTTCCATGTCTTTGCTAACCCTATAAAGTAGCTAAACTGAAGGGTTGGGTCAATGGTCTTTGGAGGTGGGACTTCATCTCCAGAAAACCCAGTGATCAGGGGTTCTTGGTCACAAAGCGTGTGCCGTGTGTGGGAGAACGTGCCGTTTTTTTGAGATCTTAAGTTGTACCAATCCTTGCAACAACCCGGGGAGGTTGGGGCTGTTATTGCTGCTTCATGAGTGAGAACAGTTGAGGCTCAGATACGTTGAGCAACTTGCTAGAAGTTGCACAGCAGGTCAGTATAGAGGAAAGGGTAGAACTAGGGCCTGTGCAAGTTCTGGGCCAATGAACTTGGAAGGACATTGGAAGTCTCCGTTCATCCCTTGGAGGTCCAACCACGCCCTGGGGTCCCCCACTTGGTGTTGCACTCTCCTCGCCCATCAGCCTGGCCCCTTCCCACCCTAAGCAGTGGCTGGGTCTCCCGCTGTGTCGCAGGCCCGCTATGTCCAGGCCAAGCTGAGTGTGCACGACCGCTCGCTCAAAGTGGCCACTGTGATCGAGAGCCTGGAGATGGAGATGGAGCTGCTGTGTCTGACGGGGGTGGAGGACCAGCTGCAGGCGGACGTGAGGCCCACCCTGGAGACGCTGAGGAATGCCGGCATCAAGGTAGGCCGGACCTGCCTGGGACCCAGCTGCTGAGATTCACCATTGGCCCTGCAGCAGAGTGTAGAAATTAGAGAAGGGGGGGTGCCTGCGTGGCTCAGTTGTTAAGCGTCTGCCTTTGGCTCAAGTCATGATCCCAGGATCGAGCCCCGCATCGGACTCCCTGCTCTGCGGGAAGCCTGCTTCTCCCTCTCCCACTACCCCTGCTTGTGTTCCCCTGCCCCGCCCCCCCCTCCCCGCACCGGGCTCGCCGTGGGACTGCGAGCCTCCCCTTCTCCCTCCAGCAGGCTCGGGGTGTTCGGCACATTCTTGTTGAGCCACTGGCCGACCAGCCATCTGCCTGTTGTTCTGGGTGAATGAGGGGCCGCCCGGTGGACTGACCGCCTGTACCAACAAACTGCCTTACTTATTTACACTGTTTGGGGCCAAAAAGAAAAAAAAGAAAAAAAAAAATTCAGGCGTTTAATCCAGAGAGGCCAGCAGAGGGCGTCCGAGCAGCACGCTACGTTTTAAAGGCCCTGAGCAAAGCAAGCGCAACCTCACTGGCTTGGAGCTCCTGGACGCGGGCGTGTTTGCCGCCCACCTCCTCCCCGAAGCAGCTCTCTGGGGCGTCCTTGGGCCGGTACTTGGCATGGACTCCCGTGAGAGGGGCCACAGTAATAAGGGAGCTCCAGCCACAGTCGTGCCCATGGGGGGGGACTCACACGTATGTGGGCGTGTGTCGTGGCAAACCAGATCCTGTCGTGTATCTAGTTTGTTGCAAGGACATTGCCAGCAAGATCCCAGTTTTGGAAAAACAGTCCAAAGTCAGAAGGGCTTGCTTCTGTTGCGCCATGGTGCTGAAATTTGTCCCTGGCAACTTCCGTAGACCTCTTCTCTCTAAGGTTTGGAATTCTGGTTTCTGCTTCTGGCTCCATCCTGAGCTTCCCCTCAAAGCTGTCCTCTCCAAAAGGCTGTTTTATTCCCAGAGTGTGGACTGGATTTCTCTTTCTGGTGTCCTTGGTCAGACGGGAGGGGGAAGGGAGTGGGGGGCGAGGGGTCAGGGGGGTTTGTAGGCAGCCCTAGCACAAGGTCCTTCACAGGCCAGAAGCTATTGGAACTTGGAAAATTTCTACTTCAGCCCCTCCCCAGATGCAGCAGCTGAGGCCAAGCAAGGTGGGAAGTGTGCTGCTGGGCCTGGGGCTCAGGTCTGGGCACATACCTGCAGTGCCCCCCTGTCATCCCGGACGTGGGGCATCAGTCACGTGGTAGTCTGATGACTTTCCATGGTTTTCTAGAACTTGAGCCTCCTAGCTCCTTTCCCAGTGTTTCAGCAAACCCTGAACACTGGGATCACTACAAAGAATTTTTTTTTTTTTTAACGGCCAGATGAGATGTTGAGAGGAGAGGCTGACACCCACCAGGGTCAAGCCCAGAGCCACGGCCCCCTTGAGAAGGGCCCAGTGCCCACGTCCTGGCTGTCTCACTGCCTGGGTTTGGCTCCGGTTTCTCCACTGACTGCTTCAGCAGTCCTTGGCAAGTGGCTTGACTTCTCAGTGCTCTGTTTCCTACCTCTCCACATTACCCTGAAGGTCAAGTGCACTGAGCGTGGATGGCGCTTGATGGGCGCCCGGCACGGCGAACGCTCTGGAGACCATGGCCGTTGCTTTCCTGTACCTCCCCCACTGCCGGCGTGTACTTTGTGCATGACCCTGCGCCCCTCCCTGCTGGGGCCGCGAGAACAGAGGGTCAGTGGGTAAACCAACGGAGCAGGAAGTGCATTCTGTTTGGGCTCTGAAGGCTGGGATTCTGGGCCTGTTTGGGACAGGAGCTAGCTGTGAGGCTTTGGGGCAAGTCACCTGCCCTCTCTGAGCCCCTGGCAGCGAAACGCAGAATGATCTGTTAGGAGGTGTGGAGGAACTTGGCACATTTACCGTTGGCTTAACCAACCACATAGAAAGACTGCATGTAACGTGACAAACCAGTGTTTTCTGTAGGACACGGAAGTGATCCCTCACCCATACCACCATCCCCTTCTTTGAAATTTTTTATTGCTTTAAGAAAAATTTCCAGAAGGGGGATAGTGAGGTCCGAGGCCGAGCTTCATGATGTCTGTGGAAGCATGTGGCCAAATGGTTTTCGAGAAGTGTTGTACCAGCTTTCACTGCCACCAGCAGTGGTCACTTGGGGTCCTGAAGCCTTTGAGGTGGGGTATTCCTGTGGTGTGTTGGGGACACCATGAGCCTCGAGGTAAGTTGGAATAAATGAAGTTTGGCTCGATGTTCTTGGAAACTGAACAGACACAGTCTGCAGGCTGGCCTTGAACAGTGACCAAGAAGAGCTTCTTTCTGCTGTGGTTCCAGGTTTGGATGCTGACGGGGGACAAGCTGGAGACAGCTACATGCACAGCGAAGAATGCACATCTGGTGACCAGAAACCAGGACATCCACGTTTTTCGGCTGGTAAAGTGTTGTCTGCACTGGGGTCTCATGGGGGTGATGCTCCAGTTTGCCCCGTGACCTCAGAACCTCCAGTGCACCCCTAAAGAGGGGAGGCGGGAGTGTGTTAACCACCTTGGGTGGGGGAACTTATAGCATTGGTTTGTGGGGGGAATTACTGAGTGGCCCCGGTGAAGCTGCAGGCTTCCTTTGGGGGTGGTGCGGAAGCAGCTAGTACAGCCCTGGGTTCTTAACCTGGTGGGGGTCATGGTCCCTTTGAGAAGCTGACGCAGGGCACAATCAGGATGAAGGATGCAGATAGGCCCATACGTGGAAAATTGTACATATGAGTCCAGATGTCCCCGGACCCTTGAAGACCAAGTCCTTGGATAAGTAAATTCCAGATCACAAATAGTGGCCTGTCTGCCCTCCTGAAGGAAACCTTTAGGAGTCTTTAGAAGGAGGTATAGTGGATGGGCAAACGGGAAATTGTGTCTTGCCCTTGCGGCAAGCACTTGACCCCAACTGCGCAGCCACGAGGAGCTGCTCGAGGCTAGAAGCCAAGGGCTGGGATCGGCCTGACGGAGCTGGGAGGTGAGGAGCGGGAGGTCCCCTCCAGGCAGGATGCGCCAGTCCTGCTCCTGAAACCAGAGCCCTCACACCCAGAATGGAGGGGCTCTCTGCCTGTCCCAGGAGTGTCCCCTCGACCCCCTGCCTTTGGTCTGCGGCACACGCCGCCTTCAGGAGATCCGGCAGTTTGGGGACTGGCCCCAATAGCGTTGTGTAGAGGCAGATACAGTTCGTCTTCATTAGCCATGGATTCCAGATTTGCAAATGCACTTACTTACTAAAATGTATTCCAAACCCAGAAATCAGTCCTTAGGGCACTCTCAGAGTCCTCCGTGGACATGTGCAGAGCAGGGAGAAATCGTTGTTGCCTGATGTGCACATTCCCAGCTGGGGTCACACAAGGCGACTCCCCGTCTTCTCTGCCCTCTACTGCACGTGGAGCGTACTTCACGGTTTGTGCAGGGCCACTTTTTATTTTTTTTTATTTTTTTTTCATTTTTGTGCCGTCAGTGATTTCGCTGTTTCAAATCCTCCCTCTCAGCACAGTGCTGGAGTGCTGTCTAGTGTTGTGAAGCGCAGGAGGGCTCCGATGTGCTCTATGGAGAACGTATGTGTGTTGGATGGGCTTCCTTCAGGTGTGAGTTAGAATGCTGTTGGTTAGGAGTTCAGTGTTCATGAGTCAACAATATGTATTTCAGAAGATGTGTTTAGGGGCACCTGGGTGGCTCCATCAGTTAAACATCTGACTCTTGATTTCGGCTCAGGTCATGATCTCAGGGTCGTGAGATCGAGCCTTGGGTCGGGCTCTTTGCTGAGCATGAAGTCTGCTTAAGATTGTCTCTTTCCCTCTCCCTCTGCCCTTCCCCCTGCTTGCATGCTCTCTCTCCCTAAATAAAATCTTTAAAAAACAAAAAAGATGGGTTTAAATAGAAACACATATAAAACAAAGTTATACATTGATTGACAAAAATGTTGTGGCCAAAGGCTCACAGGAACCTCGCCTGTATTTCCCCTAGGAGCAATGAGTGGTTCCTTATTTGCTAAGTCAGTGTTCACAGCGACTTTATAGAGTGTAACTCCTGAAAATAATGAGAATTGACTGTATGTCTTACATATTCTGTATTCTCTACATTCTGTATATTTAGGGGTTGCAAACGACAGTCCATGTGCCACCTGCTTTTGTAAATAAAGTTTTACTTCATTTTTTTGAGATTTTTATTTATTTGAGAGAGCGAGCACAAGCAGGGGAGGGTCAGGACCGCTTTGGCGCTACAACAGCAGTCGAGTCGTTTCGACGAGCACTGTGGGGTCCCCAGAGCTTGCAGTGTGTAACATCTGGTGTGTTACAGAAAAGTTGGCTACCCTGCTAGATGCCTGGCTTCTGACACCTGCTTCACAGCCCCCTAGATGTGTTACTTGAGGCGGGCTCACGGCTCTGCCGCATCTTCGTTTCCTTATGTGTAAAGTGCGGCTGTTATCATTATGCACCTCGTAGGGTTGTTGTGAGAAGTAAATGGGGACAATCCATGGAAAGTGCCTAGCACAGTGCCTGGCACACAATGAAAGTGGGGTCATGTTTAGCTTTTTTTTTTTTTATTACGTGGGTCACAGCCGTCCTGGGGGCAATGCCAGGTGATAGTTGGGATACAGGCTCTCCCGCTTCCCACAGAATCATAACAAACACGGTTTAATTTGGCTCTGGGTCTGGTGGCAGGGGCGGGGCAGGGGTCCTTGGCTGGAGTGGCCATTGTCTTCATCCCGGCTTCAGGAAGCCGCTGTTTGTTGTTCTTCCATCTCGGGAGAGCAAGGCCTCCTCCACCCCTCCGTTCCCTTCCAGGTGACCAACCGCAGTGAGGCCCACCTCGAGCTGAATGCTTTCCGCAGGAAACATGACTGTGCCCTGGTCATCTCTGGAGACTCCCTGGAGGTGGGTGCAGGGACAGCGCCGGCCGGGTCCTCCTGGGACTGTGCGCCCCTTCCTGCTTTGGGGGGGCGGGGGCAGGGACCTCGCTTGACCGCCCCCTCCGCCTCCCCCCGCCGCCGCAGGTTTGCCTCAAGTACTATGAGTACGAGTTCATGGAGCTGGCCTGCCAGTGCCCAGCTGTGGTCTGCTGCCGCTGCACCCCCACCCAGAAGGCCCAGATCGTGCGCCTGCTCCAGGAACGGACCGGGAAGCTCACCTGTGCAGTGGGTAGGCAGCTGCCCCCACCCCCCCCGCCCCGGTCCACCGCCTCTGTGCCGGGTCCCTCTCTGTAAGGGTGGTCGGACTCGGTTGCTGTGTTCCTCAGATCCCCAGGCCACTTCACGGTAGGTCATGCTGTTTTCCCCCAGCAGACTTTGGCTCTATTATTATTATTATTTTTAGTATTTCCCTTTGAGTAAGAGGAGATAAGCGTGCTCTAGGGCTTTTCTCCAGAGCTTGCTCTTCCTTTGCTCGGGAGGCAGGAAGTAGCGTTGCGCAGGGCTGTGGTCCACACGTGGTGGAGCTGGCTCTGGGCTCCCGTCTGTGCTGCTTTTAGCCCCTCAGTGCCCGTCGGAGCCTCAGTCTGCCTGTTGGTAGAACGGGGTCGTAAGCACTCAAATGGTGCTGAGGAGGCTGGAAAAGGGGTAGATTTAAAAGGCGGTGGCCACAGGGCACAGTATAGGCTCAGTAAGTGTAGAGCCCGTCACTGGTGCTGATGGGATGCGGCGCCCCACGCCTCCCAGGCAGGGCTGCGGTGTGGGTGGACACGGTCCCCCTGCCGCCGCTTGATGGCTGGGGATCCCGCCAGTCACCTGGGGTTCCTCTGACACTCGGCTGCTCTGTCTGTGAGACAGGAAGCTGATACTGTGGGGCGTGGGAATGATTAAATGGAGCAGGGCAGAAAAGGCTCTTAGTAATAAGCAGGCACTCAGTGAAAGGCAAATCGTGCATGATGATTCAAAGTAAGAATGAAATGCGGGGATCCTGTCTCTCGCCCCTCCCCAATTTCCCGGCTTTTCTCTCTGGTCCATGCGGCCCACAGGTGATGGAGGCAATGACGTCAGCATGATTCAGGAATCTGACTGCGGCGTGGGGGTCGAGGGGAAGGTGAGTGCGGGTGTGGGGCATGAGGGGGGCTGCTTACTGCCGAGTAGTTGGCACGAGAGTGTCGGGTCATCGTGCTGGGCTGGGAGCTGCTCTGCTCCACCAGCTGGAGCTTCTTTTTCCCTCAAAACACAGCTTTGATGCTTCTGAAAATTCTAGATTCGCATTATGAAGCATAAAGAACCATGAAGCATGATCACCTGGTATTATTACGTGGGAGTCGGACGGAGATCTACATCACTCCATCTTAACAGAGGACAAGTGCTGATTTTTCACGTGCCAAGACTTAAAAAAAAAAGTGTTTTGCTATATTGTTAGGGCACAGTGAGCGTACTTGGCACTTTCCCACGGCCGTTGTCATGGTGTCCATAAAAGCATCAGTCATCACGCCATGTGTGGATGTCTGGGAGATTAGGGAAGAATGTGGCACGGTCTGCCCCTCGCTAAAAGCTGCATTTTTAAAAAGTTGGTGTGTCATAATAGTTTCTCTCTTTCTGTCATTGTCACCTGTGTACTTGCCTCTTACAGTTTTCTCTGTCCTAATTTGTGACCTCTAAATGACAATAGGCAAGAAGATTGGTTACCAGGTTTATTAGAACTTTGTGTAAAACAAGAGTACAGAGGTCCTTAGTGAGGGCCAGAGATGCTGTCTTATGCATTTTGTTCCATAGCTTCATGAGTTGGGCTAATCCAAACACTTTCGTATTCTTTCTACCCTTTCTGGTCTTGTGGTTCTCATCCAGTTGACAATTATTCGAAGTTACAGAATTTAGTGATCTTTGAATGAGATGTTACTGGAACGGACTCTTTTAATGCTGGTCTGCCCCCCTAGTGGCACCCATCATGCAGCTTTTAAAATTAGATCATTCTAATGGTTGCACTTCTATAAATGTGCGAATATAAGTACGCTCAGGAATGTTCTATTTGGTGTAGTAGCCTCAGCCCCTGCCCCCAGCCTTACATTTCACTTAGAGGAACGGAGTGTTGTAAAGTGCCTATCTCTGATGATTCTTTGCTTCTGATAGACATTATGGGGTGGGTCTACCCGCCAAGGCTTAATACTAGATCCACTTGACCTCCAAATTATAACTATCTATGATTTAGAATGTTCTTTTAAAATAAATTCCTCTTTTTAAATCAAAGTTAGATTTAGATCACCAACCGAGTACAGCTTGAAACCAAAGAAGCTCTTCCTTGAAGTTTTCCAAAGATCTTCTTACAGTGTCTTGCTTTTTCAATGAAAAAAAAAAAGTGTTTGCCTTGACCTCTTGTGCTCCTGACGGTGCCCAATTTTATGCGGATTTTAGGAAGGCAAACAGGCTTCCCTGGCTGCAGACTTCTCCATCACCCAGTTCAAGCACCTGGGCCGGTTGCTCATGGTTCACGGTCGGAACAGCTACAAGCGCTCAGCCGCCCTCAGCCAGTTCGTGATCCACAGGAGCCTCTGTATCAGCACCATGCAGGTGGGCGGCCGGTCTGACGCCTCACATGGGCACGTGGCTGGCAGGGAAGAAGCCTGGAACTAGACCGTGCTTTGGAGCTATTACCCTCCCTGGCCAGTTCATTGGTTTGTTTATGGAGTTTATTTTCCCACCTGACCAGTTTAGATCCCTACCTGGCCACATTCCAGCTGATAGACCTTGGATTGCCTCCGATCCTTCCTCTGGTGGATGGGGCAGGCCGTCCTTGCTTGCGGGGGGTGGCTGCAAGCATCAGCAGGTGTGGCTGTCCGGTGCTTGGCAGGGGGGAGGTGTGGTGTCAGTGCCCAGAGTTGTTACGACTGGTTTGCCAGAGGGAAACATGCAGAGTGAAATGCTAGGTGAATACTCTGGTCCTGGGGTTTCCAAATGCACACATGAGGGTCAGCAGAGAATAACCACAAAAGAAGAACTTGATTTTCTGGAGCTCTTCCTACACCCTGGATGCCCGGCTCCATGTTCACAATGCAGTGTCTCGTGCAGTCCTCATGGTAGCCTGCGCCCATTGTACAGATGGGGAGCCTGAGCCTCCATGAGGCTGAGAAATGTGTGCAGTGTCCCTTGGGGGTTTAGTCTACATCGGGCGGGGACTCCAGAGCCCTTCATCACGGTGTCTCCTCAAGTGCCCTCCATCCTCGGCTTGCATGGGCTCTCAGGTGGGGCAGCATAATCTGAGGGGCCTCCGAGGTCACAGTTCTGCCTCCAGCCATCGCGGGTGAGAGTCGAGCTGGGTTGTCTTGATTGTTCGTCTTCTCAGGAGTAACATCTTGTTCCCATCTTGTTTCTCACAAAAGGATTCTAGAGTATTTTCCCCACCTTCTGTCTCACCAGCTCCTTTAACATCTGTCATCAGGCTCTAGCAATTAAGTGTACACTAGGGGGAAGGCCAAAGGGTGGGGAGGAAAACATTTCGGTGTTGAAAAACTGTTGACTGATTACCCTTCATGGACATTTGGCGAAAATATCACAGTTAAGTAGTGAGAACATAGGGATGATGTGACTTGAAACCCATATCTCTTTCTGACCACACCACTAAATATCTCTGAGACCTTTAGCAAGTCATTTTACCCCTCTGGGTCTCAGTCTTCCATCTGTGAAATGGAGATGGTAAGACCTGCCTTGCCTCTCGGACAAGGCTACTTTGAGAAGCAGAGTTCGATAAAGCATCAAGTGCAGAAGGCATCCTTACCACTATTCATAAAAACCAAACAGGATGATGTATCCAGTAAGGTGACATTTTAATCTATGGGAAAGGCACTTAATTACCATATAAAAGGCCTCCTCCCTTTCCGAGTGGGTGAAGTGATGCTATTCTGTGTACATGAGCCTCCCCCTCCTCTGGCCTCTTCCTTGCCTTCTGGGGTTGATTTTATGTTTTCAATATCTATTGCATTTGTGAGCATAGGAGCCTTTAAGTGATTTTTATCAACGCAGTCTACACCCAAACAGCTATTACGGTTCATCAGACCACATCTGTCCTTTTATGTTAGCCCATAGATACTGCTATGGTTTAATCACTGGGAGATTAATCAGCTTGTCCCTGGGCATGCACACACAAGCTGGGCTGGGTGAGCTGACTTCTATAAAGCCTGTATGTTGTTACTCCGAACGTCAATTTAGAAAAAAAATCCAGGATGGGAAATTGTTCTTTGGGGCTGTGGAAAAAGGCCCTTCACTCCTGTCCACTGTGCTGAAAGTGGCTGGCTAAGGGCATGTCCCTGTTAGAACTGCACCTTGGCGTTGGTCTCTTCGATAGATGTGGCCGTAGTGTTTTCTTTTCCCTTAAGTGTTCTCTCCAAAATGAAGGATTTCTGGCCAGCGTGGCCCTTTTAGAGGAAGGAGGCTCTTGATGTTGATTTACAAAACTAAACACCAGATTCTTGACATTTTTACAACCATCCTTTCTGTGCTGCAGCCCAGCTGAGGTGAAGAGTCATTTGAAAGGTGGCTTTCACCTTCCAGTTCTGAAATATGACCACGGTGCCAGTGGGGCTGCCCAGGACCTGGGCCGCAGGTGATTGGGGGTCTCGCCTCTGGTCGCACACCCTTTCTAATCACCAGGCTGGCTCGGGCTCTTTCTCGTATTCAGCTCTTGAAAAGCCTCTAGCTGTCTCTGGCCTCTTTTTGGTTTTATACTAATAGGAATTAACTTTGAGGCCACTTTCCTTCTGTGAGCCTGTCGATGCCCAGAGAAGGAAGTGTAATGGAGCATCAAGTCCGATTTTATCTCCCCAGCCTGGTTTTCACTGCCAGTAGCTACTGTTTTCCAAGTCAGGAAGCAGACATTTCAGGGAGGGTTTGGAAGTGTCTTTATTGCTCTTGTCTAACAAAGGCAGCAGGTTATAGGCTCTTTGTAAAAATTTCCAGAAACAGTAAAATGTGTCCTGTAAGAAGGGACATGCCTTCTCTGCCGCCCCCCCTCCAGGGTAACTGGTGTACATCCTCAAGTGGGGGTATCTTTCCACCTCTGTGTCCATACCTCCGCCAACTTGTTTATCATTCGCAGCCCAGAGAGGCGGTGCTTCTGAGCTCTCAGGACTGTGGGTTCTGGAGACAGAGCTGGGCTTGAGCCCCGCAGTGCCCTTTACCTGCTCAGATTCCCCTCCTGTGAAATGCAGGTGATAGGAGGACTGGATCTCATGGGTGGTTCTGGGGATTCACAGAGGTCACACAGAGTATTCCTGGGTCCAGCATGTGTCAGTTAAAGTCCGTGTTCACAGAGGGTCTCTGGAGCTAAACCACCTGGGAGTGACTCCTGGCTCCCATCACTTACGAGCTGTGTGATCTTGGGCAAGTCCCTTAACCTCTCTGTGCCTTACTCTTGTCATCTGTGACTAGGGGTTGATGATAACAGTACCTACCTCATAAGGTGATTGTAATTGTGAAATGAACTGATTTCCTTAAAGCACTCACAACGGTGCTGGGGAGGTTTGTGCCATGTTAAGTGTTGGGTGTTATTTTATTATATAAGCATAGGGATTTTGTCATGATTTTTGGTAACATCCTCCTTTCTCGTTGGCACAGGCTGTCTTTTCCTCCGTGTTTTACTTTGCCTCCGTTCCTCTCTATCAAGGATTCCTCATCATTGGGTAAGGAAATCTAGGCAGGGTATTAATTTTTTATGAAACCTCCCTAAAATGCCACAGATGAGAGAAGAAACGTGGTGTCTAGACTGTTTGGTCCCCAAGTTGTCCGCGATGCAGTTCAGAACCTTCTCGAATTTTCATTAGTTTTTTTGAACTGGCCAGCCTGTAACCAGATTGAGGAAGTGGAGTCCAATATGTTTGTGGTTCATAGCACTTGGCCGTTTGTACCTGGAGATGGAAAAATATTTGCCTGTGAGAGTCTGAGCTGATTGGTGATTGGCAACCAAAGCAAGATTGAAGGTTCAGACTCAGTGATTTCATTGGGGTCTTAGAAAAAGTGAAAGGGGAGCCCTGGAAAGTACCCTACCTGCTGTGGACCCCAGTAGAACGTTCTGCTGCTGGGTCTGTAAGGCGGGCCAGAGCTTTGCTCTCTTGGGGGACGTACCTAACAGAGCTTCGTTGCTGCGTGATGCTGACCTATTAGACTAGGGTGTCACTTGGACATTTGCTGCCTTCAAACCCAGCTCCATTCCTGACTTGGAATTCATGACGTTCCTTTTGATCCTTCAGAGAATGTGCTCATTCTGTGAATTGCCCAGGTAGGTGGAGTTTGGTTACCACACACCCTAGATGGAGACGCATGTAGGGCGCACTCCTGGTCGTGAAGAGGTGGGAAGCATAGAAAGGCCGGCTGGCCCCGGGGGAGAGTCTTACGAAGGACGCCTGCCTTTTTTTTATGTTGGCCCATTCAGTCTGAGAGTCAGCAGTGGAATTCTGCTTGCTTCTAATTGGACAAGTGGACTGTCTTTTATCAGGTCCCAGAAGAATGAAAGAACATGCCAGAGTGTAGGCAGGGGCTCCCTGTGGGCTTCCATGACTGGACCCCTCGTCCCTCTCTGTTCCCATTTCCTTCTCTCTGCCCCTCACTCACTCAGCTCCAGCTGCACTGGCTGCCTTGCTGTTCTTCAGACAAGACGCACTCTCACCTCAGGGCCTTTGCACGCGATGCTCTCGCTGCCTGGGATGTTCTTCCCTCCATTTGGGCATGACTGCCTCTCACCTTCTATGGGTGTTTACTCAAATGCCACATCCTTTGGGCACCCTCTCTAAAATCACACCACCCCCATGTCTCTTTCCTTCTTTCCCATTAGAATTTCCTTCTTAGCACTTACCTGCAACACACAGTGTAGTTTACCGACTTTGTTGACTCACTAACTAGCATGAAAGCTCTCGGAGGGCGGATGTTTCCGTCTGTTTTTCATCTGAATCTCCTGTGCTTAAAACCATCCCTGGCACAGAATAAGCACGCAGTGGATGGTTGTTGAAGGAATGAATGGAAATTGGGCTGCAGAGGCTGGAGAAACAAATTGCTCATATTCCTTCGGCTGGGTCTTACCTGTGGTGATTTCTGCCCCCTCCCCCTCAGGTACTCCACCATTTACACCATGTTTCCTGTGTTTTCTCTGGTCCTGGACAAAGATGTCAAGTCGGAAGTTGCCATGCTGTATCCTGAGCTCTACAAGGATCTCCTCAAGGTTCACTGGACTCCCGCTTCCCTCCCTCATTCCTTCTTCCTCCTTCCCCCTCCTTCCCCTTCTCTCTCCCTACTTTTAACTTATTTCACACAGACCCTCCATATCTGGTTTGAACACACTGATTTGAACTGGTGGTTTCTCAGAGGAAGGCGTGGGATTTTATTTTTTTCCTTAAGAAAGTAGTATATACACGTGTAAAGAATATTAAACAGTACAGTAATATGTAAACTGCAAACAGACCAACTAACAACTTTAAAAAAAAAGCCCTGACGGTTCCATCCTGCAGCTGCAGCTGGTGCCTGCTTCCGGAAATGTCCTTGTGTACACTTCCAAAAAAAGTGTGTGTGGTGTGTGTGTGGTATGTGGTGTGTGTGTAAAAAAAGCGTGTGTGTGTGTGGTATGTGGTGTGTGTGTGGTATGTGGTGTGTGTGATGCGTGTGTGCGGTATGTGGTGTGTGTGTAAAAGCATGTGCGGTGTGTGTGTGTCTTATGTGGGTGTGTGTGGTGTGTGTGTGGTATGTGGTGTGTGTGTGTGATTGTGTGTGTGTGATTGTGTGTGGTATGTGGTGTGTGTGTGTATGATTTATTTGTCCTCAAGGAATTTTACTGAAGAGCAGATTTATTTCCACTTAATATCAATTCTCAATTCTCTTTAAAAAATGTAATTTCTTGAATGTGTTCAGATACATGCAAGACACTTTTTTTGATGGAAACAGGCAGGTTGCCTGTTAGTGGAGGAGACAAGCACGGCAGTAACCTGCTCTTTCTCGCTTTCTCATTTAGGGAAGACCGTTGTCCTACAAGACCTTCTTAATATGGGTTTTGATTAGCATCTATCAAGGTAAGGAAAGCAAGAGCACCTGTTGTCTCGTGCTAAGGGTCAGCTTTTCTGTTGTCCATAGAACATGAAGAGAAGAAGCTGGAACCCTGAAATTTGGTTAAGGAGCGGGACAGTACGCCCCAAGGGAGGCCCTGCTCGGCGTGTTCTAAGGACTGGAACATTCAGCTCGGTGATAGATCTGTGAGGTGGTGCCATCTGCCTCATGAGATAAAGTCTGAGAAGAAGATAAGGGAGGGGCGCCTGGGTGGCTCAGTCAGTTAAGCGGCTGCCTTCGGCTCAGGTCATGATCCCAGGGTCCTGGGATCGAGCCCCGCATCGGGCTCCCTGCCCTCTCCCACTCCCCCCTGCTTGTGTTCCCTCTCTCGCTGTGTCTCTGTCAAATAAATAAATAAAATCTTAAAAAAAAAAAAATAAGGGATACTACTCAAAACCTGACAAGGTCCTTAAGCCGTTGTAACAGAAAGTGTTAGCTTTCTGGAATGTTCTAATACTTTTTCGGAGGTCAAGTTCTAGTTTTTGAAAGATGTATTTACCTCAGTGGCCTCCAGGGAGGGTCCCTCAGATTGCAGAGACTTTGTAAGATGACTTACAAGTATAGGAGAAGAAAATATCAAAGCCCTTGTTGGTGTTTATTTCTATTTTGAGGTATGTTTTATAATGTGCACATAATTGTGTAGTGGTCCTGATATCTGTCTATGTGTGCCCAGGTACCAACGTACAATTTACAGATATACATTGTATGTGGGGAGGTCTTACTGATGGGACATCCAACCAAAAGGTGTAAAAACCATTGAAATTGTTGGCAGGAGGTTAAATTGTCATTAAAAAATAGAGGGTTTTTTTTTTTTTTTAAGAACTCTATCAGAGTATAATGTATGCATAGATTTTTGCAGCTACCTTTTATGTATAGAAGTTCATAGATAATGAACAGGGAAGCTCCATGTCCCCCCTCCATCTTTAACCCTGTCACAGTAGGCAGTGGCTTGAGGAGGTTTGGGGTTTAGCATCTAGTAATATTCTTCTGCTGCTTGTGGTTGTGATCTACGCAAGCACCATCACCATCTATTTGGTTTTGCTGTGCTAGAAAAACACGTATCCGCACCCTGTACCCTTCTCCACTTTCCTTTCTTGCCTTGTTCTAGGAGCATGACGCTAAGTGTCTCTGGGTTACCTCTGTCATTTTGTGTGTGTGTGGGGGGGGTGGTGGCTAAAAAAACACATGACCTAAGATTCACCATCTTAACTCTTTTTAAGGGCACAGTTCACTAGTGTTCAGTGTATTCACAGTGGTGAATTACAGTGTACATTTATAGCGTTACATTGTTGTAAGAATAGATCTCCAGAACTTTTTCATCTTGGGAAGCTGAAACTCTGTCCCCATTCCCCCTTCCCTTTCAATTCCACCAACGTGACTAACTTAGATACCTCCTAGAAGTAGAATATCCACAGTATTTGCCTTTTTGTGACTGCTTACCTCTGTCATTTTAAATAATAGATTTAAGCTTAAATTTCTCTTTCTTGTTCCATCCACTCCAGATAGTTTCTCTCTCCTGCCTCTCTTCTGTTTTTCTTCTTTCCATCTCTCTCCCTCCTTCTCTTTCCTTCCTCTTTCTCCCTCCCTTTCTCCTCTTCCCTGCAATTATAGCCTCCTTATTATATAAGGTCCAAAGGGAAGATGGGAAACCAGAATGGGACACCTCTTTAAAATCTCCATAAAGCAGCACTCGTCAGCCTCATTTAGCAAGTGTCATCTTTCATGTGTAAATGGAAAATAAACAAAAAGGAGCCCCCGCCTGTGAGCAGCCCCGGGAGCCCCGGGCGGGGAGCACGGGGGGCGGCATCTGCGGGCGGGCAGGGCGGGGTGGGACGCCGGCTTCCTCTGCCTTCGCAGGGAGCACCATCATGTACGGGGCCCTGCTGCTGTTTGAGTCGGAGTTTGTGCACATCGTGGCGATCTCCTTCACGTCGCTGATCCTCACTGAGCTGCTGATGGTGGCCCTGACGATCCAGACGTGGCATTGGCTCATGACAGTGGCTGAGCTGCTCAGTCTGGCCTGCTACATCGCCTCCCTGGTGTTCCTACATGAATTCATCGGTAAGAGCCCCCCACGCCCCACCCTGGGGCTGCATCCTAGCAGTCGGGTCCGGGGGCCTCCCGGGACTCATCCTGAGCTCTTTGTCCAGCAGGCCTTGGCACTCAGCGGCCCCCATTTTGTTACTGGCGTCCCCTTGGGGCAAGTGGCAATTGTGACTCAGCTTCCTGGAACAGAGGTTCTCGGGCGTGATGTCACTAGGGTTTCCTTTTAAAAAGCACACTGTGTTAACTGGCTTAGAAGGGGATCCCATGTAATTCAGCAAAGACCGGGTGGGATTCTCGAGGGAGCTGGTCACTGTGCTGGGCTCTGGGAGGCTGTGGAGAGGTCAGACGTCCAGGTCTTGCTCATGAATAAGTGCTAGCCCTGCAGGATTTGTCCTTATCAGGAGGTGGAGAAACTCCGCCTTTCCCTGAAAGCACCTCTGATTCCATCTCTTGTTGATCAGCAAACAGCAAAAAGGTAAGAGGAGCATCCTGTGAAAAGTGAAGTCCTCAAGGAGTTTCACACCTGTCCTGAGAGTCTGTCCGAATGGGTTTTGTGAGCGCCTGCTGTGCGCGCAGTGGCTTGGGGGTGTTGAGCTCTGCCCTCGGGAAGCTGCCACGGGGCCGGGTGGGCAGCCACGGGGCCGGGTGGGCAGCCACGGGCAGGCTCCACGGCTGGGCACTCTGGGACTGTGGCCAGTGCCAGCCGCCCGCTCCCCATCCTGAGCTCCACTGCTGCGGAAACCCATGGCCATGCTCTGCTCTCGCAGAACCCTCTGGACTACAGGCTTACTGTCCTGCAGCAGAAGGGAGCAGCCGTGCTTAGCTGGAAGCCCCCCGGGGCTACCCGTTTCCCACTTGGCACCGCCCTCAGGCCCCGCTGACCGGGCTTTGGTGATCATCCCAGAGGCGAAGGGAGAATATTTCTGGTGTTGGAGTGCCTTTCTGCTCTCGGGCGGCAGGGTGTACAAAGAAAAACCCCGGCTGTCAGATTCCACATCAGAAACACCTGTAAGAGGGCGCCTGGGTGGCTCAGTTGGTTAAGCGACTGCCTTCGGCTCAGGTCATGATCCCAGGGTCCTGGGATCGAGTCCCACATCGGGCTCCCGGCTCAGCGGGGAGCCTGCTTCTCCCTCTGACCCTCTCCTCTCTCATGCTGTTTCTCTCTCACTCGCTCTCTAATAAATAAATAAATGAAATCTTTAAAAAAAAAAAAAAAAGAAACACCTGTAAGAATTGCTTGTGCCCCTCATTTTCTTTCCCTGGTGTTGGAAACAGCATTTCAGTGACCGTCAGTGAATTCAGCTGCAGAAGCAGGTCAGAGAGAGGAGGGAGCTGGGAGAGTCCAGGTCCTGCGAGACTGAGCCGAAGAAAAGGGCCAGTGTCAGGAGGCCACGTGTCGGTGGCGGGAGACCGCTCCCCCCCATTCCCCCGGATCACTGTGCTGGCTATTCTGAGCTGCACACACCTTCTGGAACATTCTGCCTGCTCACTGCTGTCTTCCCGTTTGCTTGCAGATGTGTACTTCATCGCCACTTTGTCGTTCTTGTGGAAGGTCTCCGTTATCACTCTGGTCAGCTGTCTGCCCCTGTACGTTCTCAAGTACCTGCGGAGAAGGTTCTCCCCGCCCAGCTACTCGAAGCTCACATCGTAGGCGTGCGCTGGCCCGGGGCGCGGTGGCCTCTGCGCTCTCCTCGCGGGCAGAGTTCAAGTTGCGTTGTTGTTAACCGCCACCTGTGGATCTTGCAGTAATCGCTAACGTGCAGTTCTGACGTGAAAAGGCTCTGCACGGAGTCCTGACGCTGAATGATCGGGGAGGTTCCTGGAAGGGGCCCACGCGGGCCTGCTCGGGCCCCTGGCGGTTTGGCCCGGGGTGAATGTACATATGTTAAAGCTGGTGGCTCGGCTAACAGATTTATACATGGGTCACTGTGCAAGCTTCCTATGACTTGAATTTTGTTGTCATGTGATAAAAGTTTGTCTAATTGACGATTGTAGAGGGGTTTTTGTTTTAAACCATCCTAATGTGTGTGTACTCTTTACATCTTTCTCACTCTTAAAAACCAGTTGTTTCAGAGAAATGTAAAAGCTCTTGGTATAGGTTTGTGGAAAAAGACCGTGACTTTGGTACAAAGTTATGGAGACGGCAATCTCAAGGTGGCAATGCGGAATATCCTGTCCGAGGTAGCGCTGATCACTGAGGCCGCACCGGCTTCCTAGAATGTCACAAAGCAAATGGGAGGAGAGAGCGTGAGAGAACGAGCCGTAAATCCAGTCTGGTCTCCTCCCTCGGACTCAGCATCTCCAGCGCTTGACTTAGCTTCACCTGCCACCTCATAAAAGAATTTCAAAAGTGTTATCCTGCTTTGTTCGGACCTGGTAACAATTATCAAGCCTGTAGCCGGCTGAGGACACCCTCAGATGTTTTCAGCAGAGTTGTTGTAGCAGGAAACGTGCCACTGAACAGCTCCCAAACGTGTCGACAGAGTGATAAGAGACTCAACTAATTCTTTAGACAACGCTGCATGTGTGGCCGGGCCCCTCCGAGTCCGAGTGCAAGGTCAGGGATGGGGGCTCTCGGCTTCCACACAAGTCTGTTCCCCATCAGGAGGCCGAATGACAAAGGCAGAGGCGTCTCACGTGTTGCCGCGCATCGTTCGGCGGTGGCCGCCCTGGTGGGAGGAGGCCCGGGCTCCGTCGTGCTGCCTACAGCTTTCAAGGGGAGCTTGCTGGAAGGCAGGTGGTGGCAGAGATCCCTCCCCCACAGGGACAGAGTACACGCATGTGTGTTTCTCATAAAGCTGTGGCTTCTCGCTTCAGAGGAGGAAGGCGGTGTGCAAGGCCTGCACGGGGCGGGGCAGGGCATTCGTTCTTGGGTTTTCAAGTCGCTCGGCGCCGCAGCCGCGTAGCATGGCACCAGGGTTCGGCTGGTAGACCTTCCAGAGCTGACCGTGCTCGAGATCGTGGACTTGGATTAATTCCTTCCGCCCTCCTGCCTGTGTGTGCTTCAGGGCTCCGAGCCCGGCCTGGTGGCGGCGCCCACTACCCTCTGGGCAGCCGGTTCTGGGGGAGTTGGGGGCGGGAGGAACAGGCGGTGGTCCCCTTGCCTGGGGAGCCCTCTCGATATGCTCGTGTGTTTATGTTGCCCGTTTAAAACTTCGTAAAATGGCCGTAGTTTCGGGCCCTGGGAAGCTGGCTGTAGACGTGGCTTCGGTGTTAAGATTGTGCATTTCTGCGGTCACGTTTGCCTTCCCGTGCCGCCCGTTCCTGCCACGCAGAAAAGACCTACAGAGAATATAGGTTGCAGTGAATGAATGGTTTATTTAGGAATAGGGCCTTGGTCCCAAACTCTCAGGAAGATCAAACACGCCTGACGTCTTCCTGAGTGACGTTACGGAGTTTCATAGGGGAGGGGAGCGTGGGGCTGAGAGTTTCACACTTCTGACCTGTGTTTTTGGAAGTCCGATTATAAGTGTCAAGTCGTTCCGTTCTGAGTTTGCAGGCCCTGAAACTGGCCTTCTTCACAGACAGGTGATGGCTCCTGAGGTGGGGTTGTAGAACCATTGCTAGGAAATTTTAGACGTTCCCAGCAGATAGAGGGAGATGGTCTGTCTGGTTTCTTCCCTCCAGTCCCAAGTTTGATCCGGGTGTGTGAGCTGACTTTTGAAGTCAACACCTGAGATACTGCTTGCCATCTCCAAGGAAGGAAGCTTCTCAGAGAGGCTGAAGAAGTCCCCCTGCCCCCCGGAAGTTGAAGGATGCTTGTCTGTACCATTGCAAACCTTTTTGCCTTGTCTCGGCCACACTCTGGTAGGCAGTCAAGGGCCAGAGGGACCGAAACCCAAGTGGAGCCCAGACCACCATGCCGTGGAGCGGCCCCATTAGTGGGCAGCCCGTTCATACCCCCTGCCGGGGAGGCCTCGAATGTCCAGGAACACGTGTGCTTCTCAAAGTTGGAGCCCCAAAGAGCAGGAGCCTCACCTGCACACGTCAGACTCATCCCAGCAGAGAAAAGTGGTGCACACACGGGTTATCTTAGTTATGGGGGAAGACAAACACCCGAGCTGCTTTATAGGCAACTCCTGAGTTCATAAACCGTAAGCATAAGGATTCTGTTGACCATTTCCTTGGTTTACCAATCTGGAAAGAATTTAGGAAGCACCACTGACCCCTTCCCCTCTTTTTGGACCTCAGTGGGACCTAAGTCTCTGACAGCTGATTTAATTCGAGGCTGGAGGCCGCACGGCATGCAATCAGTGCTGTTCAAACATTTCTCCTTAAAGTAAAAATTACAACCCCCCCCCGACACCACTACCCATTTCTGTCACAGCTCATATGTTTTATGATGATTTTTATTCGATCTTTCGGTGATGGTTGTGTGTGCGTGAGGACAATGGGATCTGTTTGTGGTTTCTCCTTTTCCCCTCCTTCCTTCCTCTAAGAAAATGACCAGATGGAGCTTCTCCGGCTTCAGTAATTTCTGGCGCCTGACGGTGTTGGCCCTGGTTTGGTGCCTGGCGAGCACAGGTGTGAGTCGCCCGCGCTGACGGAGGCTGCTCAGGGCGGCGGACTCCCGACACGGAGCCACAGAGGCCATCCCCGGGAGCGTCCTGACACCGGAGCAGACCACCTGTTCGCAGCCGCTGGGAGCGGGGAGACCAAGAGCCGGGGTGTCTCCCACTGTTGCGGTTATTCTCTCCAGGTCTCGGGCCTGCTTCCCTTAGTAAGAGAAGCCCTTCTGTGTCGCAGTAATCTTGAATACCAGTGTCTGCTGACCCTTCCCTTAGTGTGTTCTCTGCTGAAAGTTTAGGTTACACTGACAACTTTTGAATGTATTTTGAGTTTTGTGCTCATTGGAAATTGACACGATAATGCCTCTTCTTTCTCTGGACTTTTGCTTTTATACTTTGTTTTGTTTTTACTGGGGTGGGGATGGGAACGCCCTCATGCCTTTATGGGGCAGCATTTTAAACCTTTGCCAAAATTTGCCGATGGGACCTACATGTGCTTCCACTCCATCCTATTGAAGGCAAACACCTGTCAGCTGTTTTATCTTTAATCTGTGTGTGTTTAAGTGTGGGTGTGTGTATGTGAGTGTGTCACCTCCAATTTTTTGATGAGATACTTGGTTTGCATTTAAATCCCGTTACTCCCAGCTTTGTTTTCATTAAAAAGCATACAAGGAGCTTTGTAAATACAACCGATTTTATCTCTCCTCCCTTCCTTTAATGTAAAGCCTTTTGTCATGTATACTTACAGGGAAATATTTCCACTAATGATGTTCATTTCGTCTTGGAAAAGTATTATGTTTTTGAATGGAACGGAGAGGCACACCACGGCGTGAGCAGCGCCCCGAAGACCTTGAGCTCCACGGCACCTGCTCACGCCCCAGCAGCTTTACCTGCGGATCCGTTCTGGTCACCCCATGGTCAGAGGTGCCATCCGTTCACATCACTGGGCAACGTCAGTGAATCCTGTGTTTGTTGGGGGGGGGGCAGGTGGGGTGGGGGGGTGCACAAAAAAAGTTGTGGCTAATTTATGATTTTGTTGCAATGGGGCTAACTATAAACTCTCCTAGGAGTCCACGGCTGCCCTGTTAGTAGGTCTGTACAGGTGATCGCCTTGCAGATACTCACCAGGACAGCGTTTTGTCATTAGAGGGAAGCCTGGTACAGGATGCTTTAATTTAGCGGGGACTCCCAGATGATTTAAATTCTCGATCCTGTGATGATACACATGTGATCCTGCGTGTTTCTGAGCGGTTCTCCTTTCATGGTCTGCCAGCCTGGCCCGTCGCTGTTGCCCAATAAAGCTTGTGTACTTTATGCCTTTGGGGGATCATTTTAATTTGTGCAGAAACATGAATTCTGGTGTCAAAATGAAGGCTGTTTTATGTGTAACTCATGGACAAAAAGTGTGAATAGCTTTTTCTCCAGTTAAAGTTATTTCGATTTTGGCAAAGAAAAAAAAAAATCCCATCCTAAACCCATGCATTATTATTCTGTACTGTTGTCTATTCCAGACATGTCAGAATTTCAAAAGGTAATCGATATAAATAGGAAAAAACATAAGATTCATTTTTTATTTATACACACAGTCCTTGATCAGTTTAGATACTTTTTTTTTTTTAAATCAAAGGATAGATTTAGGAACACAGTCACCTAAGTTTTAGGCAGAGGAGGTTTGTAAGCTGTTGTGTAGGAAGCGGAGGACATGTTTTATTAATTTCACCCAGTGCCTCTGAGCCAGGTAGAGCCGGGAAGCACTTTTGGTCGTCACAATTGGGGCGGGCTGCTCAGGGAGCTGATGAGGGAGAGGCCAGCGATGCTGCAGGACGGCCCCCACAACATGGAATTACTCGATCCGGAATGTCCAACGTGCCGAGGTTGAGAACCCTCCTCCCCACCCCCCTACAACCCGCACGTGTCCCATCTATCATTTGCAGGAGACTTTCTTCCTTCCAGAGGAGCGCAGCGGTGGGAAAGCCTGTGTCTCAGGGAACCAGCTACGTACACACCCAACTGGCCAAGTGTTTTAATTAGGAGCTGTTTGTGGTGTGGGCTGCTGGTTTCCTCCTCCTGGCTCTGCGCTGCAAGGGTCATCCTCAGTTTATCGATCAGAAAGGGAATTGTAAACTAGCCGCCTCTCAACCCCGGAGTGGCTCCTCTGGGCATATTGGAGGCGCGTGCTCTCAGCCCCTGTGACGTGGGTTCCAGAGGGGTGGACAGACCCACGGTACTTTTCCGGAACGGGGTGCTGTCAAGGTAGCCCTGCCTCGGCTGTGAAATTCCATGCGCGTGCAGACACTGCCCCCTTCGCGCCACTAGGGGGAACTCGAGATCGAAAGACCTTTATGTTTCCTGTTTTCAACAACCAGGAAGGTCCCGGGGCCCAGCCGCTCTGTTCAAGACGCCGCTTTCATAGCTCAGAACTGATTTCATGGCCAACGGCTCTGTTAAAAACAGACATTTCTTTTTATGTTGTTGACCAGACTGTTTTGCTGGACTTCACTTAAAAAAACACACGCACAAAAAAACTAGGGTTGGGAGGGGGGTGTGTGTGGGGGAGATGAATATTTATTTGATCTTGGATATTTGTATTCTTGAATATTTGGCAACTGGGAGGCCTTGCCCTACTCCTTATTCGGGCTAATAAGGTTTTGAGACGAAATGTTCCAACACCCCAAGTACTTTAACTGTTTTTGTTATGAAACTTTTTCAGGGTGACATGAAGCCCTGCGGTATTTGTGAGGAGATCTATAAATGATGGATTTGCTCACCTCAAAATAGAACTGTAGTCGCTCCAAACTTTCCAGAAGTCGAGCACAGTAACAGAATTCATTCAGGACTTGCTAATTTCCTACTTGAAATGGGTTACATAACAAGAACAGTCCCGCCTTCGGGCCTCTCAAAACTACCCATGTAGTGATGGTGAAATGTATCATTAAAAGCTAGAAATAGCTTTGCTAAACTCTGGGAAAAAGAGGTTTTTTTCCTGATAGCTCCCCCTTTCCTTCACCCAAACATTGCATAATGTTAAAAAAGTCAACTCTTTCCATGGGATTTAATTTCATCCTCCATGTGGCTGTGGTCGGAGGGATAACTTCAGCACTCTGGGGGCTGGCAGATTTTTGGAGGATCACGCATCCCCGGATCAGTTTCCATCCAAAGCCTTAGCAGACAAACACGCCCGATCCTGGGGTTTCTCCCTTCCCCTCCTGCTCCCCCTTTGGTGGATGAGTTATCTATAACGTAGTGTCTTTTCAGAGAGCCTGCCTTCTTGCAGGAATGTCAAAGCCAAGCCACCCCTCAGCCTTCTGTGTTGAGGTTTGGACTTTGAAGTGCATTCCCGCTAAGATTTGGGGTAATTGAATCATATTGTGAGGTCACTAGCTCCTCAACCTCTACCCGACAGCCAGGCAGGCCCCATTTCTTAGAACTCAGCCTGCAGGTTCTGTTTGCTCACACTAAGAACTTGGTGTTCCAAGCCTCTGCGGTCCATTTTCAAGAGATTTAAGAGCAAAGCATTTTCTTTTCTTCTATTGGGTTCAGATAAGCCCAGAAATATTTTTAAATTTTCTTCAAGAAAGATTGCAGAATCCTGAAAGAGAAAGGGGGACAGAGGTTATATGGAATATGCTTTTTCATTCATTCATTCATCAAATATTTACTGAGCACCTACTATGTGTTGGGTACTGTTCTTTGGGCTGGAGGACAGTGGAGAACAAGATGGCAGTCCCGGCCTTCACGGTGATTACATCCTTGTATATGTGTGAGAGAGAAGACAGATATGGATTCTAGTGTCCTAAGACAAAACGGGGTGAGGGGTGGGCAGAGGGCATTGATCAGGTAGGAGTAAGACTGGAGAAAGTGATGGGGGTCAGAGAAGCAACCCTTTGGGGATGGGCCCACTGAAGCAGAAGCCTGAAGGATAAAGAGGAGGGAGTTGTGGCAAGGTCTGGGGGAAGCAGCATTCATGCAGTGGGGTGTGCAAAGGCCCTGGGGTTGGAAAGGCTGGGTATGTTGGAGGAGCAGAAAGGGGCACATGGCTGGCGTGCTAAGACCAAGGGGGAACATGGAGGAGATGAGGGCTGGGACAGGGGTTAAGGCCTGCAGACCATGGCATTCAGACTAAGGCGCCCTGTCTGAGAACTGAGCAAGCATTATTCAAGTTTGCCTGCTACACTTGAACCGTGTCTGAGAGGCCCTGTTTCACTGCCGTCTGCGATGCCTCCCTGACCCATCCCTGCCTGTTCTCCTTTCCACCTCCGTGGTCTAGGAGGGCTCTGGGGAGACCCACCCCTCCCACTGGAATCAACCCACTCTCATTTCTTGTGTATTTCTTGTGATTTTATTGGCATAAACGACACTATTAAATAAAGGGGAGAAGAAGCCGGTCCTTGGATGAAATTCTTGCTTTTCCAGCAAATACTACCAGGCTCTGTTCTGCTTGGGGTGCAGTTGGCGGCTGTTCATCCGAGAGTCCTGGAAAGCAGGCCACCTCAGAATTGGGAGGTGAGTCCGGGGGGAGGACAGGTAGAGAGAAATGAACTGGGTCACGTTCTTCGAAGTTGCCACATTTCCAGAATAGGCCCACTTGTGTCCGATGTCGAAGAGGAAGCCTGCGTGCTGCGTGCGGGAGCCCAGGCTGTGTTCAAATTCCTCCCAAAGAAAGAAGGAATAACGAGAACAGGCTGTGGAAAAGAATGTAGTTAGTGTCTTAAAGATGGGCAAATACTCATTCTCATTTGTCCTTTTATGTGAAACAGATTTTTTAAAAGGCAATTGGAGTAGCTAATGACATCCAGAACCCTGTTGATTCCGTGGGGCGGGGGTTGAAATTGGCCCCAACGATTAATCAGACCCAAAGAAAGAGGTGAGTTGCTCGGGAATTCTTCAGAGACGGAGCCAATAATTAGAGTGTAAGATGCTACTCTCTATGCACATAACTTAGCATAATTTTCTCAGGCAGCTCATCACCACCAGAATTAGAGAAAAATCAGACCAGGAAGAATCTGCTCGCTGGGCTGACTTGTGCAGACGTGGAGACTTTTGCTCCAAAATGGCTTCAGGCTTGAGGAAGACACCAAGAGAAAGCGCTGCCGTTCTTCTGGGCCCTAACTCAAGGGAGAATAGAAATGAATGCGATG
>NC_138378.1:9316631-9344863 GCF_054177405.1 Leptonychotes weddellii
GAAAGCAAATTCATTACTGTAATAGAGAAGAAGGCAAATTTTGCTTGAGTTGTAAAAAAGAAACCACAAGGCCTGGGTGATGTGTTGTGGGGAAGGGTGGCTGGTGCCCGGGCAGGCGGTGCCTCTTCACTGGCTCTGCTCTTTACAGATCTAAGGGACAGCTGGTTTTATCCTTAGCCAGCCCAGGGCCGGGCCCATGGTTGGGGCTCAGTAAACGCCGAGGTTCTCGTTTTTTAATTTTTATTGTGGTAAAATACACATAACATGAAATTGACCATTGTAACCATTTTGGAATGTCTCATTCAGTGACATCGAGTCATGAGTTTTAAGAGAAGGTTCTGGAAAATTCAGGAACCTGACTGAAATAAGTGGGCCCTGCCTTATCATGGTAGAGTTGCACAGTGCTTCTGCTACCTGCCCCTCAGGATCCCGGGAGGCAGGTGTTATCATCCCCATTTGGGAGGTGAGAAAAGCGTCACAGGGAGCCTGAGGTCGGGTCAGGCCCACACAGCAACACGAATGCTCATAGCAGCACTATTCACAATGGCAAAAAAAGTGGAAATGTCCAGCACGTGCTGAATACATAAACGAGAGGTGGCAGAGCCGTACAGCGGAATACGGTTCCACCGTCAAAAGGAGTAAAGTCTGCTACATGCTGCAGGGCGGGAGGACCTTGAAAACATGATGCTCAGTGCAAGAAGCCAGGCCCTACAGGCCACGTACTGTATGTATGTATGTATGGCTCCATTTCTACAAGATGTCCGGAAGAGGCAAATCTATAGAGACGGAAGGCAGATCCATGGTTGCCTCGGTCTGGGGAAGCTAAGGGGGAATGAGGGGTGACTGCTAATGGGTAGTCGGTTTCTTTTTTGGGTGATGCAAATGTTCTGAAATTGGACACACGGTTGCATGCCTGAAAATACACTAAAACCCATTGAACAGTACACTTTATTATTTTTTAAAGATTTTATTTATTTGTCAGAGAGAGAGAGTGAGAGCACAAGCAGGGGGAGTGGCAGGCAGAGGGAGAGGGAGAAGCAGGCTCCCCACTGAGCCAAGTGCCTGATGCAGGACTCAATCCCAGGACCCTGGGATCATGACCTGAGCCGAAGGTAGACGCTTAACCTACTGAGCCACCCAGGCGTCCTGAACAGTACACTTTAAATGGGTGAATTATATAGTATGTAACTTATATCTCAACAACTCTGTTTTTAAAAAGCCCTGCCAATATTTTGCACCAGCACGCGCGAGGGGTCCCGCATCTCCATACCTTTGTCAGCACTTGGCGTTGTCCATGGTTTTGCTTTAGCCATTCTAGCAGATGTGCGTCTTCAGGGTTTTCATTGTATGTTCCTAGCGGCTGATGACATTGAACGTCTTTGCGTGTGCTTGGTTGCCACCCACATACCTTCTTTGGGGAGGCGTTCATGTCTTTTGCCCACTTTCTAAAAATTCCGTTGTTTTCTTATTGTTGACTTCTGGGAGTTCTTTATAGATTCTAGATACAAAGATATTGTCAAATATGTGATTTGAACCCCCCCCCCCACCTGTAGCTCGGCATTTCATTCTCTTTATTGCCATGATTTCTAATTCTAGCCCCTCTGGTGGGTGCGTGGTGATATCTCACTGTGGTTCGAATTTGGCATCCCATCAATTCTCAGTTTGGCTCGCGGAGTCTTGGGTCAACAGCATCTCTGGCTACATGCATAGTGCTTTATATCGGAAATCTTTCTGAAGAGGGGGAGACTTGTTCTCTTTCGTACAAGCAAGGCTTTAAGAGATTCAGTAACTGGCTCAAGGTCACACAGCTCCTAGGTGACGGGTGGGGTCAGGATTGGAGCCCAGCCCTGTTGTCTTGGAGGCAGCCACCTCTTTTGAGCTACAGTCCGCTTCAACCCTCAGCTTCAAGGGTGGTTCATCCCTGGTAAAGGCTCCTGGTAAAAGCAACCACTTCGCATCTGCCCAGCAAGCTGCATTCCTTCATGGCATGTTGCAAGAGGTTGAGAAATGCCAGCAAAGATGACGAACGAAAGCTCCATTGACTTGACTCTCCTCATCCCAAGGACCCGCCTTCCCTCCGTCCCTGACATGGCAGTTCCCAGGGCTTTGCCACATTCTCTAGCCACTGTCGTTGTGTCACAATGACTGTTCCCACCTTCTAATCATGAGCAGAGTCAGCCCCGGGAGGGGGCAGAGGCCTTGGGCCATGAGTCATGGCGGGGATGTCGTCACCCGGAGGGAGAGGGCCCCTGAACTGTCTGGCGGCCCCATTCGATATCCACGGCTTGTGTGTTTATCAAGTGCCTCCTGGGAGCCAGGCAGCTTCTAGACACCATGGAGGCGACATTCATGGCCCCTGCTCACATGTCCCTTCTCAGAGAGCCCTTTGCTGATCGCCCCGTCTGATGTTACAGCCCTGTCACTCCCTAGCCCCTCACCCAGCTGCATTTGTCCTCAGCCACCTAGCACCACGAGAGCATTGTTTCCAGCCCTACCCACGGAAATGTATGCTCTGTGAGGACAGGGCTCGGACTTATATGCTGCTCTGGAAACCTCGAAACAGGTGGCACATCGTGGGTGTTCAATAAATGTGGGATGAACCAAGGAATTAAATGAATGAGGTAAGTGCATCTCACAGTGATAAATGCCATAATGAATTTAAATCAGGATGCCGTTAGGGAGACTGACCAGAGCGAGGTGTGTGTGGCTATTTTAGACTTGGTGGTCAGCCTGGGTGTCCTTGAATAAGTGGATATTTTTCTTTTTTCTTTTTTTTATTATTATTTTTTTAAATATTTTATTTATTTGACAGAGAGAGACACAGTAAGAGAAGGAACACAAGCAGGGGGAGTGGGAGAGGGAGAAGTAGGCCTCCTGCTGAGCAGGGAGCCCGATGCGGGGCTCCATCCCAGGACCCTGGGATCATGACCTGAGCTGAAGGCAGACACTTAATGACTGAGCCACCCAGGCGCCCCTTTTTTTCTTTTTTAGATTTATTTATTTATTTATTTATTTAATTTATTTGAGAGAGAGAGAGCACACAGAGGGAGAGGGAGAAGAAGACTCCCCACTGAGCAGGGAGCCCGATGTGGGACTCAATCCCAGGACCCTGGGATCATGACCTGAGCAGAAGGCAGACGCTTAAGCAACTGAGCCACCCCAGGCACCTGGATAGATAGATTTTGAGCTTGAATCTGAAAGATGCAAGAAACAAGCATTCAGGGCAGAGGAAATAGCATGTGCAAATGCCCTGTGGCAGAAAGGATTCAATGTATTAAGGAACCAGAAAGAAGAGCAATGGCAGCTGGTGCTCATAAGTGGAGGGAAGTGAGTACTGTCTGCAGGAAGGCATTTGTTTACCACAACCCCCTCCCCCACCCGCCTGCCTGTCTCCATCATACCAGAGCTCACTGTCATCTGAGCTTTCCAAGTCAGTTTCGAGAGTGGACCCACTGTGTGTCATGTTGAGAGACTGTAGATCCTGGGCTCATGGATTCCCATAGCCAGAGAGGTCAGGGAAGTGGCTCATACCCCAGACCACACTGCCCCAAGTATGACTGATTTCTTTCTCCCAGTCCAGGGCTGTGGCTTTTGGTAGCTGGACCAATCCATGAGAAAGCTCTCCTAATTCTTGAGAGAACCCCCCCCCCAGGGCTCAGGAAATGCCTCTCAAAATACCTCTCGAGAGCCATGTGGCTTCCAAATGGGGGTATGTATGCCATGTCAAAGTTACTTCCACTTAGGTTATCTCATTGAGTCCTCATTATAACCATGTGGGTGAAATGAAATTCAACTCCTCCAACAGATAGGGACAGCAAGAAACAACTTCAATGCCAGACCTGGCAACTCGTTAACCACGGAAAGCCGGGCAGATGTTGCACTCTGAGCCCGAGAGTTTACATCTGCGAAATGGGCATGGGTCTCTGTGTGAGAATGCCTCGTCTCTAACTGATAATACTTGTTGGAAGAAATAGACGTGGTGACGAGTGGGAAGTGCCTGGCATGGCGCATGGACATACAAAGCCATCCTGTATCAGTGACAGCTCTGGGCTTGCACACAGCTGAAGTCAGCCCTGGCGAAGTGAAGCAGGGAAGAGGGAGGGGGGATTTATGGCCAGGATGAGGAGCGGCTGGCTGACTGGTACTTCAGCTTGGAACCGACAAGAACCAGGACGCGCTGGGGAGGTGGTCGCAGGAGCTAACGCACCTCTAGACGGGTCACCTCCAGCTGTACTGTCCCCCTCCGGCCCCCCATCTTGCATCAAAAGTCAAAGTCTTGGTGGGAGAATCTCATGAGCTCAGCTTGGCTCACATGGCAGGGCGTTTCGGGCAACAGTTTCTCCAGACCGCCTGCCATGGGCAAGAGGTGATTCTCCAAAGGGCGAGTGCATGCTCGGTGGTCAAAGAATAACTCCCACCCCCCGCGGTAGTCGTGTTGACCTTGCTGCTGAACTCCCTGCTCAAGACCTCACCTCTCTAGGCTTCTGTTCCTCCTCTTCTGTTCCACACCAGCGCGGCTCTCAGGAGCTCTGGTGGGATTTTAGCAGAACGAGGACATCTCTATTGCTCAGCTTGAAGAACTTGCCCTGGCGTTCCCTCTTACAGGTCATTGGCCAGGACTGGGATACACGCCCACTCCTGAACCAATCACTGGCCAGAGGCGGGTGGATAAAGACCAATCAGATTTGACCCCCGCTCTGCCGGCAGCCTGGGCTCCCAGAGCGGTCTTCCAGGCTTTCCCCTCGGGGGGTCGTAGGTTCTGTCCCCCAGAATTCTCCGAGACGCTAAAGCTTGAAAACAGGGTCAGGTGTCCTTTTTGACCCAGAAGGTGTCGGTGAAGGTTGGTTGTGTCGCCCCTGCACCCTGGAGCTCCTCCGAGGGAGGCCATCTGTCACCCGCCAGGTAGCTCCGCAGCCGCGGGCATCGAACGTACCTACAACGTGCCAAAGCCAGCGGCCAACCTGGGGAGGAAAGAAACACCAGGTGGGAGTACCCAGTAAATACGAATTGTGGCTGAACTGGGGGAAAAAAAAAAAAGATCATCTTGCCAGGGAGCAGTGTTGACTTAAGGCAGGTTTACTTATAGTGCCAGGTAAACTCTGCTCTGCCTTTTGGGGGCTGTCCCCAGCTCAGCTGTCAACTCCGCTTACCTTCCCGAGAGCTGACAATTACATGGTGGCACTTATTCACTCGCGTGTGACCTAACACAGCCACTCTTCTCAAAAGTTGGTAACTAAATTGGAGGTGCTGAAAGAAATATTGCAATTGAAATAATGCTTTAGGGGACGTTTATATGCCTTGGAGTGAATTAGTGTCTTTAAAAAAAAAAAGCCCCTTCTCTGTGCGCAAATATATACTTTTCACATTCCTTTTGAGGCACCAGCGATTTTAACAGCAGTGTAAATCAGACTTTACAGGCCACATATTTCAAGTATGGAGTTCATTAAATGTGTGAAATTTGACATTTGCTTCAGGGCGTGGCTGGGGTCCCCAGTAATGAATCACAAATTGTGTTGGGCTTTCTGATCAAGTTCAATATGCTAACTACCCCTATGGACTTGCACAAAACAAAGAGGCAGTTTCTCTCCGAGCCCCCCCAAAGCCGGTTCTCCTAGGAACCCTTCTTCAAGGGACAAGGGAATAATGGGACATGTGGTCCCACCATCTCTATTCAAGTTGAGAAACGTGGGACAGATTCTTTTCATTGATTCCAAGTGGTGTCAGTGTGTGCATTAATTGAGGGCTGATTTCCTAAACCCTCGCTGGGTGCCAGGCTCTGTGCCAGCTCCAAGGACACAGTGGCAGGTGAGACTGTCTGACCTGGTGGAGTTTGTAGCTTTGGGGGGAGGGAAGAGGGGAGACAGTCATAGAATAATTACTCCCGCCAACAATTAGGCAATGGCCTGAGAAGTGCTAGGTGAAAAGTGCTTTGAGGCCCCGAGGGGACTGAATTATTTTAATAATTAATTAATTAATTAAATTATTTTCTGGGAGTATTAAGCAAGGTCTTTCTGGGAGTCATAGTTAAGCGGAGACTTCAAAGATGGGTGGACCTTAGCTAGATTAAGAGTTGGGAATGTGGCAGTGAGGGAGAGGGGCTCGTGACAGGGTAGAGAGCCTGCCCTGCACTCAGTTAATCAATGACTAAGTACTTATGGACTTCTTGTGCTCTGGGTTAGGACTAACGATGAAGAGAAAACCGGGCAATTGCATCAGCACGGTTGCAAGGGACAGAAGCCCAGTTAATTGGGAATTTGTTGGCTCATGTACCTAAAAAGCCAGGGCTAGCTTCAGGCATGGCTGGATCTAGGATGAACATGGTATTAGGCATCTGCCTCTAACTCCTGACTTTGTTTTGCCGTATGTTTTGCTTCTTCCTAAGGAAGAACCTCTCTACCTGATGGCCCCAGCAGCCCAGGATCATATTCCACTGGTTTCCAATCTTGGTCCACAGAGTATCTTCTTCTCATGAGCTCCAGCCAAAGTTCTAGGCCTGACTCTCATTGGTTGGTCACACATCCAACCTTGGGACAATCTCTGTGGCTGGGAGCTTGGGAATGCCCTGGTGGGCTGGCTCTGGATCACATGCCGTTATTGAAGCTAGAGAGGTGGGGTGAGCTCTGTGTAGGCCACAAGAATGAGAATGATGGCATCTGGGTGGCTCAGATGGTTAAGCGTCTGCCTTCGGCTCGGGTCGTGATCCCAGGGTCCTGGGATTGAGCCCCATGTCGGGCTCCCTGCTTGGCAGGGAGCCTGCTTCTCCCTCACCCTCTGCTGCTCCCCCTGCTTGCTCTTTCTCTCTGTGTGTCAAATAAATAAATAAAATCTTAAAAAAAAAAAAACAAAAACAACAGAATGAGAATGGAGGTAGAGTGGTTCCCCAAAGGAAAACTGGTGTGAAAAGATGGAGTGACGGATGCCTGGCAGGCAGAATGTCTGTCACAAGATCAAGGCTTCAGTGAGTGACTCTTGGGATGCTCTGCCAGGTAACCACGAGTGTAAGAGGCCTCACTGAGCTCCTGGTCTGTGTCACTCATTGTGCTCAGAAAGAGCTGAACAAGGCTGAGTCCTTGTCATCTAAGTCCCCATCTCTGAGAGGGGAGGGATAGGAGGTATGCAAGTGACCAGGTGTCCAGGGTGAGTGGTAAATTCGAGAGCACAGGAAGGTTCTTGGAGAGGGACGGAAAGCCAGGGAGTGACAGGTGCGACTCTCATGGAAGAGACACCCCCCCGCTTGAAAGATGCTGAAGACGAATCCGCGTCTCGGTAGGCAGTGGAATGGCAAGGGCGTTTCAGGTCAAGGAAACAACAGGACCAAGGACACAGGGGCTGGAGCATGGGATACATTCTGCTAATTGTTCAAGAGGTACTTTTCTCGGAGGCATCGAGACATGCAGGAAAATAGTGGCTACACAGCTCGCAAAGGAAGTTGGAACCATATTGTTGAGGTGCCAGTGACAGAAACTTCCGTCAAACTAGTGCGGATCTAAAAAAAAGACAGATATACTGAGTGGCTAGACTGTCTGCAGGCACAGCCGTATCTAGGGACATAAAGATATTTTTTTTTTTTAAAGATTTTATTTATTTATTTGAGACAGAATGAGAGAGAGAGAGCACATGAGAGGGGGGAGGGTCAGAGGGAGAAGCAGACTCCCTGCTGAGCAGGGAGCCCGATGCGGGACTCGATCCCGGGACTCCAGGATCATGACCTGAGCCGAAGGCAGTCGCTCAACCAACTGAGCCACCCAGGCGCCCGGGACATAAAGATATTTTAAAGATCACTTCTTTCTGGGTCTCACAGGTGTGTCCTCCCCTTGTGGTGGCGAGATGGCCCTTAGCAGCTCCTCGCCGGCACCTTCTTCTTCTTTTTTTTTTTAGAGATTTTATTTAATTATTTATTTGAGAGAGAGAGAGAGCATGGGGAGGGGCAGAGGGAGAGAGAGAATCTCAAGCAGACTCCGCACTGAGTGTGGAACCTGATGTGGGGCTCTATCTCATGACCCCTGAGATCGTGACCTGAGCTGAAACCAAGAATAGGATGCTTAACTGACTGAGCCGCCCTGGTGCCCCAACCTGCATCTTCTAAGGCTGGCAACATTGAGAGAGAGAGACAGAGACAGAGAGAGAGAGAGATATAGAGAGACCTCAGTAGTTCCAGCCAGGGCCCGGGGGTTGGCGTGGCTGGCCTGCCCTGGGCCATGTGGCCAGTCCTGAACCAACTCCTATGTTCAGGGGAATGTAGCACACTCATCAGCCCAGCCTGAGCCGCGCAGTCCCCTGCTGGACCTGGGACCGAAGGCAGTCCCAAACCACATGATGCAAAGGGGGAGAATGTAACTTCCCCCCTGTGCCCCAAGAAAACAGAGAGCAGAGTTCCCAAAAGAAGAGAAAGAAGCTGAACACCAAAGCAACACAGGCATCATGGGAAGGTTTAACACCGCAGTGAGGACGCTGGTACTTTTTTTAGGAGGCCATGGGAGCCAGAGAAGGTCGTGGAGTAGGGGAGTGATATCATCATCCAAGCTGTTCTTCTGGAAGAGCCCTTTGGCAGTGGTGGTGAGAGAGGGGGTCAACGGGAGCGGAAGGAGAGGTGAGGTGATGTGGAAGAGGCTTCTGGGGGGGCCAGGAGGCAGGAGACCTGTCTGAGGCGAGGCAGTGACTGTGGAGTGGGAAAGAGAGAGCCGAGTGGAGGGACTCGCTGGGGTGGGGTGTGCCGGGCATGGGGCAGGGAGGCCCACCAGCCTGCTGGCCACTTGGTCAGGGCTGGGGGTTGGGAGCCAGCCACCCTCTGGAGGTGGTGGTGATTTTGGAAGGATGTGACCCCAGGCGAAGACAGGCCTTTGGTAGGAGAACAGAGGGGCCTGTGTCTCTCCTCTGAGAGCATTTGGGGGCCAGTTGTGAATCCCATGGGCATTTGTGCTCCAACTCCAGGGAGGGTGGGTCCTCCAAGATGCCATTTTCCACAAAGCTTTCCAGATGTTTGCTTTGTTGGTTTGCTTTCTTTCTTTTTTTTCAAGTGGTAACAACAGAGAGACAAAAAGAAGAAAAAAAAAAAAAAAAGCAAAACCAAAGTTGAACGTGAGGAGCCCTTGAGGACAAGGGCCTGAAAGCCTGGGCAGAACACACTGGAAGCTGGAGGTGTGGGTCTTGCCCCCTGTGGCCCACTGTGCCCTGCGCGCCCCTGCCCATGTGAGGACAGTTTATTAGATGTCCTTCCCCTTTCTCTGTGCCCAGGCCCTGAAGTCCCACAGAAAAGTCTAGGTTTTCTGCTGATCCCAGCCCCAGAGACTCAGACCTCCTCAGGCCTCCTGCTTCCATCCAGAGGGTGGCCCCAGGGCTTCCTCTGAAGGATCTTTGGGGAGCAGCTCGTGCCCCGGTCTCTCCTGCTTGAAGGTATCATTCCTGGAACCCGGGCTGGGCATGGAACATGGCTCTACCACTTACCAACTGTGTGACCCCGTGAGAGTCACCAAAACTCTGAGCCTCAGTTTACTCATTTAGAAATGAGGATTGTCTGTTCGCCTGCCTCGTAGAATCATGCTGGAAGGAGGAAGCACGAGCAAGTGGGGCAGCCTTCGGTATATGGTAGGCATTTCCAAATGGGAGGGGGAGACGGGCCTTCACCTCACAGGCCGTGCCCCTGCTCACAGGGGAAATCAGTCTGAGGGAGTGCGATGCAGGGGCCATGTGCACTCCTGCCGTCGGGCCCTGGACTGGCCTGTGGGGGGAGGCAGGGCCAGAGCATATCTCGGAGGTCTTACTGAAGGTTGGGCCTCTGTGAAAGCCCAGCTCACTTCTTGGGTTCAGCTAACCGGGTCCAAGCTGGGAGGGTTGCCAGATAGAACACAGGACACTCAATTAAATTTGCATTTCAGAGAAACAGTGAATCATTTCTTAGCATAAGTATATCCCCAATATTCATAGGCTATACTTATGCTAAAAAGTGATTGTTTACCTAAAATTCGAAGATCCCCCGTGCCCCGAGCAACCCAACCTTACCAACTAGTCTAAGTAAAAAGAAGGAGTTTATTACTGAAAAGTCCGGGGCGGACTTCAGACCTGGTGGGATGAAGGGGTTCAAACAATGGGACTGGGATTCAGTTTCTCTCCCAGTGTCTTGGCTCTGCTTTCACTGTACGGACTCTACCCCAGCTTGCCGCTCCTGTTGCCATGGTGGCCACATCCTTCCACCTTCCTTTCCAGCAGGAAAGAGTGAGCCTGTCCGGAGCCCAGCTGAAGGCTTCTGGTGGAACCCTGGCCTGGCTCACGTGCTTGTCCTTGAACCAATCCTAGCGGTCAGGGGAATTCCGGGTGCTGATGGACGTAGGCCTTGGTCACCTAGCACCTCTCACCTCCACCCCCCCAACTTTTGTTTGTTTATGAGAGGATGTTTTTGGGTTTTTTTTGTTGTTGTTGTTGTTTTAAGATTTTATTTATTTATTTATGAGAGAGAGCACGCAAGTGGGGGAGGGAGAGGGACAAGCAGACTCAGCGCTGAGGGCAAAGCCCGACGTAGGGCTCGATCCCACGACCCTGAGATCACGACCTGAACCGAAATCAAGAGTTGGATGCTTAACCGACTGAGCCACCCAGGCGCCCCTGGAAGGACATTTTATTATTTCACTATATAACGTATTAGTGACGACACCCATTGCATTTTTTTTCAAATGGCCCATGAAGCATGAGATCACATTTCTCTGATTCCTAAGAGCCTTAATACCCTCTGTCTTTCGGAGAATCTAGTTTCTGACAACGTCGGTGATACTGTCCCCAGGGACATCGCCGGCGGTCAGCAGTAAAGAGCGTTTTGCTGACTTGTTCCATGATGGGTTCCTGCCCAAGGTGTTCCCCTCTCGTTCCGGTTCCAGCACGTGGTCGTGTGTGTCTGCATCGTCACGTCCAGGATCTGACGGAGGGCGCGTTTGCTGTGTCCACAGGAGGGTACATAGCATCCTCCCCCTGGCAGATGTCAAAGCAAGCTCTACTTGGCAGTGACAGGAACCTGGAAGGAAGATTATGTAGATTTATGACAAACCCAGGAGAAAGCTCCATTTGGGTAAATGTTTCAAGATCATTCTCTTTGATATCGCCCTTTTCCTGCTGCTTCCGCCGTGGTGAATCAAGATGCTTATCAGGTGGTATGAAAACAAGGTTTTGGAGAGAAACTTGCTTTTCCAATCTGCTTCTAGGCACACCAGGTCTCACCCCTTGACAGCAGCTTGCTGGGAGCCCGCCATCTTGTCTGCACATGACCCAACTTTAAATCGGGGATGAAGCCCCTCCAAGGGTGTAGATGAGGGAGGGGAAGGGGTGGGCTGCCAGAGAGAGATTTGTGGGGCTGTCTTATCAGAAGGAGGGTGAATGACACACACTACCTGGGGCCTGGGTGAGGTCCCAACCCTGGTTGTCTCCTGGCCCACCCTGGAAGTGTCGCCCTTGACTCCGTCTGAGGAACCAGCGACCATGGCACACGGAGGGTCCCGTCCTACCCTCCAGAGTCAATAATGACATGACCACCAGCCTGCCTGGTGTGGGGCCCACTGTGAGGGATGGGGAGAGGATAAGTCAGAGACTTGATGGGAACCACCTGCAGAGCTTCTGCTTTGCCTGTCAGCTCTGGGCTGGAGCCCTTATGCTGGTCTCTATTCCTCACAGCTGCTATTTGAGATACGTGTGATCATCTCTGTGTTACACGTAAGAAAACGGAGTTTGCCACTTGGGACACTTTTGGCCATAAGTAATGCAAAACCTGACTCAAACTGGCTTAAACTGACTTCCTGCAGAGGAAGTGTGTGATCTCATCATCAGGAACGTCAGCAGTAAGGTGGGTTTCAGGAATGGTGTGATCAAAGCTCTGGCTCCATTTCTCTGCATTTCCCTTTGTTTGCCCTTGTCCTTCTGGGCAGCAAGCAACTGGGGCACCATTTCCAGCTTTCAGACTCTAGTGGATGAAAGAGGAGATGTTGCAAATGATAGAAAACCTAATTCAAAGTGGCTTAAGTGAAAAAGAAATGTTTTCATATACACGAGAAGCTAATGAAGTTTCCTCTGGCTGCAGGTATGGCTGGATTCAGGGGCTCAGATGTCAGCAGCACTTAATCTCTTTCAGTCTCTTGGCCTTTCTCTGTGTTGCTTACATCCTCTGACATCTTGCTATATAGGACACAAGGCATCAAGAGGGCTGATAACGATTCCAGGCAAATATCCTTCCATCTCAGGAGGAAAGAGAGAACATATTGTGTGAGTGGGATTCTCTTTTCCAACCGTTCAAACTAAAGTCCCGGGACTGATTCTCAGTGGCCTGAGCCAATCATTCTGAATGCTGATTAGCTGGACCTGGGTCCCTTGCTTGTCCCAAGAGCTGGGGATAGAGTCAGCCCCTCCTGAACTGCATGAGTGGAGAGTCAGAAAGGTCTGATCCCAAAATAAGAATTGGAGTACTTATTCCAGAAGCGGGCAGGGACGTTAGGGACTAGGGGCAAAGCTGATGAGTATTTAGAGTGAACTGCCCGCAGAAGGATCCCCCAGCAGCGTGGCATAAGGTCCCTCTTGCCGCCCCGCCCCCCACCCCCAGTCAGAGCTTCAAGACTGTTCAGGTTTGGGACCTTGAGACAGTCTGTCTCCTGCGTTCCATGCTCTGACTTCAGGTTGGAGGAGAGAGGTCGGTGGGAGGCAGGCCCTCCCTAGAGCCTTTTGCTCACAGCCCCCATTTTGTTTTTTCATTTTCCTGTTACTCTTGTAGCTAATGACAATGCAATTTTACACTACTTCCCGACTCCAGGTTGAGTCAGTGCCATGAAAAAGAGTCACTTTGAGAGACTCTGGCCCATGTAACCAATTCGGTCGACGGCAGTGTCTTTGCAAAAGGAAGGAATGAAAGAGAGAAGGATGGAAGGAGGGAAAGGAAGGAAGGACAGAGAGAAACCTAATTCATGGAATATAAAGACTCTGCAGGGAGCACCACCACGCTACCATCTCCGGCTGCATGGGACCGGGTTCTGTGTGAGGACCGTCTTCCTGATGCTCGATTCACCCGCTCAAGCTCCCAGACATTAAAACCTGGGCTGCAGAAGGAACTTCTGAAGCCACGTCAGATGGTTCCCAAATGGGGCAAATCGAGAGACCTTCCAGAGGACTTGGATCTTCCCACATCTGTCTGCCACTGGGAGAAGCTGCCAGGCGCACACGTGAGCTGGGGCCTGGAGCCCTTTGGGGATAAAGAGATTAGGAGGTTGGGTGCATTCAGTCCTGAAAACAGATGCATCCAAAGGAGTATTCAGCTCCTAGTTTTTCTCTAGAGCTGGGTTAACAAACTTTGTGAAGGGCCAGATAGAAGATATTTTCAGCTCTGTAGGCCACATGGTCTCTGTTGCAAGTCAGTCGTACCACTCTGCCATTTGATCGTGAACACGGCCATAGACAATCCATAAATTAATGTGCATGTCTGCATTCCAATAAAACTTTATTTATAAAACCAGGCAACGGGCCATATTTGGTAATAGTTTGTCAACCCCTGACTTAGACCAAAGAAATTGTAGGAAGAATTAGCACCCTGAGTCAGAAAGCTGGTATTTTTTTTTTTTAAAGTCAGCTTTACTAAATTTTAATTTATGTACAACGAGACGCAGGCTTTAAGTGTACAGTTCAATCAGCCAATGCAGAACATCTCTGTTGCCTTTCGTAGTGGACAGGCCCCCTACCCCCCATCCTCTGCCCAGCCAACTGTTGGTGTGATTGCCGTCGTCCAGATTAGTCTGGACGGTGCCAGCATTTCCTATAAATAGATGGGGCATGCTTTGCATGAGGAAAGGCCAGGGATCCTGAACAGCAGTGGCCCTGTGCTTCTGCTGTAGCATGAGGCTCTGTCTTCCCCGCAGAGGCTGATGGCCCCAGAGCCTGCGCTCCCTGAACCCGATCACGGCTCAGAAGGCAGAGAGGCCCAGAGTAAGAACAACAGCTCCTCTGCTCAGTGGCCCAGAGCCACCAACCAGGGCTGGGATGAGCTGTGTTTACCTTGGAAGGCCCGACCTCTTTTGTAACACTCACTCATTGTTGCCAGGAGCCCAAAAATACTTTTATTAATGGAAAACCAGGGATGGCTCCACAAAGAAATATTTTGACAAGCCCAGAGGAGCCAGCGGGAAGGTTCAGAGCATATCCTCAGGAAGCTTGGGTTTCTTATCTTCTAGGGAGCCCGCCGGCGGGGGGTGGGGGGGTGGGGGAAGTGCAGCACGCTTCTCCCGGCAGGGGGCCTGCCCCGTTTCCGCAAGAGGCTCCCAGGCATGGCTTCCTGGGCTGGATTGTGCTGAGGTGGCTTTCTGCAACATGGTCCAGTCTGCACCCCACTCTAGATACGGCTCCCCACGGCCCAGCGGCTTTGTTCCTGATGACTGCCCCCATCCAGGTGTTCTCCCTCGCAGCCCATTTCCCTTGCCTGCAAATAAAGGCTCGGGGCTGGCTCCAGACATCTCTCTGGGCTCCCAGGTGACCACCAATGCCTCCTGGGCGAGGCAAGTGCCAGCAGGCTTTTCCAGCTCTCCCTGAGGGAGCTCTCCTGCACCCTAAGCCTCCCTCATATGTGCCAGCAGCTATTTTGTTTTATTTTACTTTAAAAGATTTTATTTATTTATTTGAGAGAGAGAGAATGCGAGCAAGAGGGAGAGGGAGAGAGACTCTGAAGTCGACTCCATGCGGAGCGCAGAGCCCGACGTGGGGCTTGATCTCACGACCCTGAGATCATGACCTGAGCTGAAACCAAGAGTCAGACGCGTAACCAACTGCGCCACCTGGGCGCCCCATGCCAGGTACTATTTTAAATGCCCCTACATGTGCTAACTCCCCACAGCAGCTCTCCAGTTGGGTAACACTATGCCCACTGTGTGGATAAGGAAACCGAGGTACAGAGCAGTTAAGTAACTCACCTAAGATCACAAAGTTAGGGAGAAGCAGAGCTAGGCTTGGTACCTAGGCCAGCTGGCTCTGGAGCCTGACTCTTAACCCAACTTATGGCCATCTTTCTGACGTGCCTATGTGATCACATTACTCAATGTCTCTATACTTGAGGTCTTTGTACTCTTACAATAAAATCCACGTTGGTTAGGACAAGTTTAGTTGTTATACTGAAGATCCCCAAATAACAGTGGCCTAACCAAGTTAAATATTTATTTTTCTCTTACAAAAGAACCTGGTTAGGAGATCCAGGGTTGAGATGGAGGCCCCATGATCCTCAGGGACCTGAACTCCTTCTTAGCTGGCAACTTTGTCTTCCTTAACACAGTTTCTACCTCATGGCCCCAAAATGGCTGCTTGAGCACCTTGAGTCCCCATTTTAGCAGGAAGGGAAGAAGGGGAAATAGAGAGTATGTCCTATCCCTTTAAGAGTTTGATTCCAGGCCTTTTCACCATGTGACCTAGGTCAAGTCATTTAACCTTGTTCATCATCTTTGAAAAGGGAAAATATTTGAACTTCTTTCAAAGATTATAAGGACTAGATGAGTTAATACATGTCAAACACTTGGAATAAGGCAGAGTGTAGAATAAACAATAAATTTTAGTGACTATTATTGACACCATGTAGATGACACTGTTCGTGAAGGCAAGTGTGACTAGGTTATGTGGCTCTCCCATGAGTTTTGTGGCTCCCCAAGCCTCTCCCTTAGCAGGACTAGCAACCTGCTTTGTAATGTGTGTTGACCTCTCTTGCCCCCACTGGATGGAGAGCTCCCTGAAGACATGTACTGTCTGTCTTGTTTCCTCACTGTGTCCCCAGCAGCAAGTTCAGGGTCACATGGCAGGTGCCCAGGAAGCCTGTCAAATGCATGAAGGAATGAATACTTCCAGTGACAGCAGGCTCACCACCATAGAGGATGCTGCCTCAGGGCCTTTGCACATGCTGTTTCTTCTGTTGTCAGTGTGTTTCCCCAACTATCTGCATAACCAGTTCTCCTGTTTTACTCTGCTCAGTGCCACCTCCTCAGTGAAGCCTTCCCTGACCATCCTGGCTGAAACCATCCCCTTCCCCCTTCCCTCTCTAGCTTCTTGTTCCACTTTGTTTTTTTCTTGGCACGTATTGCCACACAACGGTGTCTTCTGTATTCATGTGCCCACTTTTGATCTCCCCCCGTGGACTGTGAGCTCAGTAGAGACAGCATCTGCATCTCTCTCTCTCTCTTTTTTTTTTTTTAGCATCTGCATCTCTTGCTCACAGCTGCATCCCCAGTGCCCAGAAGATTGCAGGTCTGTGACAATGTCTGTTGAATACATAAACAAAGCAACAAGATAGCCCATTTGATTTTTTACGGATGAGGCATAAAATTCGACTTATATGCACCTCAGTCCTTCTTTTAACAGACGGAAGGCCTGACTCTTTCCAGCTTAGCTCTCAGAAAAATGCAAACGAGATAAGCCTTTCCTTCTCCCCCTTTCTTTTTCTTCTGCCCGCAGAGGGAGAAAGGCAAGCCAAGCTGATTCCTTCTCACTCCACGTCAGCTCTCCAGCTTCTAGGAAAATCTTCCCCATCCCTGAGGGCCCCCGGGGCATTCGGAGGGCCGCCTTTGGCCTCCTGCCGCATCCCGGCTCAGTGATCTTGGAGCAGCAGAGGGAGCCCCGCAGAGGGGCAGGCTCTCCCTGGAAACTTGCTGTCAGCAGGCCGATGAGCTGGCAGGGAACGTCCAGGGTTCTCTCCAAATGCCTTGGAAACCTCCCTGTTGGGTCACATTCCGGCTTGGGGGACCCTGGGATTACCAGAGCTCTCGGTGGCAGCCAGTGGCTGATGGGGAGGTAGCAAGATTCAGCACTTCTGAGTTGGAAAAAGCGGTGCTGGGTATTATTTTGGGAACAGTCAGTCATGAGAACCTCCAAGAGCAGATCGGGGAGGCTATTAAAAGCAAGACAATGTATTTTGAAATGGACCGGGCAGGGGAGACACCTTGCTCTTTGCCACGACCACAGAACTGGGAGTTCTTTCCAGATGAGGTGAACCTTTCCATCCCTTGGAAACGGGGAAAGCCTCTCCAGCTGTTCAGCCACCGCCTCGTTCCTTCTGCCCTGCCAACCCCGGGGAGCATCTCATCCACCTCCGCGGCCACGTGATGGGGTGAGGGGCCTCCCCCGCCAGCCGAGAAGGTGGCCGGACAGACATGTCTCCCTGCCATTCATGGAACAAACATTGAGAGTATCTAGAGACGTGACTCTGGAGTCGGCTGCTGTGGTCCAAGTTCACACTCTGTCTGCTGCCTGGAGTCTCTGTGCCTCAGTTTCCTTCCCTGCAAAATGGGAATAGTCATCTTCACCCCCAGAGTTTTTGTGAGGACAATGAGTGAGTGCATAGACATCACTTAGTAGACAGGAGATAGGATTATTTACTGAGCACCCACCAGTTCCAGACGTCACCCCGAGCCCCACATAAGACGGGCATGCCCTTAGCCTCCCAGTCCAGTGGGGAGATGAGTCATAACCAAGCAAACAAACAGATGAGATAATTTCATATTATTCACTCAACAAACCTTTTGGAGGCCCAACCATATCATTCTAGGTGCCCAGGAGACAGCAGTGGGTAGGACAAAGTTACTGCCCTGGTGGAATCGCTATTTGAGGTGCGAGGCAGGGGAGACATACACGACACGGATGAATATACAATTTATTTGTGGTAAGTGGCAAATACTATACAGAAATTCAACAGGGTGTTGAGGTTGAGATTTGTGGGGTGGGGTTGAGCTGTAGGGTAGAGGACCCTATTTCCAAGATGAGGGTCATAGAACACATTCAGAGGATGACATGAGAACGGGGAATAAGAAGATGCCAGAAGCCGGCCATGAGGGAGCGGGGGACAAAGGGTTCCAGGCAGAGGGGTAAGTCAGCACAAGGGCCACATGGTGGGGCCAGGCCGGGGAAGGACAGGGAGGCTGGGATGGGACAGTGGGGGAGATGGGGTCGGTCAGATGGGTAGGACCGGGTCTTAGAGGCCGATGTGTTAGCTATTGGTTGTTCCCTCCAAACTCAATGGCTTTAAAAAACAAATGTGAATGACCTCAGTTTCCGTGGGGCAGGAGCAGCTTAGGTGGGTGATGTGTCCCCATCATCTGAAGACGTGGCCATTGACAGGAGGCTTTCCAGAGGCCGCCCGTGTGTCCTGACAACATGGCAGCAGGCTGCCCCAGAGGGAGGGACCCAGGAAAGCAAGGCAGAAACCGCATGTCTCTATGACCCGGCTGCAGGAGCCACATACCACCATTTGGGCAAGATCCCAGGGTGGCACAGGGCGGGAGGGGACTGCATGAGAGCGGGACCCCCCCGGGGGGGGGGACACCCTGGGACCTTCGGGGAGGGTGGCCAGGACCTCTGTGGTGGAGGCTGGGGAGCCTCTGAAATGGCATTTTTGGTGGATCTGGGAGCTCCTATAACTGCTGTCCACAGTGGCAAGATGGTAGTTTTAGTACAACGACCGAGTGCTTATGTTACCAGGCCCTGCACTTAGAACTTTAGGCAATGCAGTGTCCTCAGCTCCTCCTGGCTCCTGGAGAAGTAGGTACAGCTCCAGGGCAGGCCCCGGAGGCTGGCGGGGTGACCGGAGTGGAGAGAGGAATGGGGACAAGGGGACGGGAGCCCAGAAAGAGCAGCGGCGTGGTGGAAGGCCAGGCAGCAGGGCAGGACGCTGAGGATGTGGGGCTCTGAGTATTTCCCAAGGGCAGGAACACGGGGCTCAAGGGGCTCAGAGGTGAGCCCTGTGGCTGGAAGGGGTCGAGAAGATTTATAGGTCTTTAAGCCACACATGGGATTTTGGACTTGATTCGGAAGGCAATTATAGCCCCATGGAGGGTCTTAAGCAGGGGAGAATGAGAGGATGGGGTGCCCCCTTTCGACTCTGAAGTTTAGGAAAGAGCATGCAGGACAGCGTGGACTTAAGTAGGGGGCAGGCATAGGAGAGAAACAGGGACAGCAGCGAGGAGGGGGTATGGGGGTGTCCCAGCAGGGCTGGTAGTGTGGGGAGGAAGCGAGGTGGACGGATTCAAGGGCTTTGTAGGAGGGGAAGTGTGGCGGCGGAGGGAGGGACAGAGTTAAGGAGGGCGACCACCGGGCTCCTGACTGAGGGAGCTGGGAGGTAGAGAGGCCTGGGCAAAGCTCACCAGCCCCCTGACCTCCATCCTTTTTTTTTTTAAGATTTTATTTATTTATTTATTTGAGAGAGAGAGAGAGAGAGAAACAGCATGAGAGGGGATAGGGTCAGAGGGAGAAGCAGGCTCCCTGCTGAGCCGGGAGCCTGATGTGGGACTCGATCCCAGGACTCCGGGATCATGACCTGAGCCGAAGGCAGCCCCTGACCTCCATCCTTGAGGCCTCCAGCATTTACGGTCCCCTCGGACAGTCCCAGTGCTGCTACGGTTCCCCAGTACTCCCTTGGCGTGGCGGGGGCCTTCTCAGCCAAGTTCAAGGCAAGGCCCATGACCTCCAGTTGTGTCCCCACCCCATTCCCACCACTCACCGGCGCTAGGTGCATGGCGTTGACTGGTAGGTGAATAGGTATTTGGGGCGGGGGGAGTTCCTCAGGGCAAATAAGAGGCAGTGTAGCCTGGTGGGTCAGAACATGGGCTCTCGAGCCAGGTGGTTCGGGGTTCACATCTCCCTTCTGCCGCTTACTGGCTGTGCAACCCGGAGCAAGCTGCATAACCCCTCTGTGCTGGAGCTTTGTCCTCTGCAAAATGATAATCACAGGGTTGTGGTGACGATTCGGTGAGTTCATTCCTGCCGTACAGTAAGTGCTCAATGCATGTCCACTGGGGTGGAGAGATCCACAAACCTCGCAATTCTGGTTTGCATACACCTGTGTCTGCCCCGCTCTCTGTGCTTGGGACATGTGGCGGTCCAGCCCCCTTCTCCCCTGCTGTCTGCCTTTCGGCAGGAAGGGGCCACAGGTCAAGGTGACCGGCAGACGGAGGTGACACTTGAGCTATAATTGCAGCCGGAGGACCACTGAGGTGCCCTCAGGAAAAATGCCCAAATCCTTCTAAATATTCCTGGTGTTGAATCAGTTGTTGGGGACAGGCCCAGTAAGTGGCGTCTCAGCAGAAATACCTGTGTTTCTTATTTATGGGGCTGTCGGGGGGGAAGAGAGTCTAATAAAAGGCTTCCCCGGTGATTCAAGGTCTCCTGCAGCCCAGATGTCTTGCAGTCTCCCCGGGCCTTTCTCCCCACGGCCACCTGGACTCCTTCTATTTGCTTTGATTCAGCTTCTTTTTCGCTTTTTCCTCATATGCTGGCCCGTTCCCACCCCAGCTGAGAGCTTCTATTTTGGGAGTTTTCGTGGATAATTTAGTGGGCGGAAGCTCCCCACCCACCCCCCTCCGAGCATCCCTTAAAAAAAGGGAGAGTGCTCGAGAGAAGTGAAAAACAGTGGGTGGTTCAGTTCAAAAGGACAAAATATTTCTTGCCCTGGCACTGGGAGAGGAAAGAAATTGTCTGAGGAACCGAACAGCTAAACTAAGAAGCCCAAAGCTGCAGCCCATAAGGGCAAATTAGGTGACTCAGCCTCGACTCCCCCGGCTCCAATCCTTGCAGTATGAGAGTGATTTAAAAGGGAAAAATGCTTAACTGTGACAAAGAGTGGGCTCCATAAAAATGTGGCTAATGCTACTTCTACCGAGTTCCAGAAGGCGGCCCCCTCTCAGCAGCACTGGGCACCTGTGGAGATGGGGACTCGCCTCCGAGGCCTGAGCCTGGGTGGGACTGAGTCTAAAATTATCCCCGATAATGAGTCTGGCAGAAGAGGGCCCAGCGTGCTAGTTTCCTGCCTTGCTTCTGGCCTCTAAGACCTCAGCTCCCAGGGAGGCCTCTGGGAGCAGGGGCCGTGGTGCCAAGAACATGGGCTTTGCTGCCAAACAGAGTTGGGTTCCAGTCTAGGCTGGTGGTGTGAACATCAACTCACTGAGCCTCAGTTTGCTCATCTGTCAATGGGGCTCACAGCATCAAGCCCAGTGGGAAGGCAAGACGAACAACGAGATCCTGCAAAGAATCTCTTGCATGACCTAGATAGCATAGTTGTTTAATAAAGGGAGGCTTTTGGAGGTCAAGGGCATGGACTGCAGGGTCAAACAATCTCAATCCTGGCTTAAGCACTATTCCCAATTTGACTATGGGAAGGTTTTTTTTTTGTTTGTTTTGTTTCATTTTATTACAGATTTTTTTAAAAAAATTATTTGAGAGAGAGAGAGGGCACAAGCGGGAGAGGGAGAGGCAGAGGGAAAAGGAGAAGCAGACTCCCCGCTGAGCAGGGAGCTCTACTGAGGGCTTGGTTCCAGGACCCTGAGATCATGACCTGAGCTGAAGGCAGACACTTAACCGACTGAGCCACCCAGGCGCCCCTTGTTTTGTTTTAGTATATATTTCAAGCACTTATTATATGGCTTCCTGTTGTTAGCATCACGTTCTTATGTCAACTCTGAGTAAGGCATTAATAGTGTCCCCATTTTATAGAGTGGGTAAGTGACTGTGGCAGAGCCAAGAGTCTGATTCTAGAGCTCTTTATCCTGTCTCTCAGGTCATCCGACCCAATGCTGCCCGATAGAACTTTCTACAGTGAGGTAAGCCTTCTATTCTGCTGCACTGTACAACTCGGTAGCAAATAGCTGCGTGTGGCTTTTGAGCACCTGAAGTGTGGTGCATGCAACCAAAGACCTGATGTGTGTGTTTTATTTGTTAATTATTTTCCATTTTAATAGCTGCTTGTGGCTCGTGGCGAACAGCTCAGACAACGCAGGGCCAAGCCCTCCCAGGGTCAGGGTATTACTTTGCGGAGGGTCAAGAGCAGGAATCTATAGACTCTAGCTCAGGGCCAGGCACACAGTAGGTGCCGAATCAGGGCTTGCTATTCATAGTATTTCTGTGCAGAGTGATTGTCCTCAGAAGACAGTGGCTCACAGTCCGCCTGCTGTCCGGATGGCAGCGAAAGGAAGTTGAATGTCGAGTTTCATTCATGCTGAGGATGACCAACTTGGTCATCCGTTGGCTTGCTCAAGACTCTCCCAGTTTTGAAACTGAAAGTCCTGCATCCTGGGAACCTCCTCAATCCCGGCACACCAGGACGGTTGGTCACCCTGTTCTTGCCTCTGATGAGGGGGTGCAGAGTCCTCAGGGAATCGAGCTTCCTCAATAGGCTCACTGAAAAGAATCTCCTCCCTGCCTTACGGGCTGCACTCCAGTATTTGCCAAGTAAAGCAACAGGTAAGTTCATCTGCCCTCGGTGTGCCTCGGTTTCCCTTTTGGAACGTCGGGGAGAAGGACCCCCTGCTTGCGGGGCGGCTGCAAGGAATTCAAGGTAAGGGAGTACAAGGCCGGGCGCACAGGAGGGGGGCACGGAGACCCGTACATCCGACCGCTGGAGGCCTCGCGGGTTGATGCTGGCTTCCAGGTGAGGTGGGGGGGTGAGGCTGGGCGGGGGTGAGGGCTTTCCCCAGTGGCTCTTCGAGGGTCAGCATCTGCAGCAGAAGTGGTCATGTCTGAGAGCCGAGGCCTGGAAAACAGAGTGGTCCCCCAGATGGAGCCAGCGACTTTCAGTGCTCTTAAAGTTCCAGTCTGTCTGTGAGGGGGTGGGGGTGCCGATGAGTCACCGGCCTTGGTGCTACCCACAGTCTGATCAACAGTATCTGCAGTGGCCACTGTCAAAGCTGGCTTTTTATCTCTGGGCCCGGAGTGTCTCGCACCCGGCGCGCAGGTGAGAGGCCGAGCTGGGCGACACTGAGAAAGAGCATCTTGACAATGGCACCTCCCCCCACCCCGACACACCTACCGGGGTCTGTGGCCCATTGATGGGAGCCACGCGTGGCATCCCACGGACCTTCTTCTGGGGAGTGTGCAAAGTTCATGACATCCCTTCCCTTTATTTTCCTGTTTATTCAGAGCATGTGTAAACACATGGGTTGCCTGGTTCCCGCGTCTCTTTGGCCATTTCCTTATTGCTGGAGCCTCTGAGCATCACTGGAAACCTTGGGTTTTCTAAATGAATCTAAAAATAAACTCTTCAAGAAAAAAAAATCTTGGAGTTGGAGAGTTGACACAAGGCACCCTTATTTATTTCTTTTCCCTCCTCCCCCCTCCTCCCCTCCCTTTTCTCCTCCCCTCCCTCCTCCCCACCATCCCCGAAGACAAAAAAATTGGGGCAGCCAGAGAGGCCCCAGGGACCTGGAAGGGCCCCTGGGTCAGTGTCCAGGGGCCTTGAGCACCTGGGCTGTGGGTTTGAGCCCCGGGCAGCTCGCTCCGGGAGAGGCCTGCTTGCAAAACGGGGGGCCTGGGAGTCGTGGGGGGCACGGTTTGCTAAGAGCTGCGGCCGGCTAGGGAAGGCGGTGGCCGGGCCATCCTTGCAGACGGCCGCGGGGCTCCTGCAAGCCCCCACCCCTTGTCCTCGCCGCTGCCCGCCCCTGCTCCCTCTCCCCGACTTTTCTCCCGAACAATCAGGGACTTGTGCTGGCGGCCGAGGGAGCCACGGAGCTGGCTGGCCGCGGAGGAGGCGACGTCATGGATTCCTGAGTGTGAAGTTTGCAGGAAAGCCCTTAGTTTTGGAGATGGCCGGGATCCAGCGGTTTCCATGGCGCTGGATAAACAGGAGGAAACAGTGAGGGAATCCCGTTATTTTACTGCATTGAAAGCCTATAAACACGGAGCGCGGGGAAGGAAGTCGCGTTCCCTCTCGAGTAAGCCCGAGCGCCCAGCCGCGCCGGGAGCGGGAGCGGGAGCAGGAGCGGGAGCGGGAGGTGGGAGCCGGGAGCCGGGAGCCGGGAGCCGGGAGCCGGGAGCCGGAGCCCGAGCCCGAGCCCGAGCCGGGAGCCGGGAGACCGAGCCGGAGCCCGAGCCGGGAGCCGGGAGCCGGGAGCCGGGAGCCGGGAGCCGGGAGCCGGGAGCCCGAGCCCGGAGGCGGCAGGCGCGCAGCTCCCGGGCCGCTCGCAGGCTCCTGGGCCGGGGCAGCCCGGCGAGCATGCTTTAGGGAGGACGGCCCCCGCGGCTCTCCCTCTCCCACGGCGCGCCGAGCCCCCATCCCCTCCAGATGCAGAGAGAGGCTGCGTTCAGACCGGGGCACTGCCATCCCCTCCGCATCATGGGGTCTGTGGACCAAGGTAAGCGACTCGCCTTCTGGTTCCGTCTTTTCGTCCTCCCGCGTCCCAGCCCTGTCCCTTCTGCTCCTTTCGGGCAGCGCTTTGAGCTCCTGGCTGAGGTCGCGGGGAGGCCCGGGGACTGCGGTCTCCTAGGCGCGCAGGTAGAGGGGCAGGAGGAGAGGGGCCTTCGTCCTGGCCAAGGAGGGGAGACCCGGGCAGCCGGCTTGAGGCCACTTTGCGGGGGGCAGTAAGGCGTCCCCAGGCGGGATTCCCTGGGCAGCTCTGTCATAAGGACTGTCCCCTCCGTGGCACAGTGGGAGAGATTCGTGCTACTAACCGCTGGCTGCTTAACCCTTCCAGCCCTGGGCTTCTGACAGCAGATGCCATTCCGCTGCATCATCATCATCATCATCATCATTTAGCTTTTTTTCTTCTTTTAGGAGAACACGCTTGACATTTGACTGTATAATAGATAGAGTGATGAGGATTTTGCTTTTTAACAGAGCAGCAGATACCCGGGGACATTTAAACAACTTTCTTTCCCCCTTTTTGATGTGCCTGTTGGATACAGTCCTCCGGCCCCCCCTTTTAAGTGCAATGTACCATCAGTTTGTTTGGCGATCTGATTACACTCTGCTTTCCGCGTTTCTGTCTTTCCCCCTCCTCTTGGAGTTCGCCCTGGAATCATACTATTTGGATCTTACGGGAGGGGCTTAACGTATGAGAATATGATATGAAAATAACCATCTGGTTGGGATTGCGGAGGGCTTTAGGCTGCACGCTAATGAAGCGGGCTTTAAGAGCGGGAACCAGGCAATGCGATGCGTTTTTCAGAGGCCAGCCCCGCGTGCAGTGGGGGGCACTGCCCAGCCGGCAGGACTGCAAGAGTTAAGTGAAATAAATATGCGTAGGAGGAGTTAGCCTCGTGTCATAAAATCGGAGTTGAATGTAGGTTTTGTGCTCTGTGTGGCTGATTAAAGTTCTGGGGGAAAAGAAATGACAATTTCAGTAAATAAACCTGAAGGGCTTTTTTTTTTTTTTTTTTTAAACCCAAATGAGGCCAAATGCCTTGGGTTAGGTAAATGGTGTGCTTTGCCACAGCGGACCTCAGTGGCGTACATTTTTAGCTGAGTTGCACTTTTGAAAGCAAGACCCTGCCAATGCTTTGAACATTTTTACGGGTACCAGTTTATCCTGTCCTCTGCCAGTGGCCAAGCATATGACAGCAATGACCACAAGCGATACCCTCAGCCAGCTGACAGATCCCTTATGGACACGAATTGGTTTTTACTGTCATACGTACCGGAAAATGGTGTTTGATGTTATGATGGTGGGGGTGGGGACAGACTAATGCCACATTTAGCTCTATCAGAAAGAGAGAGAGAAACAGAGAGCTTGGAGGAGAAATTGGGCTTCTGTTTCACTGTGTGATCTAACACAAGCCTCACATTTTATTGGGGTGGCTACACCTCTGCTCTGGGTTTATGAACTTGCTGCTCTCCCCAGGTTTTGAAGTATGTGTATTTTGGGTGTGCACGTGCATTGCCTTCCCTCCCCGGCCCAAGCTCATGTGTGCAGGGATTGTGAGTATGTGCGTGCCAGGGTGTGTGTATGCATGTGGGAGACAGGGTACCACATTGTTCCCGGCAAACCACACTTGGCATGCCAAGGCAGCTGGGCACCAGAATACAATTCCAGGCGTCAGAGACAACCGACATGAGGGCTTCAGCCGTGTCCTGCATCGGGGTCTCCTGAGGGAAAAACCGAATGGCCCTTGAAACTCATACACCGCCATGAGCCTAGGAACAGACCTGAAGTGTGCATGCAGATGGGCGGGGCAGCAATAGTGAATAGAAATATTTGCATGGTAAGAAAATACTGACCTTGCTGTGCAGCTCCAGGTCAAGGTCCTGGGAAAGACTGAAGAGCTGAAAGAGGTGTGTTCAGTTTTATCTGAAGGGGGATGATGGAAAGTATTTTAGGAATAAACAAACCCAGGATGAGCTCTGCTCACTCCCAGACCCAAACTCCCAGTCTTCTGCTTGGATTAGAATTCCTGCTTGGCCGCATTGCAACTGTGTGATCTTGGGCAAGTGACTTAACCTCTCTGTGCCTCGGTTTCTACATCTGTGAAATGGGGCCAATAATAATGTCTCCCTTATAAGTTGCTGTGAGGTTCAGTGAGGTAACACAGGTAAGGTCCCTACTATGGTGTCATGCTCGCAAGTCAGCACTTGGTCAACTTGGTTAAAGATGCAAAACAACAACCCGGTGACATAGACACGGGATTTCATAGCAAAAATTCTTTGAAGGGATGCGGTGCTTTAAATCTCTCAAGGTGCTCTTTTAATAATATATTTTTTAAAGATTTTATTTATTTATTTGAGAGAGAGAGATTGAGAGACAGAGAGCATGAGAGGGAGGAGGGTCAGAGGGAGAAGCAGACTCCCCGCTGAGCAGGGAGCCCGATGCGGGACTCGATCCCGGGACTCCAGGATCACGACCTGAGCCGAAGGCAGTCGCTTAACCAACTGAGCCACCCAGGCGCCCCAAGGTGCTCTTTTAACTTATTGGAGCTTCCCAGTGGCACAGATTGGGCTAAGATCATGGCTTCTAAAGCCTGTTTCCTCAGCTGCACCAGGGAATAACGATGGTGGGGACCTCGGGGGGGTTGTCATGAGCGTCCCATGAAATCGTGCGCACGAAACCCTCACCTCTGTGCTGACCATGAGGTAAACACACACTAAAGGTTATTATTGCCTGACAGTTGAGGACCAAGAGAGCTACTTTGTCTGAGGTCACACAGCAGGTTAGCGGCACAATGCCTGGTGCACGTACGTGCGTGGAAAGTACAATTATCGTCTCCTTCACGGAGGAGGGGAGTGAAGCCCAGAGAGGTGCAGTAACTGGCCAACCGTTACCCAACAGGGAAGTGGAGGAGCCATAATTTGAATCCAGCCTCTTGACCATATGCTCTGTTGCCTCTGGAACTCGTTCATATTATCCCAGTTCTTCATAACACCGTTTGACAGATGAGGGAGCGGAGGCAGACCGGACCCTGGTCCTGGGTTCTTTTTGCAGTACCATGTTGTTCCCTGACATATCCTGGAAGGGAAAGAGAGCAGTGTGGGAGGAGGTGAAGGGTACAAGCATCGTCAGTAGAGTCAGGGAAACTGAGGCAGCAGCTGATTTTTTTTTTTCAGTTGTAGGGTGAATGGGGGGCTTCTTGCCTTGCCTCAGGGGAACGAAGGTGTGATGTGTCCACGTCCAGTAGAGGAAGAACAGTCCCCAGGCGGCCAGGAGGCTCTTAAGCCAGCACTGCCTTCTGCCTGCACTGGTCAGAGACCCTTCCAAGGGCCCCTCCGCCTGGCTAAGCCCTTCTGTCAATCCCCCTCAGCCCACCTCCAGCAAGGCCTTCAGGTCTCTCCTTCCTTCCCTAGAACTTCAGAGAGAAACACTTATTTTCCCAGATGCTCGTCCAACTACCTTGACTGCAAACGTTCCTTAATTGGGTCGTACACCCCTTTAGGACAGGGCCAGGTCTATTTCTGTGTCTATGATGGGGCCCAGGACACTTCTACACTGGAGAAGCCAACAGCTTGAGATCTGAGTGATCTGAGTTCAAATTTTGGCTCTGCCACTTGCTAGCTGCATGACCTTAGGCAGGTAACTTACTTCACTTTCCTGTGTCTCAACTACTCCACGGATAAAAGGATGACCGTCATAATATGTGGAGTAATAGTTAATAACTGAGCATCAACCAATCAGAACAGCAAGGGCAGGGTCCCAACAGACTCCCCTGCTGGCCCAGGTTTTAACCCTTTGTTTGCTGAATGGCGGGGAAGGTCCCAAGACAGCAGAGACCCTTAGAGGGGATGACGGCAATGATTTATTAATCTTTGGAGAGTTTCAATCTTTTAATAAACAATATGACCCTAAAGTACCCACTTCATAAATAATTGCTGTCATTATTACTGTATTATTCGTTAGTTCAATATTTACCCTACACCCCGCCCCCCCCCCCCCCCCCCCCCCCGCCAAATCCATACTAAAAAGCCAGGTACCAAGTGCTTTCTCTCGCATTTTCACCTTGGATCTATCTCCCTGACTACTAATGTGAGTGATGGAGTATTTCACATCTCGCCCGGAAGA
>NC_138378.1:9344963-9401787 GCF_054177405.1 Leptonychotes weddellii
ACTGGATTGGAGGCCCCCGCCCTGTGCTACCCCATCCTGTGCTGATCACACTGGGGGTAACTGGCCATGCTTCATCTGTGTCTTCTTTCAGACTTCAACTCCAGGAAGCAGAAACCACAGCTGTCTTGTTCACTCCTGTGGCCCCAGGGCCTTGAACAATACCTGGCACTTAGTAGGTGCTCAGTAATTTGTGTTTAATGGCTGGACAGATGGATGAATGGATGACGCACAGTGAGGGGGGTAATGTGATCTGCTAAGGCCACAGAACTAAGACTTAAACTCGGGAGCACTGTGCCTGCTTTTTGGCTCACTCTCTTTGTTCTCTTTTTCACAATGACGGTGGCCTTTGACTTCCACGTTTTCCCACCAAAGGCTAGAGACCTAAACAGGATTCTTCCTGGGCCATCCAACAGGCACATGCTTTCATGCTGTTGTCTGCAAAGAATCGGCCCCAAAGACCACCGCTTCTGGACTGCCAACTACGTGCCAGGCACCATCCTATGGCTCTCCCATGTGCCACCCATTAACCTCACACCAGCCTGACAGCTACCATGCCCATCTCGCACAAGGAAGCACAGTCAACCCCCAGGGTAACACGGCTAAGTCACAGAGCTTGGACGCAACCCACTCTGCCCTGTCGCTCCCTGTTAAGCTGAATGATCATAACAACAAGGGGCTGTGTTTTCTCTTTCCTGCACATTCTATATGGCCAAGCCCTTTCCCCACATTATCTCGGTGGCTTCTCACAAAACCCCCAAGAGGCTGGTATAGAATATGATCCCCGTTTAGAGATGAGGAAACCGAGCTGGGGATGGTCAAGGCATTTCGAGGGCAGGCCCAGACCCAAGCTTGGCATTTCAGGGCCCCACGGTCTTGTGTCCCCTGCTTCCGGCCGCAGGACCACACAGCAAGATGGTGAGCGGGAGCTCACCAAGATGGTGGGCACCACAGCCCAAAGGACCCCGCCCTCCACATCATGGGGAGCAGGGGGCTGTGGGCGGGGGTCTTCTCCTTCCTTCTGCTTTAACTCTCTGGGCTACTCAGTAACTTCAGGCAGCTCCCCTTCCCACCCTTTCTGGTTCTCTCCAGCACAGTGGGGGTGTCCAGGGGTCCATGTCCTCAAGGCCTCTCTTGGAGGCCGGAGCTCTCTTTGGTGACTGGCGCTGCTGCCGGGGGAGTCAGACCCACTCCGCTCCTCCTCACACACGCCCTTCGGGCCTTCCCTCAGCCCGAGCCAGCCTCACTACACCTTTCCTCATGGCCGGCCTCATTCTCACCCTCGCTTAGGGGCTCCCTTGACCATTTCATTCATTTTCATCAACAGTTTTAGAGCACTTAGGGAAAGGGCAGTGAATGAGACAGAGCGTGAGGCAAACACCAAGCAAGTGAGCCCGGGAACATCCAAGATAGTTTCAAATGGAGTCAAATGCTAAAGACTCAATAGGAGCACAGAGTTGTGAATGGCCTGCTGTATGCACATATGCGTGCGTGTGCATGTGTGTGCGTGTGCATGCGTGTGCGTGTGAGTGCATGTGCATGCGTGTGCGTGCAGGCATATGTGTGCGTGTGGTAGGGTGTGCATGTTTGCATATGTGTATCCATGCATGCGTTTGTGTATGTGTGTATGTATATGTGTGCATGTGTATGTGCATATGCGTGCATACATGTGTGTGTGTGTGTGCAAGTGTATGTGTACATGTGTGGGTGTATGAGTATATGCACGCAGGAGTTACACACGTATATGTGTACGTATGTGCATATATGTGCCTGCATGTGTATATGGGTATGCATGTATATTTGTGTGCGTGCATGCGTATGTGTGTACAGGTATGGCTGTATGTGTGTATATGTGTGTGCATGTGTATGTGCGTGCATGCTTGCATGTATACTGTACACATGTATATTTGCATATGTATATGCGTGTATGTGTATATTGTGTATATGCGTGTGAGTGTATGTGTGCATGCGTGTATGCATGTGTGTGCATGTGTATGACTGTATGTATATGTGTGCACGTGTATGTGCATGTGTGTGACTGTATGTATACGTGTGGGCGTGTGTGCACATATATGTGTGCGTGTGTATGTGTATGTACATGCATGCACGTTGTATATACGTGTGCACGTGCATGTGCGCATGCGTGTATGTGTATGTATGTGTGAGTGTGTGTATGCATGTATGTGTGTGTGTTTGTATGCATGCGTGTGTAGTGGGTGGGAATATTCGTTTCCTATGGCTGCCATCACAAGTTACCACAAACTGGGTGGCTTAAAACAACAGAAATCTATTCTCTCACATTTTTGGAGACTAACAGTTTGAAATCAAGGGGTCAACAGGGCCATGATCTCTCCGAAGGATCTAGGGGAGGATCCTTTCCCATTCCTTCCAGCTTCTAGCGGCTCCTGGCAATCCTTGTAGATGCATCCCTCCGGTCTCTGTATCTGCTCTCACGTGGCCGCCTGCCTTGTGTGTATGTGTGTCCTCTCTTCTTCCCATAAGGATACCAGTCATTGGATTCCAGCCTTTAGCTCTAATGAGCTCATCCTAACTTGATGACATCTGCAAAGGCCCTATTTCCGAATAAGATCACATTTGCAGGTACCTGGGTTTAGGAATTGAATATATTTTTGGGAAAAGACACAATTTAACCCACACAGTAGGGATTGCTGATTCAGACTGAATGGCCCCCTTCCTCTTTAAAGAGATGTCTTTTTCACTGCCCTCTGAATGTCTGGGGGAAGAGCATCCAGGCAGAAGGAGGAGGCCCCGAGGAGAGAGATGTGCTTGGAACATTCAGGGAACAGCAAGAAAGCCTGTATGGCTGGAGGCTGGAACCCAAAGGTGGAGGGGAGCACGACAGAAGATGAGATCAGGGAGGCAAGCCAGGGTGGGAGCAGTCTGAAATTCATTCTCAGGGTAATGGGGAGACACTAGGGGAATTTTAAGTGCACAGGGTGTGGTCTCGTTAATCTTTTCAAAGGATCATACTGACCATTAAGTGGAGAACAGCCTCTAGCTGGTAAGAGTAGGTGCTCAGAATGCAGATGGGTGCCCATTTCGGTGGCCTGGGTGGGAGATGGTGGTGGCTGGGACCAGCACAGGGCAGAGGAGGTGGGGAGAGGTGGTTTCCAGTCCACAGAGTGCTCTCCTTTGTGGTTCTCACACTACGTTCCCTGGAGCCCTGGGGTCCTGCAGGAATGGTCCATGCCTTTGGCCCCGGGGGTAGATGCCGTTAATTTTGTGAACAATACGAACCACTTTAGACATATCTTCCTCTTGGCCCAGCCTAGATGCCCCACGTGGGCCCCTCCTTCACCCTCTGCTATCATTGGGAATCACAAGACATTTTTCAGCGTTTCATCTTGGTCCAAAATGTCCCTTAGCAAATCCGCCCTTAGCTAATAACCAAAGAACAGTGTGACTCAGTAATGAGTATCAGACTTGTGTGGGACAAAACCATTTCTGTGGTGGCATCTGTGACTTTAGAAGTAACATCACGACCCACTCTGTGCCTAGTTTCCTTAACTGAAACGTGGATAATAGTAATCCTTAAGCATGGCAGGGTGGGGGGGTGCTTGGAGGTATAAAGATCCTGTCTGTGACGCTCTCAGCGTAGAGAAAGCAGTCAGTTCATGCTAGCTGCCACTTCATTTATTGTTTTAAATTCAAGTTAGTACTTTCCTTCAGCCTCACAACCTTCAAGTCTGTCCATTGTCCACCAAATCTCTAGGGTCTTTTCTGTAGGTTCTGGGTGGCCTACTTCAGTCGCTGAACCAGTAAGCCCAGTGGTGTGTGTGGAGGTTCCACTGGGGGCAAGGCACCAGCTAGATGTTATGGAGAAAATCCAAGATATAGAAAGACCCGCTTGTTTGCATTTGAAAGTCAGATCAAGATTTTTCTTTTTGTATACTCGGGGAGACCCAGTCATATGGGAAGCCATGTACATGGCTAAGTAACTAAAGGTTTAAGTGAAATCTAGTGATGGTTTTGACACAGGAATGCAAGAGAGAGACAGACGCCATGTGGTTTTATTGGGGGGCCAGGGTGTGGTCGTGCCGAAGGGCAGTAGGGTCGTGCCGGAGAGTCGCTGTGAGGTCCCTGAAGTCAGCTTGCTGTCCTCCTCACTCCCTGACTTCAAAGAGTGCGAAGTCAACACGGATGTTCCAGTCTGTGAAGACTATGAGCAGGGGAGAGAATGGAGATGTGAAATGCAATACTGGGGGGCAGAGGCATCTAGGCGGATGGCCTGGGTGACAGGGGGGAGAAGGCAGATGGTTGAGAATGGTTGTGGGGGTGGGCGGAGACTAACCAACCCTTCATCCCCTAACTAGCCAACCAGCCGTGCCTGCCTGTAAGGCTCTGCTTCAGTAGATGAAGCTTCCCGGGCAGAGCGATGGCGGCTCCTCATGCTTAATCAAAGGCAAGTGCAGTGGTTTAGGAGGAAGGTGAGTTTGCCGACATGCTCCCCTGCTAAGGATCAGTTTCAGGAGGCAGAGGGGAATGTGCTATAAAGCAAGGAATGAAAAGGAGAAACGCAAGCAGGACATGCTGGATGAGCAGGGACCAGGCAGGACGAGTCAAGAGCCTGGAAGCCAGGGTCTCACGCTCACATGCTCACGAGGACATGGGCCCGCTGGGTGGTGGCCTGAGAGCAACAGAAGCATCTGAAGGGAGGAGCTCCTACTCTGCTCCAGCCGACTGGTCCACATGGAACTATGGACCTGCTGTGGCCAGATCTTCCGGGTTTTTAGGAGATACTGGAAATTGGGATTTTTATGTAAAATATCCCAATTTATTTTCTTTTAAAGATTTTATTTATTTATTTGACAGAGAGAGAGAGAGCGAGAGAGCAAACACAAGCAGGGGGAGCAGCAGAGGGAGAGGGAGCCGCAGGTTTGATCCCAAGACCCCGGGATCATGACCTGAGCCGAAGGCAGATGCTTAACCGACTAAGCCACCCAGGCGCCCCCAAATCTCCCAATTTAAAAATGTTAGTTTGGATTTAAAAAAACGCCCAAGCAGGCCAAACACAATGGGCCTGCACGATGGATTTGGCTGAGCTATACGGCAAACCTGTGATTTCTGCTGCTGTCAAATGGAGCATCTTCGCACATTCCACACCTGGATTCAGGTTCGGGCTTTTAGTAGAACTCTCTTGGAGCCCGCACGGTCAATGTCTGCATGGGAGGCAGCTGGCTTCAACCCACTGCCTTTTGCAGCAATCCTCTCCTGGAGAATTGTTTTCTCACGGCAGAGAAGTCCTGTGCAGGCTTTAAAAGACCCTGTGGGTGTCAAATTGGAGTAAAAGTCAGCTCTCAATCTGTCTTGTTTCCCCGATTCATAAGGAGCTCATTCCTGAGAATGGCTTTGGTGGGAAGGCAGAATAGAAGGGAACGCCAAGGGGCGCCTGGGTGGCTCAGTCGTTAAGCGTCTGCCTTCGGCTCAGGTCATGATCCCAGGGTCCTGGGATCGAGCCCCACATCGGGCTCCCTGCTCGGCGGGAAGCCTGCTTCTCCCTCTCCCACTCCCCCTGCTTGGGTTTCCTCTCTTGCTGTGTCTCTGTCTGTCAAATAAATAAATAAAATCTTTAAAAAAAACAAAACAACAAAAAAAAAGAAGGGAACGCCAAAAGACTCTGTAATCGAGATGAGTAATATTTTAATGTAGTATTTTAAAAATCAAAATTAATGTCAAAAATCCATGCTGAACCAAAAATAAAAGTAAGAATTTTAAATAAAGACAGGATCAGTATTACTCATTTTTCCTTTTTGCCTCAGGCTCCGGTGTGACTCTGCACAGCCCTGTTACTACTCATTCTGTCTTTATTAGGATTGTCATAGTTTGTTCACCAAGGATCCTTTTTTTTTTTTTTTTGCGCATTCGTTTTGATTTTTAAAAACATGTTATGGAAATATCATTTCATCGATTGCTGAGTTACTTGGCGCTCTCTTGAGTCTAGACTCATTTGCCTTATCTGCGCTCCAGGCCTGGAGGAATCAAATGCATCCATCTATAAATTATAATAGTAGCATGTGGGGTGATTATCCCAGGATGTGCTGGAGTCGAGGTGGGATTGTTTCTGGAACCTGGTAAAGAGTGTTCCTGCTTTTTGGATCAGACTTAAAAATGTTTCAGTGCCTACATTTTATAATCAAGCTTTGATTACAGTGGGTGTTGTCAGCACGTGGAGTTTGTGATGAGAATTTGTGACTTATTCATTGTAGTCTGCCATCATGCCTTGGTGTGTCATTTGCGGGGCCCGGCACAAAGGGAAAGTGCAGCCCCATGTTAAAAAATTAAGAATCTTATGACAGCAGAGCATTAAGTCAAGTGCGGGGTCCTTCTGAGCACGGGGTCCTGTGTGACAGCCCAGGTTGTACACCCATGAAGATGGCCCTGGAGGCCACTCGGGGAGCATTAAAGAATCCTTGAATATTAGAGCCAGAACGGGGGCTCAGGTATGACCAGTTCATCCCCCCATTTTACAGATGGAGAAACTGAGGCACAGAAAGGCCAGGTGACTTGCTTAAAGGTTGCAAAATGAGTTAGAGGAAGAACTTGGTTTGGATCCTGGGCCTCCCAGCTCGGGGATGTTTCATTTTCCACCACTAGGTCACCCCAACCTTGGCCAGACATTTGTGTTTTCACACCTGTGGGTACCATTGTCCTTCAGGGAGGTCAGTGGTTGGGGGGCAGTGGTGACTGGATTCAAATGTACCAGTCTTGTTATAATAACCCCAAGCACATATTTTCTATAACACAACATATATTCTAGAAGTATTTTTTCTCCTTCCTTTCTCTTTCTTTTCCTTTTTCTTTCTTTCTTTCTTTCTTTCTTTCTTTCTTTCTTTCTTTCTTTCTTTCTTTCTTTCTTTCTTTCTTTCTTTCTTTCTTTCTTTTCTTTCTTTCATAAAAACATGTACAGGCAGAATTTCCCTAAAGCCACTGAGTCAGATGCAACATTTTTATATAAAAATGATTACAGGTATTGTAACCACGCTAGAGGCTGGGTCATCAGTTGTGCAAAACACCAGATTTCAGGACATCCCTGATGAGTCCCAATAAACTGAGGAAAGTGGGGACCCAGGGGCTCCTCCTGGTACAAGCTCCCATTGGATTGATCTCTAAGGGGGAAGTTCCGTTCGGCACTGTTCCTTCATTCATTCCTTCAGCTGCCTTTTAGTGACTACCTGCCACAGGCTGGGTACTATTCTAGAATCTGAGGACATAGCCAGAGTGGCCGGACAGAAATACAAGATGCCCAGGTAACTCTGAATTTCAAACAATGAATCATTTTTAGCTTAAATGTGTCCCATATAATATATGGAACATACACTAAAAAAAAATGTGTTGTTCGTCTAGACTCCAAATTTAACTGGGTGTCCTGTATTTTCATCTGCTAAATCTGACAACCCCAGATATACCAGTGATCAGAGCAGACACACAGCCTTGCCCCTGTGGGGCTTACATTCAAGTGAGAACAGGCAATCAACAGGTGAACAGATATACAGATGAGTACAATATACTGTAGAGATAAAGGCCGTGAGAACACAAAGCCAGCTGTGGGGACAGAGAAGGCTAGGGGGTGCTATTTTTATTGGGGTGGTCACGGAAGGCCTCTCTGAGGAGGTGACATTTGAGCTGAGGCATGAACAAAGTGAGGGGCTGACCAGGCAAATATCCATAGGAGCAGGAGGTGCAAAGGCCCTGAGGTGGGGCTGTGCTTGGCATTATCAAGGAGCGGGTGGATGAGCAGGGTGGCAGAAGGGAGTAAGAGAAGGGGCAAATGGCGACAGATGGTAGTCAAAGAGAGCTGGGGCTGGAGGCAGCTTATCCAGGGCTTTGCAGGCTGATGTGTTTGTATTTAATTCTAAACTTAATGGGAAGCCCCAGGAGGATTTACGGGATCCATATTTTGAGAGGCTGCTTGTGGCCACTCTGTGTAAAGGCAAAGTGGAAGTAGCAAGACCAGGGAGGAGGCGACTGCAGTTGTCTGGGGAAGTGGCTTGTTGGGGTGGGAGGCTGGTGAGAAACGGTTGGGTCTACGTAACATTTTGAGGATAGAGATGCCCAGATTTGCTGTGGGTTTGCCTGTGTGTGTGAGAAAACGAGACGGAACACGGACCATTCCTTGGATTTTGGTCAGAGAACTGGATGAATGGGGGGGGGGGCGGTGAGAGTTGAGCTGGGACTAGTGGGAGAAGAGAGGTTTCAGAGCGTCCCAGGGCTTGGTGCGGACATGGTCACTTTGGGATGCCTGTTGGACCCCTGCGCGGAAGGTTGGGTTGGCAGCTGGATGCGTGCCCCTGGATGTAAGGGGAGAGGTCCGGGCTGCAGATGAAGATGAGCTTTCTGCCGGAAGATAGAAGGGAGGGCAGAGCTGTGGGTAGAGGGTACCCGCAGGGCCCACCTGAATGGGCCTCGGGGCTCAGAGCCCAGGACCAGTGTTCCTCTGACATTCGTGTTCAGGTGGAATCAGACTGTGCCTAGAAGAGGAAAAGAGATAACTCAAGTGTGGACCAAGGACAAGGGTACATGTGTGTGTCTTTTGTGTCCTGCTGCTGGTTTTACCACCACCCCGAAGGCCACGCTCCCAGTACCCCTTGCCCCCATGGCTATAGGCGCTTCCTAACTGATCATCCCACTTCAAGCCTTGTACCCCAGTTTCTTCAACACACAGAACCCAAGCGATTGTTTAAAAACTCGAATATGGTCTTGTCACACACTGCCCGATACTGTTCAGGTATTCCCCATTGCTCTTACATCCAGAAATCTCCACATGGTTCCAGGGCCCCACTTACCTCCCAGCCTTCCCTTACACCTTCTTCAGGTTCCTGAGCACCTACCACTCCAGTCTTCCTTCGGTCCCGCCAACATGTCATACTTCCTCCAGCCTCAGGGCCTTTGCACATACTTTCCCCATCTGGCTGTTAGTTCTTCCCCTCACTATTTCCTGGCCAACTTCTCGATGACTTTCTGGTCTCTGTGGAAACATCGGCTCCTAGGAAAGCCTTCCCTGAACTCCCTATATCTGCATCAGGTTTCCTTGTTACGAGCTCTGTAGCACCTTCTTCTTTTCTTCGTGGTGCTTACCTCGGTTTGCAATTAAACATTAGGGTAAATGCTTGTTGAAGTGAGCTGAATTCCTGGAACAGGGCCAGACAGTACCAAGGCATGCTAGAAGTTTCAAGCTCTCAGGGGCTTTGCTGGCTTCCCTTGCACTTTTGTTGGAAAGGCTGGAGAAAAATGAAGAGGCCAGGGCCTCTGCAAGGAGGTCAGCCGCAGGGCAGAGAGAAGGTTGACAGAGCTGCACTGTCAAGGCCTCCGTCCCACCCCCCGCCCCCCGGGATGGCCACTGAATGCATAAAGGTCATGCATTCTGCTCCTAGTCCTTGCTCCTAAGAACACAAATTATTTATTTTGGAATTGAAAATATGTCTTCCCCCCAACCCAAACCCCCACCCTCAAGGTGGCCCTCTGAGAAGAAAAGCCTCTCACTTCCCACTGCTCCAGCAGAAACTGTTTTGGGTCAGGGCCTAGTCTGAACCTATTCCCTTCAAAGAACTCTTGATTGTTAGGGTGTAGATTCCAAAACTTAGAAGCTTTTAAAATATATCCACTGTTCAGAGGAAAAACTAAGGCAGTTAGAGTCTTTTTATTTTTTTTAAATTTATTTATTTTAGAGAGAGTGTTTGTGAGCATGGGGAGGGGCAGAGGGAGAGGGACAAGCAGACTACCCGCTGAATGGGGGTTGTTAAAATCTAAGGAACTTACACAGGAGAGTTAAACTTTTTTCCACCTGTCCATCCATCCTTCCATCCAAACATCCACTTTTCCATTGAGCCATTGATTGATCCATCTACTATTATCTGTTCTTCCATCAATTGATCAATTGATCTATGTATGCGTCCATTGATTAATCCATCCAAACATACACTCTTTCATCCATCCATCCATCCATGCATGCATGCATGCATCCATCCAAACACCCACTCTTCCATTCATCCCTCTATCCATGCACACATCCACTGGACATAAAGCTGTGTCTGAATGAGGCAGTCGTGACCACTGCCTTAGTAGGTCTCATAGGCTAAAGGAGATAAAATTCTCTGGTCAAGCCTCGTCATGCATCCACTTTGCCAGGGGTGGGTGGGACGACTGGGTTGATAGTTTTGCCAAAATTGGGTCAAGAGTAGTTTCCCAATGGAACACCCTGGGATGCTGTTATCAGAAGCAGGGAATGATTCCGGGTAGGCAAAATCAACAGATGTCCACTAGATTAGAGGCATTTAATCATTATGGGTGGAGGATGAGAAAGGACAGGGGAGGGTGACACCAGCCCTTCTTTTTTTCTACAGCATAAGGGCAGGCCGGTTCCTTTGTTTATCCCTGACCACATTTCAGGGTCTGGACTTTGGGTCCTGTCATAAGGACCCAAAAGCACCCATCTCCTTCTAGATACTTGGCTCTAAATGTCCCAGTCTGGGTCATCACTCTCTCCTCCTCCATCTACATTTATCAGCTAACCTTAGATACTTGTTGGCTACACCCAATGTCGCTCTGCTTATGATTAGGAATTAAAGAAGAGGATCATTTTCTGCTCTGACAATCAGAAAGTACTTCCTAAGTCTCTGAAAGTTGGCAAGTCCTGAGGCTAGGCTTGGGTCCCTTGAAATGGAGAGGCTAAACAGGTGTTTCTCATCCCTGGCCACACACTGGAAGCATCTGGGGAGGTTTTACAAAACCCTGATGCCCAGGCCCCACGTTCAAACATTCTGATTATAACTGGTCTCTGGTGGGGCTCTGCCACTGAATGTTTAAACAGCTCTCCAGGTGGCTCGAATGCGTAGCTGGGGTTAAGAACCACTGGTCTAAGTGCAATTTGGAAAACCCTATTCATTGCTGTGTCTCTTTGCTTCCAGGATAAAAGCATGATGAGGGTAGCGACGCTGTCCTGTTGATGGCTGCATCTCCAAGAGCTGTGGCAATGTCACGTACCTGGCAGGTGCTCAGCAAATATTTGTGGAATGAATGATGATCCCTAGCTTTGCACAAATCCCTTAATGGAGCGGAGATGGCTCCCCATGAAGGATGCACATTCTCCATTTTTCCTAGCACATGGGGAAGGATTTGAGTCATTCCCCACGTGAGGTCAAGTTGTGGTTCTCCAGGAATCCTAGAACCTCTCCCACCCTATCTTCTGCTCCAGAGATTCTCAACACTGGCTACACTTTGGATTCATCTGAAGTCATTTAAAAAAAATACCTTTGGATGTTCTGGTTCCCTGGGGGTTGGACTGAAGCCTAGGCACAGGCATTGAAAAAGTGTTCCAGGTGATTCTAACATGCTGTTAGGGTTGAAGACCACTGTTGTCTCCTTGTCTGCCTCTGTGAGTCTATTTTCTGACTTCAGCCAATTTGGTCTGAGACCCTTGGAAGTGGGGGGGGGGCGGTTGGTGGTACTGGGTTCTTATGTAGTGTTCTTCAAAGGTACTTGCTCATAACATTCATCTTGGGTGCTTATTTAAAAATACACATTCCTGAGCCTCTACTCCAGACTTACAGAATAAAAAGCTCCAGCGAGAGCCTGCGAATATGTTTTTAACCAGTGTCTGCATGTACTTGTTACCAGCCAACCTCTCCAACTGCACTGCCATCCTGGCTTGGGGGGCACACGGAGCCCCTTCGGGCTTTAGCTTCCCTTTGGTTCCCACTGCCAGAACTTTCTTTCCCCAGGTCATTTAGGTCACACCCCCCCCCCCTCCAGAAGCCCTACCTGACCACCCAAGAGGAGAACGCCTCCCCAGCTGTCAACCCTTACTCCATACTGCTGGTAATTCCCTCCTGACACTGTTCAAGATGATCTTCTCTTGTTTATCACCTTCATGCCCATTCCCCCGACCTGAGCTTCCCGGGGCATCAGTGTCTGGTTCAGGCTGGGTCCCTGGCACCTGGCACAGGAGAGGAGGCCCAAGACGTACAGATGTCAGGGTGGGGCTTGTGCTCTCAGAGTATCTACGATTCGTTCCCAGGTCCTGGGAAACTGCGTTCAGGGATATACAGGTGACTGAACTGGAGGTGAAAATCATGCCACAGCTGTGGGCGCCCAGGAACCCCTGGAGGCGCAGTCTGCGGGGGAAGGGAATGGGTGCCCCCCCCCTCACCCCCTGAGAGAAGAAAGGAGGGAAAAGAATGGGATCAGCTGATCACGTAGGGCAAAACTACGAGAGGCCCCAGCTTTCCCCGTCTAGGTCCCAGGTCCCCGCGGGGAGGGAGGCGGGGGGGGAGGCGGCGGGTCCCAGCGCGGCCGCGCCGAAGCGCCCGGCGGTGGCCCCGGGGCCCGTTGCTAAGCGCGGGGCCCGGGCGGTGCGGCCCCGGCCGGCCGGCCGACTGCCTCCTCCCTCCCGGGCGCCGGCCAGCCCGCCTCCCCCTCCCTCGCTCCCTCGCTCCCTCCCCCGGGGCCCGGGTGGCGGCCCCGCCCCCGCCGGCCCGGCCGCCCTGTCCCCGCCTCCCCCTCCGCGGGCTGCAACAGGTGCCTCCCCGAGCAGGAAGCCCGCGCCGCCGCCGCTCAGCTCCCCGGGCGCGTCCAGGACCCGCTGCGCCAGCGCGCCATTCCCGGGCCCGCGTGCGTCCCCACGAGGACAGGGACGCCGCCGCTCCCGCCGCCTCTCCGCCCCGCTTCCTGCCCCCGCTCCCGGCGAGGGGCCCAGGAGAAGGCCGCGCCCGCGCTCGCCCCCGGCCCCGCCACCCTCCCGCCGCTTTGCGCGCCATGGACGCCCCGGAGCAGCAGCCCGAGCCCGACGGCGGGGACGCCCCGGGCCACGAGCCCGGGGGCAGCCCCCAAGACGAGTTCGACTTCTCCATCCTCTTCGACTATGAGTATTTGAATCCTATCGAAGGTCGGTGGAGGCTCCTCCCGGCCTGCACCCCCCCCCCGCCCCCCGAGCCCGGGCGGGGGCTTGGGCCTGCGGAGTGGACACGAGGCCCCTCTTTGGTCCCGATGTCACACTTTGGGGGGGGTGGAGGGAGGGAGGGGTGCGTCTCCCCAGGTGAGAGGGGGGGCATGAGGCGTCTGGGACTGTTGCCACCTTTAGGGGGCGGTAGGCTCACTTTTGCCCAGTAGGGCGTCAGGCTGCAGTTACTGGTGGCTTGTCCCTGAGGGTCACTGTAGCAAAGCAAGGGGTGGTAGGGGCCTCAGCTGGCTCTTGCCTGCTGCAGGGTCTTCGGAGGGGAAAGGAAGTGATTGATTTGCCTCTGGAGGGAGGAGGTGAGGAAGCCAAAGAATGGAGTCAGCAGGGAGGGGACTGATGCACAAAGAGGTTGCAACTGCGCCCAACCGTCAGGGCCTGGGACGCTGACCCTCCTCTCCGCAGACAGCACCGCCTGTGAGCTGACTTTGCTGGGGACTTGGTGTTGAAACTGGTGAAGAGGTTGTCTGTGTCTGATGCTGGAGGGTGGTTTGGCTTCAGTGTTAGGAAGCCAGCCCCTTTCGTCCCTGGGTTCTGCTGCTGCCTTTGTGGATCACCCCAGATGGATCAGTCTGAGCTTTGTTATGTGGTCCCCTAGCCCCCAGTCATCGTGCATGTGGGGTTTGCGGGCGAAGCCTGGCGTGTGGATTCAGGAAGAAGAAGCCTATTCCTGCCTCAGCGACCTGTCAGTCCATGCTTTTAGGTGCTCGATGTGGCTGGGGACTTCCCCAGGCTGGGCCATCACTTCACGTGGGTTAGCAGGAACATTTGTCAGAAGGTGGAGGAGGTCGCATGCCCAGCCTCACTGTATTTTTCTGGTTAGCAGGTTGTCTTGGAAAACAACAACAACAACAACAAAAAAACCCCAGCCCCAACCAGGCTTCCTGATTTTGACAGCCCAACCCAGCCAATGCTTGTTGAAGCCTCAGGGGCAGGCCTGTTGGTAACTTCCAGATGCACTCGGGCTTGGCCGCATCCGGAGTGCAGGAAGGGGTTGTGCGGGCTGCTTGGTGTAGGAGGCCTTTTCACGGAGGCTTGGTGCTTCTCAGAGATGTTGTGTAAGGGAGGTGAATGAGAAGTTTTAACTTTCCTTCCCTCATGGTCTTCACTGGCCACGTTAGGTGAGGGACTTGCTTTGGCTTAGATGACAAGGAAGATGGTAGTTAGTAAATCATTCTGTATTTTGGCTGGAGATGGAAATAATTAGCCAACAAAAGAGACCAGTCTTCTCGAGTTGCAATCTGGAGGCCTTCCTTTGCTTTGAAAAGATACAACTAAGAATCTGCAAATGATCCCTTTAAGGTTCCTTTAACATCCGCGCTCTTTGTTTGTTAAGATTAAAGTCATGTTTTGCAGGGAACTTCTACCCCTCCCAGATTCACAATCAGCTAACTTTTTTTTTTCCCCTTTTTTTTTTTTTTTTTGCACAGGGGAGATTTCCGGGGAAATAGTTTCCAAGCCAAATCTGATGGGAGGTGCTTTTTATAGTTTTTCTTGGCAAGTGGTGCTTGGTGGCCGCCAGATGGGTGTCTAAATGGCCACAGCGAAAACCCTGGAATCATTTAAAAAAAAAACTTTATTTTTTTGGAACAGTTTGAGAGTACAGAACACTGGTAAAGACAGTAGAGGGAGTTGCCATATCCCGAGCACCCAGGTCCCCATTTTATTTACATTACACTAGTATGAATGTGTTTGTTATCATTCATGAGCCAATACTGATGCATTATTATGACCTAGAGTCCATACTGTCCTTGTTTGTTATGAGTTTGACAGTTTTGAGGAGCACTGGTTAGGTGTGCTGTAGAGTGTGCCTCAGTTAGGGTCTTTCTGATGTTTCCCTCGTGCAAAGGCTGGGGCTATGGGTTTAGGGGACGAAGACCACACAGCTGACGGGACTGTGTCCATCACATCCTATCAAGGGTACCTATTATCAACTTGATTGATCACCGTTGATACTGACCTTGATCAGCTTGGCCAAAGTAGTATTTGTCGGGTTTCTCCACCGTAAAGTCCCTCCTCTGCAAACTGTACTCTTTGGAAAGGAGTTCCTATGTGTAGCCCCCCGCCTTATGGAATGGGGAGTTTGGAATCTGTAAATGATAGTTCCTTGCTGGAAAGTAGGTAGCATCATGGCTGAGGAAGAGAGGGGGTGTTGTGAGCCTTGGGAGGCAAAGCGAGCTCTTCCAGATGTGGGTCTGGCTCTGGCTACCCAGATGTTAATGGGGTCACCTCTCTGCTTCTGAATGGTGGAACTCCCCAAGGACTGACACTAGCCTTTAGCTTGCCATTGGGCTTTGTCCCGGGTGACAATATATTGGTGATGCATGTGAGGGCTACCCTTAGCTCTGTGCATGAGCTTGGCAAACGTCAAGGAAGGAAAGGGCCGGCGAATGGGACAGACATTGTCAGAACTTGGTGATGGTACTTAGGAATTTGGGGGAAGTCGGATGCTCATTTTATGGAACTGTAGCATCGTAGCAGATGCCTATTATAGCTCATGCAATAACCCTCCAACCCTAGCAGGTGGGCACTCTTGTCACCCTCATTTTACAGAGGAGGCAGTGAGGCATGGAAAGGTGAAGGAATTTTCTCAAGAGAACAGGGTTGGTAAATGGCAGAGCTGAAACATGAACCTGGCAGTCTTGCTCCAGAGGCTGCATTCTGAGCTACTGTGTGAGGGTTCACTATTCCCTCATCTGATGAGCGAGATGCAAAGCAGTTTGTAAGGGGCACTATGGCAAGACTGGAGTTTAAAACATTTACCAACAGAGTGATCTTGGGTGAGTCTTTTAACCTCTCTGGACCTTGGTTTGCTTATCTGTCAAATGGCTGAAATAATAGTGCTTATCTCACAGGGTTGTTTGTCTTGAATGGCTTGACCTATTTATTTATTTAAGATTTATTTATTTATTTTAGAGACAGAGAGTGGGGGAGGGGCAGGGTCAGAGGGGGAGAGAGAATCTTAAGCAGGCTCCATGCCCAGCACGGAGCCCAGCACGGGGCTCGATCTCACGACCCTGAGATCATGATCTGAGCCGAAATCAAGAGTCAGACACTCAACGGACTGAGCCACCCAGGCACCCCCTGACCTATTTAAGTCAATACAGAGTGTGATTTGTTATGAGCATTTTTTTAAACCCTTGGCTCTCTTAACAGAGGTGCTCAGTTCATGTGAGCTGTTACTCATTTCCTCATCCCGCTAACTACTGGGCATCTATTGTGTTAGATCCTGGGGGTATAATAGGGAATAAGACCCAGGCCCTGCCCTCACGGAGCCGGAGCCTCAAATTGTGCTTCTGTGGTTTTCTCTCATCTAATGGCATTGACTAATAATACCTTCAGCAGCCTGCCCCCTGGTAGTGGAAATGACAGCATCCTTGGCTTGTTTCTGACCCTAGCAGGAATATCTTCGGTGTCTGCTTTAGGACTGAAGTGTATGGATTTTATTATGTTGAGGAAGTATCTACCCATTACTGTTTTCTTGAGAGGTTTGATTAGGAATGAGAGTTGAATTAGGTCATCGGCTTCTTAGGATCTATGGAAAAATGATTTTATTCTTCTTAGATCTATTTATATGCTGACTTATACCAATAGATTTCTGAATATTGAACAATTCTTGGTTTAAACCCCACTTGGTCACTTATGGTGGTGGGGCTGGTGTCTGATAATGTTTAAGATTCCTGTCAGCAGTATTCATGAGTGGTATTTGTCTGTAATGTCCTTTTTGGTGTGGTTCGGATTTCTTTCCTTTTCTGTGCTCAGGAACAACATATGTATTGCTGGGACTATCCTGTTTCTAAAGTTGTGATAGAATTCCCCTGTGAAGCCATCCGGACCTGGTGCCTTTTTATGGGGTTGTTCTCTGATTGCTTTCTCTCTTCTGTTTTCTATTCTGTTCTCTGTTGTCGATGGGAATTGGTCTGCTTGCACTTTCTGTGTCTACTGGAGTCAATTTTGGTAAGCCATATCTTTCTAAGAAATTATCCATTTTATTTAGGTTTTCAAATTTATTTGCTTAGAGCCATGCAAAGTATGACTCTTACTATACTTAGCTGTCTCCCTCGGTCAAAAAAAGGTGACAGAAAGAACAGGGACAGAGCTGTGGGAGTCCTGACCAGTGCTCCTAACCTCATCGTGGAGGGGAGAGAGGTGTGCTGGTTGTCGGTGGACAGATTAGAAGTTTCGTTCCTTTGTGTGTGCTCGCAAATTCGTTGAAATGAATTAGTACTTCTCCCAATGTGTAAAGCACTGGGAGAGATGGATGGGTACTGGGAGTCCCTGTCACCTCCGGAAGTGCCACATCCCCTCTGGACTGTCAGGGACTGACCCATCGGGCACGATCACTGCTGCTAGGCCTCAGTGGGTCTGGTGTGTCCCTCCTGGTAAGCTAATGCAAATGGCACCAACCTTGACCTTTCAGCCCTCCTGGTCTTGTAGTCCATTCTGGTGGTCCTTAAACTTTTTGGGTCACAGCCCTTTGCAAAGCTGATGAAAGCCGCAGATCCCATATGCACACACACTGTAGGAGCGCATGTACACACATATCAGGCACGTACACAGTGCTCACGTGCGTAACTCCTGCACGCCCCCCTACACATCCCCCTCTGCCCTCCGTGTGCCTTTCATACCGTTTTCAGGTAGACTCACAGAACCCTCTGGAGCCCATCCCCTCTCGTCACCCGCATTTCCACTCAGGAACACCTGCTCTCAACCCATTCACCGGGGACAATTAAAACCTCCTTCTTTCAGCAAACACTCACTGAATGCTGGTTTGGTGCCAGACCCTGGGGCGGGGCGGGGGCGGGGGGGCGGGGGGATGGGTGTAGAGACAATTCGATGTGGTCCTACCCTTGCCTGGCCCTCAGGCCAGCATGGGACACAGCCTGGTAAACAAATAGGGACAAATGAGGTGCTGGGGATAGGGTATCATGGGGATTTTTTTGGTGCTTACTAAAAATAGAGTTCTACCCTAAGCAAGCAGGTTCGCTGAACACATGTGACATTCAGAGACGTTGCCGTCTGTGTGGAGTTAAGGACAGGCCTTATTAAGCCTGCTTTGTACAAACAGCGTCTCCAGGTGCAGCCGGAAAGGTGAAATGAGAGCTAGGGTTGAGCGGTGGCCTTGTCTAGGAGGCGAAGGAAATGGGGAGAAAGTTGCCCTGATCATTCTTCACCGCTGAACACATGTCATCCACGCTTCCAAATTCAAGGCACTTTGTTCTGGAGGCGTTTGGGAGCAAGGCCCTTAAAACCTTAGAGCAGTGTTATTTGGGTTGGTTCCCAAGGCGTCCTAATCCTGTAAGGTGGGGTGGGGGGTGGGGTTTGAATCTATTTGAAAAATGCAGCATTGTGGCCAGTGGTTCTCAATCCTGGCTGCACATTAGAATCTTTCAGCTGCACTTGGGACCGGGGAAGTCAGACCCTTTGGGGGTCCATTACCTTTGCTGAGTCAGGCAGCGGCGAATGGCAGGGCGGGCCTTGAACCCAGGCAGCCGGGGTCCTGAGTCCAAGCTGTCAGCACTACAACTCAGCAACGATGTCACGGACTCCAGCTTTGGGGACGTCCCATATACTGGAGCCCGGGCTGCATGCACCCCTTATATTTGATATTTATAGAATCATCAACTTGATGTTTGTTGCTGTCCTCAGGGGATTATGCTCCTACAACAAAACTAACAGTGATAAAGGACAGGAAATCAATGGGAGTTCTGCTGTTTTTATAGTTCTTTCTGCATCCCCAGGGATTGTTGTGCATGCCCCCGGGGCCCACACGTTCCCCCACCGTGCATTGTTGTGCATGCCCCCGAGGCCATTGGCTCAACGGGTCGGCGCACCAGGTCTGAAATCAGAAAACCCTGGCTTGAAATTCTGATTTAGGTGCCTCCTACCTGCCTGACCTTGGCCAAGCAAAAGTCCCCGGGGCGTTAGCAAGCGCACAATGAGTAATTGCCCAATGAATGGAGGAAAATTATTAGCGGTATGCCTCGGGACATGAGATTTGGCTTCTCTGGGCTTGTGTTTTCTCACCTGTGCTGTGGGGATGGTGATGGTAGAGCTCACCTGCGGGGGTGGATGTGAGGTTACCTGGAGGCAGTGTGCTTGAAGCCCGCGTGGCAAGGCTGTGCAGAGATTGGGCGGCTTCCAGCTCTCCTGGCTTCCTGAGGGCATTGGCTCCTTGGAACAGGGAGCCTTCACCTTGGGTGAAGTCTGAGCTTTAAGAGAAGACCGGCCAGGAATAAAGAAGATTCTGGTCCTCGGAGAGGAGCCCCCGGCTGCCGGGCTTGAGTGGGTGCCGTCTACCTTAACGTGCCTTCCGTACTGACTCAGAATACCCTTCTGGCACCTGCCTCAGCCCCAGAACTGGGCCGGCTGCAAGAACTTTCCCAGATGTCCAGACTCCGGGGCCTGGAGGTTCCCCGGTGGCTGCCTCTCTTGGGGAGGCAGCGTTTCCCCAGGTGTCCTGCCCTGGCTCCATGGGATGCTTGAACCAGGGCCAGGAAGGAGCAGCCCTGGAAAGTGCAGTGTGATGGATGCCTTGTGGCTTCCCCCCATGAAGGGACTTCCTCCTCCTTTCCTCCCCAGCACAGGAAATAGCCACAGGCCCCGCAGAGCTCCAGCCAAACTTGGCTTCCCCAGGCTGGTGTGAGGTTTGTTTTTTCTGCTGATTGTTCAAACTGAGCTCAGGGAAGAAGGCGAGACTCGACCCTGGGGCTCTTCCCGGGATGGGTCAGGGGCTTCTTCCTTATCTGGAGCAGAGCCCGATATGGGCTCCCCCAAAGCAAGAACAACGGCCTTTGGCTTTTCCCTGAATTTTTGTAATGAACTTTACCCAAAATACGGAAATGTAAGAGAAATGATATAATTTCACATTCCCACCACCCAGCTCCAAGTACCAGCATAAGGCTAATCTTTCAGCCCTCCCCCCCCCACTTATGCTCTACACTCCCGCCCCCAGTTACTTTAAATCAAATTCCAAATGATATACTATTTTGTTAATAACTAGAGTAGTCTGTAGCTCTCCAAGACAAAGACTCGAGAAAAAACCAAATGCCATTATCAAACCTAAAACAGAACAATAATGACTTAAGTTCCAATGTCTAGTTGCAAATTTCCCGCTTGTCTCACAAGTATCTTTTTACAGTTAATTTGTTTGAACCAAGATCCAAACAAGATCTTCACATTGTATTTGGTTGATGTGACCGCTGTGTTTCATTCTAGAAAGGTCCCCATCAATCCGCTTTTTTGCTATTTCTTTGCCGAAGAAACAAGGCCAGTTTTCCTGCACTGTTTGCCACACGTCGGATTTGGCCAGTGGCATTCCTGGGGTGTCTTTGAACACGTTCCTCTGTCCTTTGCATTTCTTATAAACTGGCATTTAGATGGAAAGCCCCATGCCTTGGATTTTTTAATGCTTTCCCCCCTCCCCCGGTGTGGGGGAGGGGATATACACCCAAAGGCAGACGAGAGATGGCTTTTCCTGAGTTGGCATTTGGGACCCTCCCCGCCTCCTAATCTGAGGTTTGGGGGAAAAGCACATTTTCTCCACTGGGCCTGTTTTGGTTAAGATGCATTTCTAAAAGCCAGCCCTTCCCATGTGAATTTTAATTGAGCCATGCCTGGGTGAGCTTTCTGAAGGGAAGAAAGTCGCCTGCAAAGCTCAGGATTTATAAAGGCCCTTATCAAAACAAACCTGCTTGGGCAGGCCTGCAAAAGGGGGAAATGGTAAATGAGGAGGGGAAAGCTTGGTCTGTGGTGCCTGCAACAGTGACTAGAAAGACTGTAGGCAGGGGCTGTCGGCCTGCGCGCTCGTAAGAAGGTGGGCCGCCCGTCTGAGGTCCGCAGACGGTGCCATCACCTCTGTTGCTGGGGAGAAAGGAGGAATGCCTTTAATGACCGGGCTTGGCAGGGCCACTGATTAAGTGTGCCCGCCCCTGGGAGCATGGCACTGAAATGAGAACTGCCAGGGGGGAGGGAAAGTGTAAATAAAGAACCTGTCAGTCAATCAGGTATTAATTTTAAATCTCTGCCCCCGGCCAAGAGTTCAGGGGCCCCACTGTTCTCAAGGGGGAAGTTTCCATTTGGATTTCAAGTTGGTTAAAAAAAGGGGGGGCAATCGGCTTTTCAAGGCTGTGCCAGGGGTTGTGGGACTGAAGGGGGGCAGCTTTGAGGTGCTGGCACGAGGGCAAGGGGTCTTTGCTGAGCTGGTTAGAAAGTGTGCGCCCACCTGTGTCCCCTCGGGCAGGCGTTTGACGGAGAGGTGGGTTAGCCATGTCCAGCCCTGTTTCTGAGGGAGGATTATCTGAAGTCTATTTCTGGTCGGTTCTGACCAGACCTTTCCTTCTCCTTTTGGTGAGGAAGCTGCCTGAGCCGTGTTCTCTGTCACGCACCCCATGACCAGTGTGGAGGGACGGACTCTCCTGTTAGAAAAGGGCCTCACATTGGGCGCCTGGGTGGCTCAGTTGGTTAAGCGACTGCCTTCGGCTCAGGTCAAGATCCCGGAGTCCCGGGATCGAGTCCCGCATCGGGCTCCCTGCTCGGCGGGGAGTCTGCTGCTCCCTCTGACCCTCTTCCCTCTCGTGCTCTCTGTCTCTCATTCTCTCTCTCTCAAATAAATAAATAAAATCTTAAAAAAAAAGAAAAAAAGAAAAGGGCCTCACTAGGTCCAGTTTGGTCTCGCATGGCTGTCTTTAAAAAGAGAGGCCGTATAGTCTGGGGACCGGGTAAATAAATGATGGTTTCATCCTATGGGTGGATACTACATATAAAAAAGAAATTATGGCCGCACACCACACGGATGACTCTCAGAATGTTGAGCGAAAGACGTAACCTGTCCATCCTGGTGGATTTTATTTATGTGACGTTCGAGAACAGGCAAACCCAGTCTCTGGGGTGAGAAGTGAGGCCGGGTAAGGGTTCCTGGCTGGGGGGGGGGAGGGGTGCCACCAGGGAACCCTCGGGCAGAATGGAAATGGTCTATATCTTGAATGGTGGATAACCGGGTACATACATATATAAAGAGGCACGAGAGGTACATTTCACATTTGTGCATTTTACTGCACTTAAACCAGGTCTCAGTTTGAACCCCAGCTCTGCCCCTGATTGTTTTGTGACGTTGGGTGAATCTCTGCACCCTTAAGCCTCAGTTTCTCCATCTGTAACACAAGGGACTTGATAACACCTGCCTCCCCCACCCCGGAGGGCTGGTTATAAGCTGCAGAGAGGGAGGCAGCAGGTGGGAAAGCTTGCGGCCCGGTGAATCTCAGCAGTTGCGATGAATAAACATAGGAAGGTGTCTGAACGTCTTGAAAGCAGGAGGGGCCATTGGAATGATTAAACCAGCAAGAGGTAGTCTGTAGCTCTTGTGAAGATGGAGATGAGGCCTGTCTGCCCGATGCCTCCATCCAAAAGCTTGACCTTGAGGCCTGTGGGCCGTGGAGTCCATACACTTCTCCACCCATCTCCGAAAGGAGTGTGTGTCCGCCTGGGGGTGCGCGTGGGTTCGCGAACAGGCAGGCCGGCAGCCAGTCTGTGAGGCTGATCGCTTGCAAATCATCCTGGGTCTTGTGTCCCCAGGCGCCTGGCCTCGTGGCAGGCTGCCTGGGAGGCAGGACCGAGCCTTCTTTTCTGTCCCGTCTGGTGAAGGCAGACAGCTGTCTTCGCTGGGACAAGGTCAGCAAAGAGCAGAGCGTTCAAGGTGGCTTTTTCCAGTGGTTCCACATGGACGAGACAGGATGGTAAACTGCCTTTTTTCCCTTTCTGGCACTTCTGCACCTGACTTATCTGGATGGAATTTCTCACCTTTTATGCGCTGCGTCTGTATATGTCATCGCTGAGGGACGAGTGTGACAACCTGATTCCCCGTCATCACTAACACACACGACTCAGATGAGGAATCCAGCTGCGGTTCCGTGTGTGTGCAGGGCATGGGGGGCTTTGGGGAAAGTTTGCTGAGCACTGAACTTCCTACTAGAGGGCAAAGCTTGAGGCGGCTTTTCAAAGCAGGGCTTTGCCCCGGGTGGCGCGGGCCCCCAGACAAAAGAGGTTCCACCTTCCGGCTCCTTCGGTGATCTCGCCCAGCCCCCAACACACGGGAGGTTAGGAGGATGGCTGGGTGGTGGGAGGCGTGCTCGTTCCCCCCACCTTCTCCCCTTTCCTCCGGCTGTACTTTGCGGTGCCAGGTTGTGGCATCCTCAGTGTGGCCATGGTGACAGACGGTGGTGACTCAAACCCAGGGCCTGTGACTCGCACCACCTTGGGGCGTGAGCTCATCAGGCGGTGGGTCCGGCACCTCAGACAGGGACGGCCCGCAGCCCCAGGCCCCCCCCCCCCCTGCTGCCAGGCCCAGGGGCGTCTGGCTTCGGGCTGGGTCCTGGCTCCTCTCCTCCAAGCCCTTCAGGCCTGAAGGCCCTGGTTCTTTGTGCCCTCCCCTCCCCCAAAGGCCGGACCCTGCGGTGGTTCCCTAGCTGGGTTTCTATTTCGGTCATTCTATTCTGCTTCCTGAAAATTCCACCGCCCGTAGCTCTAGGCGGAGAAGATGTTCTCTTGCTGTTCCTTTTTTTCAAAAGCGATCTGTTGGCTGGCGGGTTGGCACTGAATGGCCGCCTCAGACTTGGCCGTGTGTCCGCGTGTCCCCAAGGGTGAGCAACAGGCCCGCAAGAGGCTCCAGGAGGAAAGGCGCTGGCAGAGACCACCGTGTGGCCTCAGTGCGATTTTAAAATAAATCGTTGACTCAGCCCTGGGGCAGATGGAGGGACTGTGACTATTTCAGAAGAAAGGAATCCATGTCCTTAGTTGTCAGTTACCTCCTGATGGAACCCCCAGAGCAGCTCTAATTGTTGGGGTACCTCATAATCCCAGGGTTGGGGTTAAGGTGTCACCATCTAAGACATAGCCCCTTTCATGAATAGCAGGCTAGAATAATGGTTAGGTGATGGAGGAGCCAGACGGCCACTTAGAAGCTGTGTGACCTTGGGAAAATTAGTCACCCTCTCTGAGCCGCATTTTCCCTGTTGGTAAAATGTGGAAACTGTATCATCTGCTTCACAGGGTTCTTGTGAGACAAACATTAAATGTGTACCCAGTGGTTCTTGGTATAAAGTGAGTGGTATAGACATGTTAGCTATCATCAGTTTTTGTTACAGTGAGTAGCTCACTGAGTCACTAACACGTCGGTAAGATTTAGTTGATCAGCTCCCAGATGGCCCAGGGGAAAGAATAAAAGCATAAAATGGGAGGGGTGTTGGAGGCCTTCTTGACCTAGTCCACATATTTTTTGAAGGCTAGCTGAAAAAGGTTTCCCAAAGTACTGACTAATCTATCTTATTTTTATTTTTTAAGATTTTATTTATTGAGGGAGGGAGAGACAGACAGAGAGAGTGAAGCGGGGGAGAGTCAGAGGGAGAAGCAGACTCCCTGGTGAGCAGGAAGCCCCGATGTGGGCCCCGATCCCGGGACTCTAGGATCAGGACCTGAGCTAAAGGCAGACGCCCAACCAACTAAGCCACCCAGGCACCCCCATCTTATTTTTATAAAACATTCTTCCCTTTTTCTTTTAAGGAGGCCCTACACCCAATGTGGGGCTCAGACTCAGGACCCTGAGATCGAGAGTCGCCCGCTCCTCTGACTGGAGCCAGCCGGGCGTCCCCCCTTTCTTCTTTCTTTTAATGCACTGGGGCTAGTGTGTGTCGTGCTGGCAAGTTGTTGTAAAATAAAGCAGTGAGAGCTGAGAAAGGGTGGAATTTTCATTTAGAAAGTCACTCTTTCCATAATAATAATAATAATAACAACAACAGCAACAACACACCATAGACCCCCATTTATTGGGGGTTTATTCCATGTGTTTCAGGCTTCACTGGATTCAGTGAACTGTCAGGTTGGTATTGTCACTGCCCTCATCACCGTGAGGACTTGGGGTTCCCCTGGGCACACGGCCGAGGGGCGGGGCAGTGGCGCCAGGGTCCCCTAGCCCTGGGCTAGGTGAGACCTGGATCTCAGTGCAGGCACCTTGCTGAGGTGGGGCTGGAGGGGTCTCCCCGGCAATCTTGTCCTGTAGTCTCTGACAGTGGCCAGAGACCTCCCCACATGTGCACGGGCCCCGGATGTTGGGGGGAGCCCCCGGAAGCCGAGGAAGGGGAGACTGCTGAGAATCAGGACTTCCGATGTCTGCGGCAGAAATGATGTACCTGCTGCGGCTGACGGGGGGCAGATGCCTCCTTGCTGAAGCATTTTGGGTTGGAGGGCCCGGATGAAAGCTTCCATCAGTCTTGGGGGCCTCTGCTGGGTGCAGGCCCTGCACGTGGCCCCAGGGCTGTACAGCATAGGGCAGGGGTTCTCAGCTGGCCTGGGGGGTATCCTGCCTGGCGGGAGAAATTTGGCAATACCTGGGGACATTTTTGGTTGTCATGACTGGGAGAAGGGTGGGGGTGTTACTGGCATCTCATGGTTAGAGGCCAGGGGTGCTGCCGAATACCCCACAGCCCCCACACAAGAGAATTATCTCACCCTGAATGCTGCTGGTTCCGAGGTTGAGAATCCCTGGCCTGGTGCTGGATGGTGCTCTCAGGCCTGCCCGGGCTCAGGCTGTGGGACCTCGGGCAAGTTAATTCTCGTGTCTCAGGTTCCTTATCTGTAAAAGGGGGATACACGGTGCCCACCTCATAGGCGGTTGTGAGAATGGAATAATTCACTACATGTAGTGTGCTCACCACAGTGCCTGGCATGTAAATTCTCAGTAAACGTTCTCTGCTTTCGTGGTTTATTATTATTAATGACTTAAGATCCCCATCTGCCTTCAGAGAGTTCAGTCTAGTAGAGAGACAGACAGATAAGCTAGAACTGATAGACTTCATTATATGATTCTGTACGTTCTGGGAACACAGAAGAAGAGCTTCCTGATCCAGACTAGGGAATCAAGGAGGGCCTTTAGGAGGAGGTGGCCCAAGTGTAATCTTGATGGATGAATAATGGCTTGCTAGGAGAAGTGAGGATAGGAGGTTTGGAAGGGAGCTCTAGGCAAGGGGAACAGCATGTACAAAGACATGGAGGCACAGAGGACTTAGAACAGCAACCTCTGAATCCCCTGTCAGGGCTTCTACCTTGTTCCTCTCTCTGAATACCGATGCCTTAAGTGTGGGCTAGCTATCTTCCACGGCAGATGAGATGGATTTTACGTGGTCCACTGATGAGTACATTGCATGCAACCAGCACTATCTTTTTTTTGCAGTGCTACTTTGCTTTGAATGAGTCTGAGGTAGAGTCTCAGTTAGGTGCTACTGTGTCTTTAACACCTTTCTTTCTAGCACTTGCCATTCCCTGCCCCCCATCTCCAGCCTTAAAAAAGGTAGGCTTACTGGGGTTGTGGAAATGTTCTACATCTTTATTGTGGTTGTGGTTACAAGGGTGTATAACATTTGGCAAAACTCATCGAACTCTACATAGTCAAAATCTGTACATATAAGTTCTACCTCAATAAAAAGAGAGCATTCAGGGGCAGAAAAAAGGGTGGGCCTCAGAGGAGAGCCTTTGGCCGGCCACAGTGACTCGAATCTCGGATTTAGTAACTTTTATTTTTATTGTGTTTTTACCCTACCTTCTATTTACGGAGGTGACACAGATTTTCCATTTGTGGTAGTGGTATAAAGTTTCCTTTTAAAATTAAAAAAGTACTGTGTGAGTGAATTTAAATATAGAAATATTAAGTAAATAATATTTACCGGTGGTACATGGATATCGCAAAGATCACGCACGGGGTAAAAAGAGCAAGATTTTTGGGAACCCTTCTGAAAATCTGGCGGTTCTAAGATGAAACTCATGTCACCCAGTGGCTGTGTGGGCGTGGCCGTGACCCCGAGGGGCTGGCTGTGAGGGGGACAGTTGTGTAAGGAGGGAGAGCTGAGAATCCTAGCTGCTTATAGAAATGTGTTCACAATGAGCCGTGCGTCTGGGATATTCGCTGTCAAACACCCAGAGAGCCGAGAATGGAATGATGATCGATTACCTTCACATTCCCTGCTTGCTGTGAAACTTTCAGAATCTCGAGAGGAAAAAGAAAACGGAAAAAACTCTGCTGCTTGGATTAATTAAAACCAGCGTAAATGCTTTGGATGCTTTTGCTCAGCAAACGGGCCTTTCTGTTTGGCGTTGCTGCCAGCAAGTGTGAGTGATGTGTGTTTTCATGGCGGAGTTTCTGTGACTGTTCACGTCAGGCCTGAGGGGGTGTTTCTGATGAGATGTGATGCAGTTCATCTGATAAGGCTGGAATTTTTGCTAAGAGACTTTTTGTGGTTTGTTGTGCTGGTTCACAGGGTAGTGGATTATCAGAATGTTGTCTGATATGGATTTGATGTTGAACTCTCGCTAGATTAAAATTCTACACTCTGTTACCTGCCAGGAAGGTGTGTGTGTGCGTGTGTGCGTGTGTGTGTGTGTATGCACATAGATACAAGTTGTGATCGATTGCCTCTTCATAAGAACTCAAGACCCTACACACCCCAGCTAGAAAAATCAAAGGATTTCACAGCCAGAAGTGACCAAGGAAACCGATCTAGTTTAGTGCTGTCCTATAAATGGGAAGGCTGAGACATAGAGCCGGTGGGGGACTTTTCCAAGGTCACACAGCTAGGTAGTGGCAGAGTAGGACTAGATCTCAATTTCCTGCTTCTGAAACGAGGGTGTCATTACCGTATATCCTGTCATGTCACCCCTATGCCCCACCACGTTTAAAATAAAATAAAACATGTTTCTTTTGGGAATTGTATTTCTTTTCTCGAGGTCATACAGAAATCAGTCTCCTTTCTGCCATGCTTCTGCTGCCTGATTACTTAGTTGCCCTCCCTGGAGGAAGTCACTGTTACTGTAACTTCCAGAGAGAGCCTGTGTACGCAACCGCTATGTGTGTGTGTGTGTGTGTGTGTGTGTGTGTACCTGTGTATACATTCCTCTATCCTGTTTTTATACTGTGCATGCTGTATGTACCTTGCTTTTCTCCTTTGACACTGTATCTTGTCATTCCAGATCAATGCAGAAAGAACTTTTCCAACCCTTTATCTAGCAGCATTGTATCCCATTGTATGAACAAACCAGAATTCAACCCACCCCCAGCTGATAGACATTAGGTTGCTTCCAGTCTTCTGGGATGACAAACAGGGCAGTTTTTTTTTTTTTTTTAAGATTTTATTTATTTGAGAGAGAGTGAGAGTAAAAGAGAGCACAAGCAGGGGGAGGGGCAAAGGAAGAGGGAGAAGCAGACTCCCTGCTGAGAGGGAGCCCGATGCGGAACTCGATCCTAGGACCTTGGGATCATGACCTCAGTCAAAGACAGATGCTTAACTGACTGAGCCACCCAGGTGCCCCCAAACAGGGCAGTATTAACTAATCTTAGGCACACTTCATTTGGCACATATGAGGGTTTAGCTGCAGGATAAATTTCTAAAGCAACGTTGTTTGGTTCCAAAGATACGTGTGTTGGAATTTTGATAGATATTACCAAGTTACCCTCTGGAGGTTATATCTTTCTCCCTTTTGGTTTGGATATTAACATCTTTGCGTAGCAGTTTAAATATTTCATATAGACTTTTGTGAACTCACTTTTAAAAAAATCATTCAGCCAACCAACACGTATTTTTTTTGGCGGGGGGGGGGGTTCCTGTCCAAGTGCTGGGAATACATTAGGGGGTGAAAGAGTCCTCATAGAATTTCCTGTTGTAGGGGTGGAGCTGGAGGTTGGGAGAGAGGCAGGCAATAAACAACTAAATTCAGAATTACTTAATTGGAATTTTGGGAAGTGTATGGAGCAGAACAGAGAAGCGTGAGTGGGCTGTAATTTAGCCAAGGAGACCAGGAAGCCTTCCCCAGCACATGACACTTTAGCTGGAAGGAATGAGTAGTTTAGTCATGTAGAGAAGGGACTAAGGCACCACACACCTGGGTGTGGTGGGGGGAGGAGCTGTTGTGACAGAGGGAACGGCAAGCACAAAGGTCCTGAGGCAGAAAAGGAGGTAGGTGCTTTCTAAGAACAGAAAGACAGCCAGTTTGGTTGGAGTCCAGGGAGAGATGTGGGAGGGCAGAGAGAGGCGAGGCCAGAGGTGGCAGGCCGGGCCTGGCCAGGCTGGCCTAGTTGAGGTTGTTCATCTTTACCCTAAGAGCTGTGGGAAGCCATTTCTGGGCTCTCGCCTGGGGTGGGGGCACCATCTGGACCTCATGAGATCAGCTCAGCTAAGGCAGGCAGCATGTAGTCCAGGATGGTCCAGAAAGGGCACCAGGGGGTTGAGGATCATCTATGTAGCCACCTCGGCTCCCCAGGGCAAGGGCCCGTCACACAACTTTAAGAAGAGTTCCCATTTCTGGCTGGCTGGACCTTGGGCATGCTTCTTCTATTGTTTGCTCACTCGCTCAGCAGACGTTTATGCACAGCCTATGCTAGGTGTCCGGCAAACAGTGCTGAGCCTCAGTAGATGCGGTTCCAGAATGGTAGCATGGTGTCTGGTGCGTGGGTTGCAAACTTCTGTAAAGGGCCAGATGATCAATATTTTAGGTTTTGTGAGCCATAGACTGTCGTAACTATCAACTCTACTATTGTAGTGCAAAAACAAGCCATAGACCATAGGTAAACAAATAGGTGCATGGGTGCATTCCTATAAAACTTTATCTACACACACAGTCTGTGGGCCGGATTTGGCCCAGGAGCTGCAGTTTGCCTGCCCCTGATCTATCATGATGAGATTCCCTCAACACATAATACCTGATGTGTTGTGAGCTGGTAACAGGTGTTAGCAGAGAAAAGATGGCAGGGGAAAAGGGCAGATAATGAAAGACACGGGAAGAAATTAAGGGAAGCAGCCATGTGAAGATCTCGGGGGGTAGAGTTTCCAGCAGAATGAACAGCACTCAAGAACTTCAAGGCGGGAGCTACTTGAAGAATAGCGAAGGGGTTAGCAGGGCTGTTGCTGAGTCAGGGTGGGAAAAAGTGGGGAGGTACGAGTGGCGAGATGGGCCAGGGCTCAGGGACAAGTGTGTTAAGGACTTTGGATCACATCTGGGGCAGCTTTTAAAGTTTTGCAGATGGGCGTTTCGAGAGGATACCGCGTGGCGAACAGACTGGAGGGGGCGAGGGTAGAAGTGGGGAGCCCGGGGGGGAGGTGAGTAGGTCCAGGTGAGAGAGGACGGCTCGTGGCTTAGGGCAGAGGGGTTGTGGTGGAGAAGGAGACACGCAAGCCTGTGGCTTATGTTTTGACAGTAGGGCCATCAGGATTTGCTGTGGATTGGATGTAAGGTGTGTGAAAGAGAGGAGTCAGGCTGACCCACGCCCCGACAGGGCGCTGGATGAGGGTCAGGGTGGCGGGGAAGAACAGCTCCTTCCCTCCTCATTCAACCCGCTCTCCAGCGTGGGTCCTTTCGAGGTGGCAGCCGAAGGCCGCTACTAAAGAAAGATGAGATCTTTCTGCACCCCCTGTTTTCAATAGCTTGAGAGACTACAGAACCATGGCTCTGCCTTTTGAGGGCCAAGGGGCTTGTCGGTGGGATTTCTCATCTTGCAAATTCTGTGTCTTTGGGTGAATCTCGTCCCCTCCCTGGGCCCCAGCTTCCCCATCTGTAAAATGGCACAAGATGAGACGTGACTCAGGAGTCCTTGTTCTAAATTAAGCCAGTATTTACACAAGGGTGTGAAAGGCTGGGATTTGAACCCAGAGCCCCTTGGACGCCAGAGCCGGTGCAGTCTCCCCCTGCGTCCTGTGGCCGTACCATATATGCAGAATGATGACGTAAGCCAGGTCAGTGGTTTCTAAACTGTGGGTCATGACCCACTGGTGGGCCAGGAAATCTGTCGAATAAGTTATGACCAGCATTTAAGCCAAATAGCCCCAGATAAGAGGAAAGAGAAGAGTGTATTGTTTGTAGCAGGGTAAGTATTGTTTCGTGAAGCTTTTGTTTCAGTCTCCAGTAAATACGGTGTGAGCTGAGTTGTGAAATGAAATGAATCTCTCCCAAGGGTTCCACAGAACCACAAGTTTGGAGGCCACGGGCCCAGCGCGTCCCGCATGGCTTGGATGAGCTGTGCTCTGTGCACCTGCGCTAAAATCTTTCCGCTTTGGTCTCGCTCTTCGAGGAATCTGGGATGAAGTGGCCTCCCTTTCCTCTGGCGAGGGAAGGAGGCTCCAGCTTGGGGTTTGGTGTGGTGGGGATTAGAAAAAACAAAAACAAACAAACAAACAAACAAAAAAACCAGGAGACAAAACCCAACCTGTGATTGCTCTGCATGGGAGTTCTGTTTTAGAGGCTTAAAAAGACCCCTCCCTCCCCCCTTCTCTTTCCAGAAGAACCGAATGCACATAAGGTCGCCAGCCCACCCTCCGGACTCGCATATCCCGATGAAGTCCTGGACTATGGCCTCAAGCCATACAGCCCCCTCCCCAGTCTCCCCGGCGAGCCCCCCGGCCGATTCGGAGAGCCCGATAGGGTAGGGCCGCAGAACTTTCTGAGCCCGGCGGCCAAGCCAGCGGGGGCCTCGGGCCTGAGCCCTCGGATCGAGATCACTCCATCTCACGAACTGATGCAGGCAGGGGGCCCCCTCCGCGGGAGAGACACTGGCCTGCTGGGGGAGCAGCCGGCCCTGGCCGGCGCGGCCGCCAGCCCGCGGTTCACGCTGCCCGTCCCCGGCTTCGAGGGCTACCGCGAGCCGCTTTGCTTGAGCCCGGCTAGTAGCGGGTCCTCTGCCAGCTTCATTTCCGACACCTTCTCCCCCTGCACCTCGCCCTGCGTCTCGCCCAATAACGGCGGGCCCGACGACCTGTGTCCCCACTTTCAAAACATCCCTGCTCATTATTCCCCCAGAACCTCGCCAATAATGTCACCTCGAACCAGCCTTGCTGAGGACAGCTGCCTGGGCCGCCACTCGCCCGTGCCCCGTCCGGCCTCCCGCTCCTCGTCGCCTGGTGCCAAGCGGAGGCATTCGTGTGCCGGGGCCTTGGTTGCCCCGCTGCCCGGAGCCTCACCCCAGCGCTCCCGGAGCCCCTCGCCGCAGCCCCAGGACGACGGTGCCCCCGCTGGGTACCCCCCCACGGCTGGCTCTGCCGTCCTCATGGATGCCCTGAACAGCCTCGCCGCGGACTCGCCCTGTGGCATCCCCCCCAAGATGTGGAAGACGAGCCCGGACCCGTCGCCGGTGTCCGCCGCCCCGCCCAAGGCCGGCCTGCCCCGCCACATCTACCCGGCCATGGAGTTCCTGGGGCCCTGCGAGCAGGAGGAGGGGAGGAGCTCAGCCCCCGAGTCCATCTTGCTGGTGCCGCCCACCTGGCCCAAGCAGCTGGTGCCTGCTATTCCCATCTGCAGGTGAGCGGGCCCGGGAAGCGGTGTGGTCCACGGTTTACTTTTAGGGGACTTTTTCTGGTTAGGGGGCGCTAGACAGAGTTCACGTCCTGGCTCTCGGCTTATTGCCTGTGAGGCCTTGGCAAGGAAGTTAAATTCTCCGAGCTGTGGTTTCCCCATCTGTAAAATGGGCCTGAGGGTACCTAACTCACCAGGTGGTGGTCCTGACGATGCAAGCGATCGCTGGTAGGGCACCTGGCTGATTCATTTCATTCACGGAACGGGTGTTTATCAGACACCTGCTTTGGGCCAGGCACGCACTGTTACAGGTGTTGGGGAGCCGGCGGTGAACAAAATGGGCAAAAATTCCTGTCTTCAGGGAGCTGACATTCTGGGAAGCACAGAGCAAGCCTTAATGTGTGGAATTCACAGTCCTCTTATAAGAGGACTTGATGATTGTTGGTATCTGCTAGTGCCTCTGTACTGCGGTCAGTGATCCGGAGGTCCTAAAAAAAGAAAGTGTGAGCCCTAATCCTCAAGGAGCTTAAAATAGTGGTAAGCTGAAGAGATGCATGTAGATGGTCTGTAGGGTCTGTCGATTCTGGATCTGAGTCCTGGTTCTGCCGCTCACCGGCTGTGTGATCTGGTGCTGCCCTCCTGCTGTGCCCGTGGCAGGCGTCACTAATCATGCCGGCCCTCTTTCTCACTGAGCACCTTTTTGATGCCATTCCCAGGGCAGGCATTGCTAATCAATCAGGACCCCCCCCTTTCCCACTGAGCACAACACTAAACCTTGGCTCATTCCCTATGAGATGAGGATAATAATAGTCCCACCTCAGCATGGTTTTTTGGTTTTTGTTTTTTTTTTGCAAGGATTGGGTGAGAGGATATATATCAAATTCTTGGCATGGAGCCTGCACAAAGTAAGAGTGCAAAAAAAAAAGGGGGGGGCAGCCATTATTTTTATAGGAGAATTGTCTTATTATTATGGGGGAAGCACTTTAGAGAGTGCTTTCTCATCAATGAGACTTGTCCTAGAAGATTGAGCTCTCAATGGTTGTTAGAGGAATGATAGTTGACAGTGATAATCACCAGTATTTAAGGATGCTTGCTGTGAGCCAGGCATGATCCTAAGTATTCTGTATGTACTATTTCATTCTTATATAAACCTGGCTGGTATTATTTTTTATTTTTAAAAGATTTTATTTATTTCAGAGAGAGAGTGTGTGTGCACAAGCAGGGGAGAAGGGCAGAGGGAGAGAGAGAGGCAGACTTCCCACTGAGCAGGGAGCCCGATGCAGGGCTCGATCCCAGGACCCTGGGATCGTGACCTGAGCCGAAGGCAGACGCTTAACGACTGAGCCACCCAGGCGCCCTGTAGGTTCTTTTTTAAAAAATTTTATTTATTGTATTTATTTTTATTATTTTTTAAAGATTTTATTTATTTGAGAGAGAGAGGAAGTGCATGAGCAGGGGGAGGGGCAGAGGGAGAGGGAGAAGCAGACTCCCCTCTGAGCAGGGAGCCTGATGTGGGGCTTGATCCCAGGACCCCGGGATCATGACCTGAGCTGAATGAAGGCAGATGCTTAACCGACTGAGCCACCCAGGCGCCTCTTTTTTTTTTTTTTTAAGATTTGTTTATTTATTTTAGAGTGGGGGAAGGGGCAGAGGGAGAGAATCTTCAGTAGACTCCCCGCTGAGCAGGGAACCCCTCGTGGGGCTCCATCCCAAGACCTCACGAAATCATGACCTGAGCTGAAACCAAGAATCGGATGCTCAACTGACTGAGCCACCCAGGTGCCCTGGGGCCCTAGATTCTTCAAAGCATGTTTGTTTTTAGCAAATGGAAACTTTTTTTTTTTTTTTTTTGGCAAATATTAAATTGAATACCAAAACAGATGGTGGTAGAGCTGTTTCGACTGACGGGATGAGAGTAGACAAGAGCTCTGTCCACCGGGCCTTGCTTATTCCACCCACAGACTGACCTGGACCACGGGGAGCTTCAGTCTGGCCCCTCCTCCAGAACAGTTCTGAGAACACTGGTGCCATGATAGGTTGATTGTGTTCCTTAAAAAAGGAGTTTCTGAGTTTAACAGAGTTAAACAGATATCTTGATGCAGGGGCCACTCCCAGCTGTGGACAGAACAGGCAGTGATTTCAAAGGCCATTTGGCCGTGGAGTTACGAGTTCTGTGACCAAAGTTGTATGGAGCCACCTTAGGAAATGCTGATTAAGGCCAACCCTGGTTCAGGTTGAGAAACCTAGGTTTGGCGAGGTGAGGGGACATGCCCAGGCTCACCCAGCTGGTTAATGACTGCGTTGGAAACTTAGAACCTCGGGTTCTTGACTTCTCCTTGTTCTCTCTGCTACAGATCAGTCTCCAGAATGTGATTCAGGTAATGACTGAGATTGGAGAAGAACATTGGCTCAGTCATTAAGTGTCTGCCTTTGGCTCAGGTCATGATCCCAGAGTCCTGGGATCGAGCCCCACATCAGGCTCCCTTGTTCCTTGGGAAGCCTGCTTCTCCCTCTCCCACTCCCCCTGCTTGTGTTCCCTCTCTTGCTGTGTCTCACTCTGTCAAATAAATAAATAAAATCTTAGGGAAAAAAAAAAAGAAAAAAAAATAGGATCATGCTGCATATGTCTGAGACTTTACTGTTTATAAAGACTTTATCATTTCTCCTTCCATCTCCATTCTGTGGCTGGATCTGAATGCTAGTAGCTCTGAATGCTAGTAGAGTACTTTAGTCCCTACAAGTGCTAGCTTGTGCCAGCCGAGGAGATATTTGTAAGAATCTTCTGTGAGATAGAGAGGATAGGGTGTTCAGGGAAGTCTCATGATAATATTTGTCCCAGGGTGTGCAGAGCAGAGGGCTGAAATTCACCTGCAGCATTTCACATTGGCTCTGATGGTCTAATTCTTAAGACTGTAATGAAGTCATCAAAGACTTATTCTGGAACCAAGGAAAATTTGAAGTTGATACTTAGAGATATCCCACTGGATCTTCTACTCCTTGATTTTTTTTTTTTTTTTTGATACTTCAAAAGATAATATAGGGGTGAAGTGATTTTTTTATGAGCTTTATTTTGCAAACTTAAAAAAGTTTCACTTGCATACGTAATGAGAGTACAAGTATTTGACACACACAGCATCTTGGCTGCAGGCAGAAGCTGAAGGCATGTTGGCATTGAAACTAAGGTGGACACTAAGGATAAGGGGGGCTTCGGGAGGCAACTAGTTGCAAAGAAGAGCTGGAGCTTTGCTTGCATAGTGAGGATATAATTTTAAGTTGGATTATATGGTCAAGTTGGGCTCCAGCAGTGATGGAGTTCATGGGGTGCCACTCCCCCGCATCTCCCCTTGGTACTGCTGTGATGGAGAAGGGATGGAATTGGTTTCATTGCAAATGCTTAACTAAGTCCAGTTGATAATGTCAGCTTTTAGCAGCTCTGGGCTTGTTTAGTGGAAAAGAAGGTGCTGATTGGATTAACGATTGGTGCCATATGTGCAAAATCAGGACACAGTGACACAAATCCATGTATTTGCAACTTTGAAGCTACTTTGATTTTTTTTTTAAAGATTTTCCTTATTTGAGAGAGTGAGAGAGAGAGCATGAGAGTGGGGAGAGGGAGAAGCAGACTCCCCACTGAGCAGGGAGCCTGATGCAGGACTCAATCGTGGGACTCCAGGATCATGACCTGAGCCAAAGCTGATGGTTAACAGACTGAGCCACCCAGGTGCCCCTGAAACTACTTTAAATATAAGGGCTTCTTTGAAATAAAACTGCTCATTTATTCATTCATGTATCCATCCAGCCATCTACCCATCTACCCACTGAATAGTCACTGAGAACCTATCAAATGTCAGGTATTGCTCTAGAGTCATTCTATAAGTGAGAGATTTTCTTGGCCCTATTTTAAATAAATTAGTAAGATAAGAGGTAGTGTAGACATGTGCATGGAGCACTGGACCAAGAGTCAAGACATATAAGTTGCGGCCTTGGCGTGTCTTGCTTTGTAATCTTGGGGAAATGTCTATGTTCTCTGAGGCTCTGAAGGAATAGTTTAGATAGATCATTAAGGCCTCAGTCAACTCTTAAATGACATAATTCTAACCATATATCAAGTACCTGTTGGATGTGCTGGGTAGGTTTAAGATTCTATAGAGGGGCGCCTGGGTGGCTCAGTCATTAAGCGTCTGCCTTCGGCTCAGGTCATGATCCCAGGGTCCTGGGATCGAGCCCCGCATTGGGCTCCCTGCTCCACGGGAAGCCTGCTTCTCCCTCTCCCACTCCCCCTGCTTGTGTTCCCTCTCTCACTCTCTCTTTGTCAAATAAATAAATAAAATCTTAAAAAAAAAAAAAAGATTCTATAGGAAAATAAAACTTAAGGCATATCATTACAACTTCAGATGTAAAGGCATATATATCTAATACTATAACCACAAGTAATTTAGATTGTCTATAGGAGATAATTATTTATTTGAAATATGCACTATATATAGGGAAACATAAATATAGCCTAATATTTATTTGAGGAGTTATTGCGCTAAGCTCTTTATATGATCTCAGTATCCCCACTTCTTAGTTGAGGAAACTAAGGCCTAGGGAGGGGAGGCATCTGCTCAAAGTAGTTAGAGGTGGAGCTTGGACTTAAACTTGGGTGGATAACTCCAGTCATGTTCTTGACCTTTACTCTTCCTTTAAATTTAGGGGTCTCTAAATTTAGCCACATGTCTATGGTTAGATGTTCTATACTTGCTGTGATAAGCAATGGCTATGACTGGAAATGGTCTCTCCCTAGAATTAGCTTTTAATTGAAAGCATTGGACTTGGAAATAAGAGCTGATACAACCCTCCAGTGCCATCTGGTCCATTTGTTATGTTATTATAAGACACTGAAGATAGAGCAGGTGAGGTTACTTGCCTAAACTAACAGGGCGCATTAGTGACTCATGGGCCCCTGACTTCCACTTCAGTGTACCTTCTCCCACACTTATTCCTTTGGAATGGGAGAACATTCTGGGAAAAGGGTGATTTTTAGAGGTAGGAGGTGGTACTCTTCAAAATTCCCAGAGGAAAAGAAGTTAGAGCAGTTAGAAATATGCTAGAATTCACGTGTCATGAAGTTAGCTTCATAAATGGAGATGTCAGTCGCACTGTTGTCATCAAAGATGGAAGAGAAAACCAAGAAAAAGATCTCTACCTTGTGAAGTGTCCTACCTATCCTTTCTGAGAAATATGTGCTTTCCAACAGCCAGTATTTTACTCCTATACTCACTGGACATGATTTTTCCAGAAAAGGGACCATTTACATTTATTGTACAGGTTGACAAGTCCTGATTTCTCGTATACATGACTGATTCTATTTCCTCCTTCAGCATCCCAGTGACCGCATCCCTCCCTCCGCTTGAGTGGCCACTGTCCCACCAGTCGGGCTCCTATGAGCTGCGGATTGAGGTGCAGCCCAAACCACATCACCGGGCCCACTATGAGACCGAAGGCAGCCGAGGGGCTGTCAAAGCTCCAACTGGTGGCCACCCTGTCGTTCAGGTACGGACTTGAATTCTTTTCCTTTTGGTGTCCTTCATTTGCCAGTAGGTGAGCTACTTCTGCTCAGCAACTGCCTGTTGCTTGTTGGGTTGTGGTATGTGTCTCAGCCTCTTATTTGTCTGACGGATGGGAACACTTGAGATGGAATTAGTATCAGAAGCTGGTCCAGGTACTCAGAGGCTAGAGGAGAAAGTCTTCCTGAGCTGGATAAGGATAGAAATGATATTCTTGCTCAAGCTACTTCTTCCCTTCTCTTTCGGATGGAAAAATTGCTAGATTTTGCAGAGATTTGTGTATTGACAGAAGGTTTCTGCAACCATTATTTTGTGCCTAAATTTCAGATGTGAGTCCACTGAGAAAATTCCATACACTCTTGTAAAATATAGAAAACTAGGAGAAAATTAAAATTACACATAAAATAACTATTAGCATTTTATATATTTATTGTTGCCTTTTCTATTCACAAACATGGCAATGCTATTAATGTACATTTATATGCTTTATGTTACAATGGTTGGTACTCTGCTATTTTTTATATTATACCATTTATAATATAAATGGAGGAGCATTTCCTCCTGTTTTTTTCTTAATCATTATCTTTTTGTCTGTGACTTTTGATTTAACCTCAGACTTTTTTTTTCCAAATAAGTAGAGACATGTGCATTTTTCTGCAAAATAGAGTTGAAATTATCTTTCTTAATTGTGTAATCTGTTCAACCCGAGACTGCTGATTGGTGCTCACCAACCAACTCAATTAAGCAGAACCTTCAATACATATAAATTTACCTTTTATTTGTATTTACCTTAAAGTGGATGTATTCTATGATAAGAATTATATGATGCGTTAGAACGCTCTAGAGAGGTTAACAATGCAGATGCCTAAGCATCACCTGAGACTACTTAATGAGAAACTATATGAGTAGAACTCAGACAAACAAAAAACACAAACCTCCAAACCCTGAAATCTCCACAGGTGCTTTCAGTGTATACACCTGGTTAATGAATTTTATGATAATATTAGGAACTTATAAATCCTGACAGTTGCTTTTTCTAGAGCTGACATCGTAGCTATTTTGGGATCTGTGTCTATTCCTTGCTTCTTTTCCTTGACCATGAGCCACATTTTCCTCTTTCTTTGCATGTCTAGTAATTGTTGATTATCTTCTGATGTTGGGATGATAATATGTATACTGGATATTATAAAGACTCTGGATTTTGTTATCTTCCGTGGAAGGCAGTTCAGTAACGGGCTGATCACTGTGAACTTGTGTGGACTTGAGTTTACATTTTGTGAGGGTAGACCTGTGGGAAGCCCGAGATGTTTCCCGTGCTCCCTCCTGTGTCGATTTCATTGAGACCTGGTTTTAGATTCTGTCAGGGCAGGTCTGGGGAAGCCTTTCTCTAAGGTGTACCCTTATTTCTAAGGCATAACCTTTTCGGATGCTTGGTGGGGGAGGTGACTCCACGCTGGTGGTATGGAAGCTGTCCTCAGGTGGAGAGCTAGAGTGAATGTATGCTCAGCTCCTGTGTTTCCTTTTCCCCAGTGACCACAGTCTTATGCTGCCTGCCATCTAACGCCTGACAACAGTTGCCTTGTTTAGGTTTGTCCTGACTTAACGGTTGTTGATGGTGGGAGGGCTGGTCTGGTACCATTTACTCTGTCATGCATGAAAATGGCTTTTTTTGGGAAAGGAAGTCTTTATGTGATTATTGATCTAGGCCTATTGATTCTAGGAGGGGACTTCCGGCTCGGAGGGTGGCTTTAGTCTGTGGACTGGAGTCAAAGCCTTTAGTAGTGATAGAAAAACTCAAGGCAGATTGGAAGGGGGATTTAGGGGCTTGTCTGAGGAGGTTACTATTGCAAAAGCAGGCCAGGAGACTCGGGAAGAAGCTAGGCTTGAGAATGGTCCCAAATGTACTTCTTTGTTCAGTCAACCCATTCAACAAATGGATTCATTCTGCAAGTATATGTTGAGCCCCTTCTTTTTGCCATATGCTGTTGTTTTTTTTTTTATAAGGTTTTTTTTTGTTGTTTTTAAGATTTTATTTATTTGAGAGAGAGAGAATGAGAGACAGAGAGCACGAGAGGGAAGAGGGCAGAGGGAGAAGCAGACCCCTTGCTGAGCAGGGAGCCCGATGCGGGACTCGATCCCGGGTCTCCAGGATCATGACCTGAGCCGAAGGCAGTCGCTTAACCGACTGAGCCACCCAGGCGCCCCCCATATGCTGTTTTTGATACTAAAATACAATGAATAAAAAAGAAGTTATGCTCTCTTTCTTAATGGAGCTTATGGTCTAGGGTGAAAGAGTTATTGACTAAATAGTCATAAATGATAAAAGTACAAAAGGTGACAAGAAGCATGAAGGAAAAGAACATGAGGTTCTGGGCGTGTAAAATGGAGGAGCCAATGAAAACAAGGGAAGAACATCTGCTAAGATTTCCCTGAGAAGGAGCCTGGTGCTGAGAATTCATCAGGGGAACAGCATGTGCAAGGGCCCGGAGGTAGAAGGAAGCAGAGAGAACCACGTCAGAGGAATGAAGGAGGCCAGTGTAACTGGAGCAGGAAGCCAGAGGGAGGGGGAGAGAGGTAGGCAGGGGCCAGAGCATGCAGGGCCTGGGTAGCCAGGGGGGTAGAGTTTGGCTTTATCCTGAGATATGAGAAGCAGGAAAGAAACATGATCTGATTTAGGCTTTGATAAGACCCGGCTCTGATTGCTCCATTGGAGTAGGTAGGAGCTGAGATCAGGAGAGAGTTAGCAGGCTCTGTTCATGGTCTCTGTCCTCTCAGGGCTGTGCGGTATCTCCAGTCTCTGATCACTCATCATACGTGGGTTGAGCACTGCTGTGTAGGAGGCACGGTTCTAGATTCTGAGATATGGTATGAACAAAACAGCGAGAAATCCTCGGCCTCGTGAGCTTACAGTTCAGCAAAATGATAATAATAGTGGTTAACATTCAGCATGCATTTACTGTGGACTAGACCCTCTTCCAAGTGCTGTATGTGCTGACTTATTCAATCCTCAAAGGAGCCTTAGGAAGCAGGTTACAGTTAGGTCAAGGACATGTCAAGGAACTTGTTCAGGGTCATAGCTCTCCAGTGGGCCTGGGATTTGGACCCCCAGGTCCTGCTACACAATGTTCCTGATTTTTCACGTCTCTCTGCAGACCATCTTTCCTTGACTTCTTACTCTTACGAGGCTGAGAAAGCCCGGTGGAAAACTGCCCACACCTCTTGCCTATCAGTTTTATGTGTTGTCCCGGCACCAGCTCATTGGGGCCCAAATGGCGATTTCTTAGGGAGATTCTAATTGGCCCCAGTTGGGAAGGCCCACTGGTTTAGGTGGCTTGGCCAGAGTGGTTAGACCATGTGCAATGGTAGACTCTGCTCACCCTTTCATCTAGGGCCGGGGCCATGGAAAGTTCCAGAGAAGGGAATGAGTGGGATGTACAGTTCAAAAGACCCTGCTGAACTGTGCTTGAAGTTCATGCCCCTCCTTCTGACAGCCCCCAAGGATCCATCCCTCTTCTTGCTTGTAACTTTGAAAAACCCAGTGCCTGACTTAAAAGTTTGTAGCCACATTCTCTAAAGATACAAAGTGAAGTATTTTAAAAAAAAATCATTTGAATAGATTGTGTTCTCTTCAAAATGCAATGTGCTAACCACTGATTTTTTTAGCATAGTAAATCAGTTTTTAGAAAACTTCTTTGAAAAATGAAGTGAAGAGGGGACTTAAGACAAGTGTTCTTACCCCTTAGGTAGGAGTGAAAACCCCTTTTGAAATCTGGAGGGTTGCCCTTTCGTACCCAGAAAAGCAGCGAAGCCCTGTTTTGTACCTTGCCTAGATACTTCTGCTGGTTTCTCTCTTGATCTGTCTCTCTTTATCTCTACATCTGTTTCTATTTCTGTACTGTACCATGGCTCCTTCCCCCCCTCAATGATTGGTCCCCAACCTTCTCTTTTTTATTTACCACACTATAAAACTTCATTTTTTTTGTATGCCTCATGGTTTTATGCTCCTCTTTATATGAAAATAAAATGAGCACAAGATCATTTCATTCTTTCTTTACATAGAAAATTAAAAACTTAGGGGCACCTGGGTGGCTCAGTTGGTTAAGCGACTGCCTTCGGCTCAGGTCATGATTCTGGAGTCCCGGGATCAAGTCCCGCATCGGGCTCCCTGCTCAGCAGGGAGTCTGCTTCTCCCTCTGACCCTCCCCCATCTCATGCTCTCTCTCTATCTCATTGTCTCTCAAATAAATAAATAAAATCTTTAAAAAAAAAAAAAAGAAAATTAAAAATTTAAGCATGGACCACCTTTAGCTGGTTTTGTTTTGTATGTCCCTTAGCCTTGGAGGAAAGTTTGCTCCAAACCTTAAATGCTTTCAGATCTCATGACTCCTTCATTTGGCAAATACTTTGTTGAGGACTTGCTGTGTGCCAGGCACTGTGCTAAGTGCTGATAATATGATGATGGGGGAGATAAATACAGTTTCTGCCCTGACGGAGCTCAGGGAGTGCTGGAGATACAAAGTCGACCAGAATGGTTTGGTGTGACCATTGCTGAGATGTGGGTGAGTCCAGGAGGCAGAGGACTGCAATCTGGAATGACACCTGGACTCTAGGGCAAGACAAGATGACTGATTAGGAGCCTATCTGTTGGATTTACAATGTGGGGGTAACTACTTCAACGGAACCAACCATGCCAAGAGAGTACTTGGAAGATCTGCTGTAGAAGGGAGTCTTGCTGAGGATGTGACTTATCAACTGGGACCTAGAGCAGGTGACAGAGCCAGCAAAGAGGAGTGATGCCCTTCCTCTCTCTGTTTCTCTAGCTCTCTGGGTAGGGGTGGGCGAGTGTTCCTTGCACAAGGTACAGCGTGTGCAAAGGTCCCGAGGCAGGGAGCAACTTGGTGTGTCTGAGGAACTGAAGGAGGGCCAGTGTCACTTGAGTTTAGCTTGGGGGGTGATGGGTTGGCAGGACCATGCTGTGCAGGACTCATTAACCAAGGGGAGGACCTTGAGTTTTATTCCAGGGGAAGGGGAAGGCAGTGACGAATTTTGAGTAGAGGAAGAAGGTGATTCTAATTTATTATTTCTAGGATCATTTGGGCTTCTTTCTAGGGAGTGGGTTAGAAGGGGTAAGGGAGGAAGCAGGGCGATGAATTTGACTGATTGGGGCAGGGGCCAGGTGAAGATCAAGCTGAGGAGGACAAGGGGGCAGTGGGAGGGGAGGGGTGGGGAGGGACTCTATGGTGTGACCTTCAAGACTCAGTTGCTGGCTTCCATATGGGAGGGGAAGGGCACCTGGGTACAGGATGGTGTCACGTGCCACGTGGGGAGACTGGGGAAGGGATCATTTTCTTAGGGGAGGATGATGACTTCAGTTCGGGGTATAGGAAGTTGGAAGGGCTTGTGAGGTGTCCAAGTAAAGATGTCAACGGGCAGCTGGACTTAAGAGCCCAGAGCTCGGAAGCCAAGTATGGGACTTTCTACCTCTCAGGCCTGTGGAATGCCACAGGATCACGTGCGCTGTCACTAGAAGGCTTAACACAGATCCACTTGGAAGGGTTTACTTCCCACACCCTAATAGGAACCTGCGTCTCTCCAGAAGCAATGGACTAAGGAGAGAACCAAAGAAGATAGAGAAACAGGATCACGAACTGACAAGCCGGTGGGGGCCAGGCAGTGAAAAGAAATGGCCAAATTGGCCAAAGGTCAGGAAGCACTAGGGAGTGGTGGGGAGCAGGGCACAGCAGAGAGCAGAGTGTGTGCCTCATCTGCAGGAGGCAGCCACTATTCAGCCCTCCTTGGTTGTACCACTTGGGAATGGGGGTCCCAGCATGGCCGGGTTTTAGAGGTTTTCTTCAGGAGAAGCTAGGAGTCTGAATTTCCATGTTGAAATTTCTGGTTATTAAGTGTTGGCTACTAAGTCAAACTTTGGGTTCGATTTGGCTCCAGGCAAATATCCTCAGTTCATATATCTGGGGGTAAATAAGGTCTGCGCTACTTCAAGTTTTATCAAATAGAAAAGGAGATAAGAGAGAGACTATATTTATACGATTTCTAAGAATTGTCTGGTTGTGGCAGGAGCCCTGTGAGCAGCCAGGTCCATGTTGTTTCTTTTATAAAGCTTTAAATCCCATTGAAATAGAACAAGCTTATGGTTCTTTCCCAGGAGCCGGGGAATCTTCATTCTCTAGCCTGACTTTGACTGGCAAGGAGCAGATGAGAAAGGGAACTGCAGAGGAGAAAGCGCCATGTGCCCTTTGGCAGAACCCAGCAATCCTTTCCTGGTTCTGGTTCAGGGCAGGATGCAGGGATCCTTCGGTGGACAGAACTTCCATGCCCAGGCTGCTTTGCAAAGTTGGGCTTTAAGCATTTCCACAGTTCCTCAGCTTATGGGATCTCCTAATACCCCAACTGACCTGGGCCTGCGTAATGTCCTTTCTGTGCCTGCTTCCAGACCCTTTAAGCATATTCCTGCAAAGAAATTCCCGGTAGAGGACGCTTTGTCACATTCCTTATCCATCCTGGTGCTGGGGGCTTTCAAGATACATGCTTACCACTCTCTGGGGCTTGTTTTCAGCTGAAAGAATGCTCAGAAAGGCATCCTTTCAGTTAGACAGCAATCAAAATGAGAAGGTGTAACCATAGTACACACCTCCAAAGACAATTCTTTCAAACGGACGTTCAGACATATGGAAAAAGCATAGGTAGTCCCTTTACGAGAAATTCCTTACAGATGCAGAAACCGGATCTGTGTTTCATGCCGGGTAAGAGTGACGAGCTTTGCAGGGCGGGGAGCCGGAGGCCAGGGGTGCACCTGTCCACCTGACTCCCCCCTCACCCCCCACCCACCCCGCCCCAATCCAGAGAAAGCCAGTCAAGTCTCCAAGCTTTCATCTCCTAAAACGGATTGCAAGGCTGTGATTTTCATCCTGTCGGATTTTAGCCTTTATCCTCCTTCTGTGACTCACTTTAAATTATATCTCTGAGAGGACAGAGAGAAGCCAGGTGGAGTTTTCTCCTTACCAGGCGAAGCCGCAGTCCTGACAGTGAGCAGCGCCCCTTTGGCGATGGGCTGCACACGTGGGCTTCTATTTAACTAACCAGATGTTGTGCTCAGTGAGGCTCCCCCCTCCCCCAACTTCTTAGACGTGAAACAGGAAGCAGGTCTTGCAGATGCTAATTTGTCTAGAAGCTGCTGTGTTTGCTTCTTCAGAGGGTTCAGTCCGACCCTCTGGGGAGGGAAAGCACAGAGGGGTGGCTCAAGTTTCTGAGGAGCAGAGTGTGTTCTGAGATCCCGAGAGGCTCCTCTGCTCATTCATCCATTTGTCTGAAAGATTTACCAAGCACCTTCCATGTGCCAGGCACGGTTCCAGGCGCTGGGACTGCGGCTGTGAACCAAACCGACGAAGATCCCCTGCCCCCGCGGGGCTGCCGTTCAGGCTGTGGAGAGAGAAACAATAAATCTAAGAAGTAGGAAGGTTAAATAGCATGCTGGAAGGTGATAGGTACGATGGGAAAGACTGTCAGGCCAAGGGGAATTAGGAGGGGTCAAGAGGCCTTACTGAGCAGGTGGCTTCAGAGCAAAGGAGGAGAGGAAAGAGGAAAATGTGCAGGGATCGGGGATGAGGGCTCCGGGCTGAAGGGCTGTCTGGGCCCAGCCGGCCCGGGCTGGGAACACAGAGGTGGCCGGAGGCGCAGGGGTGAGCCGGGAGGGACGCGTAGGAGACGGAGGCCCAGAGGAACGGGGAGGGGCAGATTCGGGCGTTGGACGCTGAGGACTTTTGTTCTCAGGGAGGTGGGAGCAGGGAGGGCTGGGCTCTGACTTAAGTTGTAGCACCATCCCTCTGGCTGCTGTGTGGGTGAGAACAGGCTGCGGGGGGGTCCGGGGAAGAAGCAGGGACCGGGTGGGGGGCTGCAGCTGTAGTCCAGGTGAGAGGGGGAAAGTGGCTGGACCGGGCTTGGGGGCGGAGGGCATGAGAAGTGGTTGGATTGTGGGTATATTTGGAAAGCCGGGCTAACTGGTTTTTTTGAGAGATTGGCTCTGGTCGAGAGGCATGGGTGTGGCTATAGTCTTGGGAAAGGCCGGAGTCCCCAGGGCTGAGCGACCCCGCCAGCCCCCACGGAGACCTCACCGACTTTCAGAGGGAAGACCCCTTCTAGGGGTGGCCTGACCCAGCCTTTTCTTGTGCAGATGGGGCTGGGGCAGGGTGGGGATGCTGACGCCAGCTTTTGGAGAGGAGCCATCCTTACCGGCCGCCCCTTGCTTATACCAGCCTCTCGATCGTAACACTGGCTGTTCATTTAAAAACTCTAAAGAGCGCCGTCCAAACCAAGGGCATCTGTGGGCCAGATGTGGCCTCCTGTGTGTGACCTCGAGTGGTCAAGGAGGCTTTGTGAAAGAACAGAGACGGGTGCTGGCTTCCAGGGGTGCGCCGGGTGGAGGAGAGGGGGGTGTCCAGGGCGGGGCCGGCAAAGGTGTGGGTGCCGAGCAGGGGCGGGGTTGGATGATATATCGTGTGCACACATTGTGTGCCAAATGCACACGATGGTAAGCAGGGTGTGCTTTCGGTTCACACTAGAAGATAAATAGTCATGAATCAATGAGACATTGCCCCTGGATGTAGGGAGAAAACAGAAAGCTTCTGGAATCTTGGAGAAAGAGTTGTTCCATAAAGAGTGATTAAGTCTGAGGCTTGCAATATGTCTGGCAAGCAGTGGGGACATATAAGGGAAACTTGATGTGTTCCCCAAACAACTTTTTGGGTCCCTCCTATGGGCCGGGCACTCTGTTGTAACAATGAGAGCTGCTGGGCACTTACTGTGTACTTTCCTTAGAGTGACCTACTTAATCTTTGCAGTGATGCCATGGAATGTAGGTGGTAGAATTACTACTCTCCTTTTACAGACAAGGAAACTGGGACACAGAGAGGTTAAGCAACTTGCCCGATGTCACCCAGCTGGTAAGCGGTGGCGTTGATTTGGACATAGAAGGCCGGAAGCCAGAGCCTACACTTAGCCATTGGTCTGCACGGCGTCTGGGAAGCAGGTGGCTAGGAACAAGGCAGTCCTAGCATTCTTTAGCTTTGGGACTCTGCGTCCAGGCTGGGCGGCAGTTTCTTCAGTTGTAAAGTGATGAAGACTGAATCTTTCAGATTATTTGTTTTGTTGTGTCAAGAGTCATGAGGATGCTAAACCCAAGTGTGCAGCATGATCTTTGGGACAAAGCAGGCATTTAATCTGCTGTTCTTTTTGTTGAGAAGTATAGCGATCAACTTGGATCTGGGATCTTCTGAGCTGTGCTAGCCTAAGATTAGATGCTGGTGTCCGTTCAGGCTTTTTCTGGTGCAGTGAACCAAACCTGAGACTCCTCTAGGGTACCATGAGCACTTGGAGGGTTGTTTATTTATACACTGTATGTTATGTATATGATCTTACTTCATCCTTGCAGCCACATAGTGAGGTGGGGCTGTTATTCCCATTGTACAGGGGAATAGAGAGGTGCAGAAGCTAACTAACATCTTGGAATCTTGGAGAAAGAGTACAACTAGTGTTCTGCCCTGACCTTGGCTTTTAGCTCCTGGGTTCTCATCTTTCCACTTCCCTATCCATTCATCCCTCACCTGCTCGCAGCCAGCCCCGCACGAAGCCCCAGCACAGAGCACTGCAGCTGGGGTTAATGCGAGGGTAAGACGGGCCGAGGCTGAGCAGAGGCTCCTCGCAGCGGCTTTGGGCAGAGCCCTGGGCCAGTGTTGGGCATCCAGGTCCCACCCTTGTCTTCACTCTCTCCACTGAGGGACCCCGAGTGAAGCGAAGGTTTTCTCTGGGCCTGTGAGAAAGGAGACTTCTGCTGGAGGTGGATTTTCAAGCATCCGCCGGCTCCCATGTGCCACGAGGAGGGAGGGAGGGCACGGCCTCTCGCAGGGGCCCACTTCCCTTTGCCATTCTCCAGGCCCTGGGAGACAGTGGGGAGGTTCAAGCCACTTGTTCTGAGCCTCCTGGAAGACTGTGGGCTGACTCTTGCCCACACCCATGTCATTTATTGAGCGCTTGCTATGGGACAAGCATGCCCCATGGGCTGGCTCCGGCAGGAATGCTCTGTGCAGGGGGAAGGAGGCTCAGAGGCGGTGAGTGCCTTCTCCAAGTAGCCCATGGTCATTAGCGACCCTTGACTGAGCTTTCCCTACGTGCCAACTGCAGGAGGTCATGCTGCTATTATTAACCTCAGGTACAGAGGAGGAAACTGAGGCTCAAGGTCACACAGCTCACCGGAAGGGATGATACCCACGCCTATCTCCTCGGGTCTTTGCAGAGAGTCAGTGACCCGACAGGGTGAATGAAGTGCATAGAGAAGGGCCTGGCACCCTACAGGTGCTCGGTGTGCGCTTATTGTTCCCGTTTCCTATTATTGTTTTTTTTTTTTTTTTCTCCGTACCATCCTGTTAGGGCGAAAGAGGGAGCATTTGTTCTTACATGGAAGTTTTGATTTCATGCCACGGTCCCGGAGCCAGGATGGACAGGAGTTAAACACCACCCGTATGGGTGACATTAGTGCCCGTCATTCATTGTGCACGGGCTCTGTGCGAGCTCAGAGGATCCGCTCAGGGCCACGGGGTCTGGATGTGGTAGGACAGAATTTAAAAGCACATCTGTGGGGCTGCTTGGCCGGACCATTCCCACTGTTCTCTGTCGTCCTTGGGCCCAGTGCTTAGGGGTTAGCTCCTTCTGAGCATTCTGACACAGTTTTGAAAAAGTTTGTGTGTGTGTATGTATACATATCCGTAGGCAGGCATATAGAAATTAAATATATTCATAAATATACACACATACGTATGTATATATAGACATATGTGTGTGTGTATATATATATATATATATATCTGTGCATCAGATATAACCATACATACATACTTTTTTATTCAATTATTTTTTCTTGTTGTTTTTTTTGTTTTGTTTTGTTTTGTTTTAGAGAGAGAGCGAGCATGAACAGCGGGGGTGGGAGGGAGGGGCAGAGTGGGGGTAGAGAGAGAATCCTAAGCGGGCTCCACGCTCAGTGAGGAGTCTGACATGGGGCTCGATCTCACGACCCTGAGATCATGACCTGAGCCGAAATCAAGAGTTGGATGCTTGACCGACTGAGCCACCCAGGCAGGCACCCCTATTTTTTCTTGTTTGAATAGGTATTTGTTGTTTAAAAAATACAGGAAAATATGAAAAAGAAACCAAACAGCACCCTTTGTCACCTGGGGAACTACTGGTTTTGCTTTGCTAGATTTCCTTTCAGTCTCTTCCCACGGTACCTGCACCCTGCTCCTGCCCTCCTTACCTGGTCGACTGTATGTCAGGTTATTGTGATGACCCCAGGGGCAAAATAGCGCCTACCAAGATCCGAGTTAGAATGGGAATTACTTTCTATCTATAAATGGGTATGATGCTACCATTATTTCTAGGCAGTACTTGGAGACACAGAGAGGTTAAGGAACTTGCCTAAGGTCACACAGCAAGTGAGTGAGGCCCGAACTGAACCTAGGTGGTCTGGCTCCGAAGGAAAAATAGAAAACTTTAATGACTCTGAGATACTTTGCTGGGTCATTCCTAAGGCGCTCTTATTGTTACTTAAATATTCTGAAAAATTCAGGAAATAAATCTAGTTTGGTTGAGCATCAGGTCAACTTTTTCCCTTGTCAGGTGCTCAGGCTCCTGCTTTCCATGGTGTCCGGCTTCTGCCCTCCCAGTTTTGGCCATGGCAGCCAACAGGCCCCTCCCAGGTGCAGAACAACAGCCTGCTTGTGGGTGGTATGGTCTCCCAGGGTGTGGACTTCAGGGGACACTCCCACCTGTCCTGGTGTGAGGGCCTGGAGCCTGACAGGCCTGCGGGTTACATTCGCTGTGTGGCCCCTTAAGGCATTTGAACTTAACTCTTGATAGCAAGAAAGGAATTTCTGCTGGCTTAAAAGACATCTCCACTCCATGACATTCTTTTTCCAGATGGGGTAGCCTACACCTGGGATTTGAGACTTAGCATCTCTGGGGAGTGGGGGCGGGGGGCTAGCTCCCACGTGCAGACCTTGGTGATCAGACCTGTGTTAGCTGGTCACGGACCTCCCTGTCCACCCTGACGCGTCAGCCTGAGTTGTTCTCACTGTACCAGTGCTGTGATGGGGAAGAAGGATAACCTGACCTCCTGAGGCCTCAGTTTCCCCATTGGCAAATTGGACAAAATGTTGCTTATAGGATTTCTAGAGGAAGATTTCTGTAAGACAATTAGCACAGTACTAAGTGTCAACTTCCCTGGTTTCTTTTATAAATTAGTTCTGGGGAGGAGATGCATTCACCTGGTGTACCATTGGGAAGGTACTAGAGACGTGTAGGGCAAGGCCTCCCTCCCATCCCATACCTGAGCGGCCACCTCCTCTTCCCGACGTCCCAGTGTCACCGCTTCTTGAATATCCTTCCGAGAGGGGGTCTGTGTCCTTGTGATTCTAGCCATTGTTGTCACTGTCCTCATCCACAGCGGCATATTCATTTCTAAAGGACTTGGCAGAATGTCCTGTGCATTTTAAATCCCCAGTAAATGATCAAGGCAGTTATTACTGAGGAGCTTCAAAAGGCTTCACATTTCAGTTTCCCAAATAGGAAGTGAAGCTGAGTTGATCTTTTTGGCATCACGTATCTAACCAGATAGATCTTTCCCCACAAAACTTTAGGTTTCTTTTAAGGAACTCCCATCTTCCTAATTTGACATTTATTGTAAAACTGTAAATACCAGTCTCATGAATGTAGCTTTGGAAACCCATGTCAGGTGAATGTTAAGCGTTAGCTTTCCCTGATGCCAGGCTTGTATCATACCTTTGTGTGCGGGTATCCTTTCGCTCTCCATCAGAAAATGATACACTGAAGTTAAAAGCAATGGATATTATCAGCAAGGGTGCAACCCATGATAAAAAAGTAGCAAGAAAAGGTGCAACTGGGTGGCGCAGTCGGTTAACCAGTTAAGCCTCGGACTCTTGGTTTCGGCTCAGGGTGTGATCTCAGGGTCTTGAGACCGAGCCCTGCATGGCGCTCCGTGCTCAGTGCAGAGTCTGCTTGGGGCTCTCTCTCCCTCTGCCCCTTCCCCCATGTGCTAGCGTGTGCGCTCTCTCTCTCTCAAATAAATAAATCTTAAAAGAAAAAGTAGCAAGAGAAGTGCTAAATAGGATTATGAGTGTTTTTCTGCTTATCTTTTATTTATTCAGCAATTAATGATTGGTCTTCCACCACATGCCAGGTACTGGGCTAGGTGCACCCCACCGTTTGGTCCATGGGCCAGCAGCACGGACATCCCCTGGGAGCTTGCTAACAATGCAGAATTTTAGGCTCCCCCACAGCGTGCTGAGCCAGAGCCTACCTTTTTGCAAGATCCTCACGGGATTCATGTGCCTGTTAGGGTCTGAAGCATGTTATTCTAGGACAGGAGTCCTCAAACTATACCAGCCAAATCCAGCCTGGCACCTCTTTCTAAATAAAGTTTTATTGGAACATAGTCATGCCCATTTATTTGCATATGTTTATTTACACTGCAAGGGCAGAGTGGAGTCCTGGCCACAGAGACCATAAGGCCCACATAGCCTAACACGTTTACCATCTTGTCCTTTACAGAAGATGTTTGCTGCTCGGAGTTGGAGATAGAGCAGTGACCAGAACAGAAAGAACTCCAGCTCTCGTGGAGCTGACATTCTGCTGGAGGTAGACATACAGCAAACCAAAAAATCTACTCTGTTGGGTAGTAAAAAAGCAATAAGAAAAAATAAGTCAAGAGAGGGGGTGGAAGATGATTGTGAGGTGGTGAGGATGCTATTTAGGGAAGAACTTTCTGAAGAGTTACACTGAAATAGAGTAAGCTCCGTGGCTATCTTGGGGGAAGCAATGTAGGAGAGGGAACAGCCAGTGCAAAGGGCCTGAGGCAGGAGCTTTCTCGATGTCCACCTTGTGCATCAGTATGGAGGTGGGAGCTAGCCGGGTCTGATTTAGAAGTTAAGTGTTGACAGTGAACGTGGGTTTTGGTTTTCGGTTTTCACGTGACCTTTGCTAAGGCATTTTAGTGCCTTTTATGAGACCGTGGAATGTAAGCAGAGGTGCCCATCTCCCAGCACAGGGACGTCTTCTGTGTGTCCCTGGATACAGTTGCACATGCTGGGCACTGCAAAGGACACTGTTTCACATGAGGGCACCTTTCACACTTGCATATTTATTAAGAGTGTTCTGACACATGCCTGCAAAAGGTGCAGAGGAAGAGGTGTCTTTTGCTGATTTGCATAAAAGTGTCACACTTTAGCAGTGGCCGTGGTGATATAATTCTGAAAAAGAGAACAAAATCTGAGTGTACAGGTCTTTAGGTTTGGGACGTTCATCAGTCTCTGCGCCGGTTACTCCGCTTAGCTACATTCTCTGCGTGGCCCCTTAAGACGTTTGAATTTAACTCTTGACAGCAAGAAAGGCATTTCTGCAGGTTGAAAAGACATCCCTACTCCATGACTTTCTTTTTCCAGATGGGGTTTCTGTTGCTTGCTTCTTCCTACCCACTGTCAGACCAGATGGCTTGGAGACAGCAGGCAGGGAGTCTTGTCATCCTCCGCCTCTGCCTGTGTTTGCTGTGCAACCTCAGCTCATACACTTCTCCTCTCTGAGCTGTGGGAGTCTTGGCTGCAAAAAAGAGGAGGGGAGAGTTCTGTAAGCTTCCTCCCACCTCTGAAGCCCCAGGATTCTATGACTCACAGTAATAGGTATCACCTGAGAAGAAGTGCCTGCATTTAATCTTGTTCACTTAGAGGTAGGAGTTCCAGCCTCTCTTCAACCTAGCTTGCCTTAACCTGTGTGCTTTCTTAGCTCCAAAGTTGACTCATTCAGGGACTTGAAGTTGTTTGTTTGTTTGTTTAGAATTTGGGGATGAATGAGCTTGAAGGAGACTTAGAAATCATTTAGCCGAATGCCTGGTGTGTCTGATTCATGTGTCATTTTGCCGAGGGCTTCAGCTACCATTTCACTGAGGGCTTCAGCTACCATTTCACTGAGGGCTTCTGGCATGTCAGGCCTTTTGCTAAGCTAACATGTGTCATTCAATCTCACACTGAGTACCTGAGCTAGGTGCCATCAGCATTGGTTTGCAAAAGACCAGATTGAGGCTCAGAGAGATGATGTGAAGTATAAAATTTGCACAGTGACTAAAAGAGCAGAGCCTCTACTCAAGACTGTTAGAAGTGGAGGTTAGGAAGGTATTAGTTCTTGAGCATGTACAATATACCAGATCTTATCTAAGCACTGGTTTGCATTACCCATTTTAACCCTATGAATTAGGTCCTGTAATTTTACAATGGAGAAAACCAAGCCCCAAAGAAATGTGTGACTTACCCAGGGGAAGGCTTATACAGGTAGTGAGTGGGACCATTTCAGATTTCTGATCTTTTTCTCCTTCTCATGCACTTCTCTTTTAGTGCATCCTGTTTACCTGTTGGCATCTGTCACAGGTCTTTGAATCAGTGCCAGGATGGCGGGGGGATGCTGGTACTTTGGTGGCCACTGGCTCATTTCTTACCACCTTCCCTCTGCTCCCTGGGGCCAAGCATCATCATCCCTTGTCTGGGTGACCAGCCTCCTAACTGGTTTCCCTGTCTCCATTTGTGCCCGTTGTCCAGTCTGCTCTCCATAGCAGCCAGAGATATCCGTCTGTTCCAGATGTGAATCATTCCACACCTCTCTGTTCTGAATCCTGTGCCTCCCCTCTCAGTACACACCAACTCCTTGCCATGGATGACAAGACCCTATGTCACCTGCTCCCTGCCCTGCTCTCTGCTCTTCCTCACTCCACTCCCGCCCTACTGGCCTCTTGCTATTCCTCAACCACTCCAAGGAGGCTCCTGCCTCAGGGCCTTTGCACTTGCTATTCACCTCTCCTGAGTGGCCACTTGACTCTCTTCTCTCCTTCATTCAGGTCTCACTTCAGTTGTCACCTCCTCAAAGAAGCTCTCCCTGATTGTTCTGTCAGAACAGCCCCCTCTTCCCCTGCCATCCTCTGTCCCTGTACTTGTGATGTTTTTATTCATAACCTGATCTATTCCTTTCTTCCCCCCCCCTCCCACCCACCCATCATCCCTCTGTCACTGCTCTAGCCCCAATCCCAAGCACGGGGCCTGACACACAGCAGGCTCTTAATCTGCCGCACAAACCGCTGTTCCTGTGAGGCATCGGTGAGCCCCACTTTGCCTCGGCCCCTCGGACGAGCGATGCCCTGGGAGTTCGGGTGGTGGGTGTGCTGACACAGTCGGATCCTCGTGGCTTTCCTGTGCTCAAGGAAGCGGAGGAAGGAAGTGACAACAATTAAGAAGGACCAATTCAGTTCACTGGGACAAGCCCAGGCTTCCTCTGCCCCTCGTCTCTTTGCCCAGCGTGACTTGGGCTCGCCTGAGGCACACAGAAGCGTGACTTGATGGAATAGGCCTCAGTTAGTTTTATAATGATTAAGAAGAAGAAAAAAAAAAAACCCTTATTTTTCACTTTCCTTTTTTAATCAGTAAGTATGCTGTGGGTGTTCCCTTGTGGTTTTTGAGTCAAAGGGAGGATTGTTGTTGAGCTCCGAGTTCCCCCTGGGGCTTCAGCTTCGCGAATGTCTAACTTTAACTTTGAACTCGTGCTTTTAGGGCTGTGCTCGGATGGGGGTCCTGGGGTCCGTATCGGAACAAGGCAACGGGCTTGTTTATTGTGTCCAGATCTCACCCCATCTCCGTCCTGTTCCGGATCGCCCCTCTCAGTCCTGTCCTGCCCCCCCGGGGGCCGAGGGGAAGGCACCCAGCGGTGGAAGGCAGGGGTGGCACCCACTGGACCCCGAGGGAGTGTCCTCTACGTGGAGACACGGAAAGTGGCTCCTGGGTGGTGTAGTGCTCAACCAAGGGTCTCTACCAAGTGCCGCCAGGGAGAAGAACAGCGCAGAAAAGCGTTGTGCAAAAATGGGGTCGTATTGGGCTCAGACAGCGCCTGTAAACAAGGCGTGCTGTGTACCTGGGGATGGGGCGCGCTTGCTCGTTGGCACACGCCTGCTGCCCCTGCTCCCCCACGCTCTTTCTCTGTGTGTTTATTGTTTGTGGCTGTGTGCTTTTCCTTGCCAGGGGAGCCCAAGCATTGGCTCCTTGGCTTTAGACCCCGGGTTGTTGAGTTGTCGGGCGCCTTGCTGCCCCCTCCCCGGGCTGCGGCGCACCTTGGAAAGTGCACGGCCAGGTGGGAGGTGGGCTTCGGGATGCTGGGACATGTGGGGGACCTGGGTGTGAGTCCTGCCTTGTGGGCGGCATCGAGCTCCACCTTGGGTATTTAGGATGACATCCGTTTCTCCACTCCCCCCTTGAATTAGGGAAAAGCCGTATTCTCTCTGAGCTGAATATTAGGGTCACACTCGAATCCCTGTAAGAAAGGAGGCTTCGGGGCTTGCTGGGATCCTGGCCCCACAGAGGTGGGTTGGGTCTTATTTTGCCCATCTGGAGCTCATGGCTAAGAACCCAATGCCCGTTGACTGACTCAGTGTCCGTTTAGGTCCCACACCTGACCCCTTTCCAAGTGTGGGTGACTTGGAGGCGGGCCCCCCGTGTGCCGTCACATTCGGTCCAGTACGTGGCCGTCCTCTCTGAAGCCCCCTCTCCCCATTCACAGAGGGCTTCAGAGTTTGGGCGGCCCAGGCCTCGCTAATCCTTAAGGAGTTAGAGTGAGCTTTTCCTTTTTACAGCAGACTTCATTTCCCTTTCCTTCAAAAAGTTCTTCTTGGCAAAGTGTGGTTCCCCCGCCTCTGCCCTCCCTGCTATGGGAGGTGAGAACATCTCGCTCGCTGGGGAACAACCCGGTGGGGGCCTCATTTCTGGCAGCCAGATTCCAGCCCCTCAAACCTCACAGGTGCCGAGTCTCAGGACTCGGATGCAGCCGCGTGAAACTCTTGGCCAGGGGCAGTTGCCGAGGGAACGGAAAGGATCTGAGAGCTGTAGCAAAGGGAGAGGGCTTTGGGGCATTAAATAAGGGCGGCGGAGGGGGGAGTCACAAGCCTCTCAAGAGTGGAGTGTGAGTGAATCACTGATGTGCTGCATTTCCCCTGGAAGGTAAAAGAAAAATGTTTCTGCACAGAGGAAATAGGAGGACCAGGTGTAGCAGAGAAATGACAGGCCAGGAAGCCTCTGGATTTGCCTCTGATTCCCAGTTGCACCCCTCCTGTGCTGGGGACCTCAGGCCGCTTACTCAGCCTCTCTGAGCTAATGGACAGAAGTACAGAAGTACACGCTCACACCAGTGCAGCGCTTGTCAGGGAGCTGGTCAGTGTGGGCCCCAACCTTCCCCTGAGCCTCCTTAGAATGAATAAACTAATGATGCCAGGGAGCTGCCTTAAAGAAAGGTTTGAAATTAATAACGATGGTGGTGATAGTGATGATGCTGACATTTATTGAGTGCTTACTGTGTGCCAGGCACTGATCTAAGCTCTGTACGCGTATTATATCATTTACCGTTCCCTGCAGCCCATGGGAGCGGTATCTCTTATTACCCTTCTTGTGCAGATGGGGGCCAGTGTTGGATAAACCCCGATGAATGTTAGCTCTGGGATGCAGTGGGGCCCGAGAAAGCTGGTGGTCAGAGCCTCCAAGTCCTGGGCCGGGCTCTTTGCTAGTGTTTTCTACCCATCCTGGTGGGAGAGCATAATGCTTGGGGACCTGGTGCCCATGTTGGTATGGAAGATGGGGGCTCAGCGTGCACTGAGCTGCCCCCGATCTCCTATGTGAATGGAGATCACCCTCAGTACAGGGCCTGGTGAATGAGACTTACACTCGGGGCTGAAAGATGCTCGAGAGGACAGCGGGTTCACCGTGTCCATCTGGGACATTAACCTAAAGGGGAAAGGTGAGAAGGGTCACCTGTAGGACCAAAAGGATTTCTCTGTTCTGTCATTGATTTCACATCAGCAAATGTGACGCACCTCCGAAATCTCCTTCCA
>NC_138378.1:9401887-9448324 GCF_054177405.1 Leptonychotes weddellii
CGGGAGGCCCGGGCTTGGAGGCACAGGGTCGCATCTGAGCCACTGGCCCCAAGCCGCGACCCCGGCAGGGCGCACACACTGATGACCGGGGACACGGGGTGACATGAAAGGAACATGCACGGCCTTGATGGGGCCCAGCCCCCGGCTCGCTGGAGGCAGTTGAAAGGAAAGCTCCCGATAAGGAGACGCTTTATCACGCCTCCTGACAGGCCGAGCTTCCTCCCCTCTATGGCCCGAGCCTTAAACCCCTTCCAAGTCCCTGGCGTGGAGCCTTGGCTGCCCCGCGCGCGGGCGGGCCATCAGCGGGTGGGAGTGGGCCTGGGGTGGGTGGGTGCCAACCCTTTGAAACCCTCCAGAGGGCCCCACGCAGCCCTTATCTCGCCCCGTTGTTGTTTCTGGGCCGGAAAAGGGAAGCACAAAGAGGAAAGGCTTTCTCCTGCGGCTTTTGTGTTTGGTTCCCATTAAATGAGGCCGGCCCGGGATTTTTGTTGTTTGTTTTCCCGCTTTTCAGCGCCAGGATGATGGATGACTCTCGGGGGGGTGGCAGGCCACACGCCATGCCACGCTCACGCACGCTCACACCCGGCAGATGTGCGGGCCGCTCCGTGGCCCCCGGACACAAGCCGAGTGCCGCGCCAAGTCTGAGCGGGGTCCTCCGGCCCCCAGGGCCGCCCCGGTGGAGCCCAGCCGTGCCAGGGTGTGCAGGGCTGTGAATTCATTCACTCTGGGTCCCTGGCAGCCAGTGGCCTTGTCTAGACAGGAAGATGTGTGTGATTGGATTCAAGAGCAGGCTGTAGCTCCTGCTGGGGTGAGCAACAGCTTGGAGCCCTGGGGCGGGGCGGGGTGGGGGGGGAGCCCAGGCTGGTGGAGGCAGGGACCTGTGTGGCACCGCGGGAGGCATAGGGGACAGGAAGGGCAGAAGTGATCCAAGGGCGGGCAACGTGGAGCGGGGGCCGGGCCGCAGCAGGACCCTTACGCTTTTCACGGGGAGTGGGGCTGGGGGCATTCGTGGACACGCGTGCCCTCGGTCGGAGGGAAGAGCGCGAGACATTGGAATACTCGGGTGGATGCGCACAGAGACCTCCACCCTCCCAGCGCTGTGCCCAAGCCAGGCTGTGCTGGCCCGTGGCAGCCGATGGTGAAGTTTTCAGGAATTCTACCACGTTTTGCTGTAATCTGTGCTCATTTACATGTGTCGGATCCACATAGCAGGAGTGGTATAGAATGGTGTGCTTGCTGCTGAACATCTCCTCCCAACTCTGTTCACTGACAACATGCCCGGAGCTTGAAATCAGCCAAGGTGGGAGGATTTACACCCTGGAAATTAGTGAACACTGCAAATCAAGGCTTTTCCCTGGGAGAATGGTTATGAAACAGGTACCAGCCCCCTCCTGTATACGCTGCAGGCACACACACCCAGAACAAGGCAGGTGGGTAGAGAGACAGGCAGGCAGACGCCTGAACAAATGCCACTTTTTGTTTTAGGAAAATATATCAAACTTTATAGATTGGTTGATTTTCTTTTTCTACCCCTTTCTCTGCACACAGGAAGGGCCGTGGTGTTTTTTCTTCTTGCAGTGAAGTCTTTAGCAGAGCTGCTTGGCCCCTTGCGCAAAGAAAGGTTTTCTGAGCCTCCCCTTGTCTGGGCACTGACCCAGGTGGTTTTCTTAACTAGTTCCTGGATGATCTACTGGCTTCCCACCCCTCGGATCACCCAGGCTTGGTTGTACTTTTCCCCAGCACCTCCTGTAATATACTTTGTACTTCAGTCAGTATTCTGCAAACCCGGGTTCCCCGGTAGATGAATTCCATGGTACTTAATCAGCATTTTAGAAAACATTTGTAGTTATTTTATTGGCACATTTGTTTTGTTGTGTATTTACGTGCGCCTTTGATTTCTGACTGATGATCCTGGTTTCCTATTTATGGTAGTGACCTAAAGATTATGTGTCAATAAATTTGGAGTTAAATTTTAAGGAGAAAGATTCAGTAACTCATAGTCCTGCAAAAGCTCAGGAACATGACTGGACAGTGAGGTTTGGGGAACACCGTTGTGGCCCCCTGTGGGTGTGCTTCCCTGCCCCACCCCCCTTCCAAAACAGCAGGAACAGCATATCAGAGAGTGGTCAAGAGAATGGGCCTTGGAGCTGGAGCTGCCAGGGATGGAACCCTGGCTTCTCCCTTCCTGGCTGTGTGACCTTGAACAAATGGCCTGCCCTCTCTGTGCCTCAGTTTCCTCTTGTATAAAATAGTGGTACCTGCTTTGCGAGGTGGGCCTGAGGATCGGACGCGTTGATAGATCCCGGCACCTAAAACAATGCCCAATATTTGGCAAGCACTCCCAACAGTACTAGCTGCTGCCACTGTCCTTGAGGTTGTTATTGTTATGATTAATTATAGCATCCCCCGCTTACACAGGTTTTCCCTAGCATGGCTTTTTTTTTTTTTTTTGGTGAATAGACAGGGTTTAACAAATATTTGTTGACTTGAATTGAATTTTAGATTTTTAGAAAGCTGCCAGGCCTGGCACCTTTCAACCAGGAAAAAGCAATTGGGAAACCAGACAGAAAGTAAGCAGCAATTTTATTTCTAGCGAGCCCCATCGTCCCTGCTGTGTGTGTCAGACAGCCGTCTCTTCCCCCACCCCATCGCCCCCCTCGGGCATACCTTTCTAGACGCTCACTCAGATATTGTGCCAGGGAGGGCAGGGAGCCTCGCAGACCAGCTTGGGTGTTGTTACCCGATAGATTTCTGAGCAGTTGGATCATTTGACTTTTTGTATATGGCAGTTTCTTTCTGATTCACTTTCACTACTGGCTCTTAAGAGACATCATTTTTTTGTGAAGCTTTCTGTAAAGCAGACTTGTGTAAAGCACAAGTCTGGTGGGGGCGGTGTAGGTTACCGGCATCTCATGGATGGAGGCCAGGGATGCTGCTGAACATCCTTTGGTGCACAGGGCAGGTAATTATCTGGCATCAATATATATATCAAGATATATATATATCAATCTACTGTTTGCACCTTGAGTTTTTTGTTTTTTGTTTTTTTTAATTGAGGCTCACCTAAGCATGGTTGATTTATGCCACTGAGGTGCAGGTGAGGGGAACATGGAGGTGTGGAGGTAAATGATGGTATGGTGGTGGAGTGATAGGGCTCTCAGTTAGGCTTATAGGTGGATCTCACAGAAATCTCCCATCATGGTTGCTTAAACACCCCAAAATGTATTCTCTTATGTGCAAAGTCTAGAGGTGAGTGATTCAAAGTACTGTGAAGCCATCAGGAATCATCAGGATCAGGCTCCTTCTCTCTTCGTATTCCACTCAAGGTCCCCTCGTGGTCCAAAATGATTGCAGGAGATGCCACCATCACATCTATGTTGCATGCAGTGGAATTCCAAGGAAGACAGGGTGAAAGGGGCTCGCTCCCCAGCTGGTTTAGCTTCCTCTTGGGAACCTTTCTGCAAGTTCTCCCCACACTTCTGCTTACATCTCATTAACTGCAACCTAGGAATGTGACCACAGTCATCTGCAAAGGAAGCTGGGAAGTGTAGACTCTTAGCCGGGCTCATTGTCACCAGAGATAATTGGGATCCTGTTACTAAGGCAGGGAAAATGAGTACTGGAGAGAGGGCCAGCGGTCTCTACCGCAACAGAAGACCTTGAAGAAGAAAGATACTGTAACACCGTTTTTATAATACAGTTTTAAAGTTTTGAGAGATGTGGTTCTTCATTTCTGGCCTGGTTTCCTATTCCCTGTGGTCCAGGGAGGTGAATGCTCAACGCATAGAGGTGACAGGACTTTGGGAGAGGGTCATACTGGATGCCACTAGAGAGGAGGGCAGGAGGGGTCTCCTGTGATGGATGGTCCCTGGGGACCTTGGAGATTCTCTTTCGAGAACCTGTATGCAAAAGTCAAAAACCTTCCAAAGGCCTCCTTCCTGCTAGTCTTACCTTTTTCAGTGCTGAGTTTCTAGCATCTAGAACTGTGCGAGACCCACTGTAGGCACTTTGTCTATAGTCAGTAAAAGAATAAGTGAATCTGAGCCTTGTTTCCTTGTCTACAAAACCTGGATGAGTGCCTGCGTCCTTCTGGCCTTTATACATTGAGCATGTTCTAAGGAGCCATGGAGATAGCAGGTGCCGGGGGCCTTTTAAAGTCACTGCTCAACACTGGGTGTTGTATGTAAGTGATGAATCACTGAATTCTACTCCTGAAACTAATATTGCACTGTATGTTAACTAAAATCTAAATAATAATAAAATAAAGTCAGTGCTCAAAATGCTGGACAAGGTACAGTGATTACTTTTTAATACGTTTTTTTCCCTTATGAACTAAGGTAATATATACTCACTGTGGAATGTTTAGAATATACAGATTACTCACTTATTAATTATTACCTACCTACTGTGTGCCAGGCTCTGAGTCCAGGTGAAGGAGAAAAATGAGGTGCTCATTCCAGTGAGGAAATGGACATTGAACAGGGTAAACCATCAGGATAATTTCAGATTGTGATGAAGAGTTTTAAGGGGGGAAAAGTGGGTAATAGAAGAGAATGCCTGGGGAGGTGGTTTACTTTATGTTGGGGTCGTCAGGGGGTTCCTCTCCAGGGATGGGTTCATTTAAGTTGATATTTGAATGACCATAAGGAACTGGGCAGGTGAGAATCAGTGGAAGAACATTCCAGATAAAGGGAACAGTAAGTGCAAAGGCCCTGAGGCGGGAGAGCTCAGGTGTTTGAAGAATGATGAAGAGGTCTGAGTGGCTGCCTGCTGTGGACGGTGGATGAGGGAAGGAGCAGTAGGAGATAAGACTGGAGAGAGAAGAAGGGATCTGATTATGCAGGACTTTGCAGGGCATGGAATTTGAATTTAATTTTTTATGCACTGGGAAGCCATCGGTGGGTTTCAAGAAGAGGAGTGATATTACCTGATTTGCTTTAAAAAGATCCCTCTGGCTGCTTCTAGAGGCTAGTTAGGATATGGGGGCAGGAGGGGGGGCAGAGCAAGAGAAAAGCAGGGAGATAATCAGCGGGGTGAGTGCCGTGGTCTGGACACGAGGCGGCAGTCGTGGGACCCAGGCGAGGTGGAGGACAAGGTGAGAAGTGAAGGGTGGAGGTTCTGCCAGGCGTACTCTCTAATGGACAAGGGATAGGATTCCAGTACAGGTTTCCTGCAGGAAAAGCCCCCTCTCCACGAGTGTCAGTGTCATTAAAGAGTGGTTCTCAGTGGGGTGATTTTGTCCCTAAGGGGACATCTGACCATGTCCAGAGATGTTTTCGGTCATCACACCTGGGTGGGTGGGGGGGGGTGTAGGTTACCGGCATCTCATGGATGGAGGCCAGGGATGCTGCTGAACATCCTTTGGTGCACAGGGCAGGTAATTATCTGGCTCCCAGGGCAATAGTCAGTCTTGGTCAATATGCCGAGGCTGAGAAATCCTGATTCACTGGTTGCTGTTTGTTTTTGTTTTTGTTTTACCCCGTATCTTAAGTAAATTAAGGGACAATGATAATCCCAAATGTTGCCGTCTATCCCGAGGGGTTCCTGATTCTTCACCCCAAGGGGTGTAGTAATTGTTCTGCAGGACGGCTCTCCGCCTGCATCCCTTCCCCGAGAGGCCCTCTGCTGAATGCACGAATGAATGAACGGGCACAGGAGCTGCCTCCATAAAGAGATGAGTCAGAGTGGATCGGCCCACAGTCTCCCACCGTGTTACGAAAGCCAGGCCCCGTGCGGCTGCACAGAAGAACGGGCTCCTTGTTCCTGTATGATGTGATTTGTTGATCTGCCAAAGAGCCCCGCCTCTCCCCAGGTCACCGGCAGCAGTCTCCCCGCCGTCTCGCCGCGCTCGGGGCAGCAGAGCTGTGCGGGGCCCTCCAAAAACCCACCCTTTGAAACGAAAGAAATTGGATCCTAAAATCCCAAAATAGAGTACGGAAAGGTACACATCACGTCTGCCTTCCCCTTTTCCCCCTGGTGGCAAAAGTGACTCAGAGCTCTTGGTCTGGATCCAGAGAGACCTGCGAGGCCTTTGGGCTGGGGGTGGGGGTGTGATTGGATGGCGGACAGCTCCGCTCTCCGATGGCTCTCTTGCATTTCTTGAGTCTGCCTTTTCCCACCCCACTGTCCCGGGGTTCTTTCTCAGCTTTTGGCTGCTGTGAATAAGGAGGGGCCAGAGTGGATGCTTCCCCCAGATGTCCCTGTCTTTGGTGGAACATTTATGCGGAGCCAAACTGCAGTTTCTTTGAGGTGTTTTATCAGTGTTCTTGGGGGCTGCTGTCATGGTGGGATTCTCGCCCCAGCGTCCTTGGGGTGTTCACATGCCGCCGCGTTGGGTACCACTGGCCAGGGTCAGATGGGTTCATGGAATGAACAAAATGGCCTTGAACTGCCTTGGGTCCCCAGTTGCCCCCTGCAGGGGGACTCCGTCTTCTTCCTCTTCCCTGCTTCTCCCAGGGCCTAGGTCCCCTGCAGAGAGTAGGTGTCCTATTCCTCAATATCCGGCTAGTGCCTGGAGTGAGAGACTTCTGGAGAAACGTTTTTGAAGCATACTGTCCCTTTTGTTTGGCCTTTGGGTGAACACACAGGCGGCAGGGGGCATTGCCTGGATCTCGCTCTTCCCTCACCATCTCCACTAGGCTGCCAAGTCACTGCACTTTCGACTCAGTCTCTCCCTGGGTTGATTCCTGAATGCTGCCTGGGGAAGAGATTGTAAACTTCATTTTTCCAGCCTGAGTTTGTCTCCTCTTTGACTTCCAGTGGACTTGGCCTGGTATAATATGTCTCTTTCACGGTGAGACACATTCCTGCCGACTGGCTCAAACGGTAGTGAATTTAGGTGGACTCCAAACATGGGGATTCTCTTCCAGACATGAATAAGCCTCCTCTTTCAGGGTCACTGGAGGATGACTCACCCGGCAATATGTTGAGCCACATAGGAACCTGAGAATCAATCTATTCACTTATTTACTCGGCAAATATTTATTGAACGTCCACTATATGCCAGGCACTGCTCAAGGTGCTGGGCCACGGTAATGAAAAACTTTCATTCTAGTGGCGGGGGGTGGAGGGGGTGGGGCGCTGGCGGACAATAAGCAGAAGCATGAGGTGACACTTATCACTATCAGGAAGGAAATCAGTAGGAAGCTACGATGGAGCGACAGTGGGGTGAGGGTGGGGCTCTACCCTAGGCAGGCTGCTCTGAGAAGGCCTTGAATTTAGGCTGAGACCTGAAGAATTGGGAAGAACCAGCCATGGGAAGATCTGGGGGGTGGGGAAGGTGGATGTTCTAGGCTGAGGGAACAGCAAGTGCAAAGGCCCTTAGATAGGAGCACACTCAGCCTGTTTAAGGAGCATCAAGGAGGTCCATGTGGCTGGACCAGAGTTGGGGAGATGAAGCTGGTGACCTGGGCAAAGGCCAGATCAGGCAGGGTTTTGTAGGCGGTGATGAGGCGTTTGGATTTTATTCTAAACATAGCTGAGGATCATTACATTTTAAGAACCGAGAGACAACCTTCAAGATGATTTTTTTTTTTCCCCCCAAGAACTGAAACTAGAAAAGAGGAATTTACCAAAAGTCACCCAGCCATTATTGGCGGAAGAATATCAATAAAAGCGGATATTTATTGAATTCTTGCTGCATGCTTTAGACGGAACTCGCCTGGTCCTTCCAACAGCCCAGGGAGGTGCGTCGTGCCCTTAGTCCCGCTTACAGACCCGGAGATGTCCGTAACTCCCCTGCCATGACAAAGCAAGAGCTGGTGCTGGGACGTGACCCCCGACAGTCTGGCCCCAGGGCTCACAGCCCTCCGTGGTACAGTGGCCTCGCTCAAACAGCAGCACAGAAGGAAGACCTGAAAAGTACTTGTTTGGCTTCTTAGAAAAACAAAAAAACCCAAAAAACCCCAAACTCCATCCAAAGGTTGACTCAAAGAAGGCTTGCATATTTTAATCCAGGCCTTCCAGACTCATGTCCTCTATGACTCAGTCACTCCTTGGCCCAGAGAGATAGTTGGTCAGGATGGAGGTACCAGTGCGGAGCCACGGCCAAGCTGATGGTTCTGTCCAGTGGACGGAGGCTGGGGGTTGAGAGGGAAGCGGGGAGTGAGTGGGACCCGAGAAGGGAAAGCAGGTGTCTCTAGCCTCTGAGAGGGGAGGCGGCGAAAGGGTCCGGTTCCTTTGTTCACAGATCCCTGGAGGTGGCGGGGGGAGACATACGTTTGGTCCAGAATCCCGGCCGCTAATGCGCCTCACCTCTAATCGTTCTATGGCTTCCTCGGGGTTTCCAGTGGGGACATGGTAATTGGAAACAAATTTAGCATGTTTCAGGCCATCAGGCCTCTCTTCAGGCAGCGTGCTTGCTGTGTGGTAGATAGATCTGTTTTTAATTTCCAGTGATGTGAGAAATATAGAATGACTTGATTCTTAATTTAGAATCCTGAGAGAGGGCGCCTGGGTGGCTCAGTTGGTTAAGCGACTGCCTTCAGCTCAGGTCATGATTCTGGAGTCCCGGGATCGAGTCCCGCATCGGGCTCCCTGCTCGGCAGGGAGTCTGCTTCTCCCTCTGACCTTCCTCCTTCTCATGCTCTCTGTCTCTCATTCTCTCTCTCTCAAATAAATAAATAAATAAAATCTTTAAAAAAAAAAAAAAAGAATCCTGAGAGAGACTGTCTTGTTTTGTTTTCAAGCCTGTGCAAAATGTCTAATTCCCCTTCTCTGGCTCACCATGTGATTTCAAAACGTGGCCCTCTCAGTGGGCGTCGGAGTTTGCCGGTCACAGAGGGCTCCTGCCCGCTGAACTGGGGGCGCTCCTTTTGCATCACACCCTGGAGGGGCTGTCACCTCTGTCTGGGACAGGATAGTCCAGGGACCAGCCATCCAACCAGCCGAGTCCTGCCCACGCTGAGCAGGACACAGCGGTGGCTCTGGGCCAGGAAGATAGTTTGAGCTGGAGAGGAGGCCGTGTGGGCAGCAGAGGGGAAGGGGAAGGTCTGGGCGGATTGCAGCTCCTCAAACCCCTCCTGTTGGGCTCTCCTTCCTTCGAGTGTGGCTCACGCGTCGAGCATCTGTGTGGCCTTGTAGGCACTGTAGATGCCTCGGCGACCAAGACAGGCGGGTTGCTGATGTTCTAGGTGGAGGAGGCAGAAACCAGCAAATAAATATGTCGTGCCATGTCAAGTAGTGATAAATGTAACATAAAGCAGGGTGGGTGAGTGAAGAGTGGGAAGGGTATGGGGTGGGTATTTGGGGATGGCTGCTCGGATGAGGAGTCCTCTGAGGAGAGGTTTGAATGAGGAGAGGGGTGAGCCCTGTGGATTTGGGGCAAGAACATTCCAAGCAGAGAGAACAATTAAGTGTTGAGACCATGCCTCAGGGTCTGTTTGAGGATGACAAGGCTGGTGTGGCTGGAGCAGAGGGAGTGAGGAGGGTGGGATGCAGATGGTGAAGAGGGGACCAAATCACACAGGATCTTCTGAGTCACGTCAAAGACATTGGCTTTCTGGTCTGAGTAAGATGTTTGCTGTGGGTGTTGCGGGGAGAGGGGAGAGTGGGGTGGGGGCAGGTTGAGCAGAGGAACAAGATCTCTAACTTCAAATTTTATAGATCATTCTAGCTGCTATGTGGAGAAGACTTGTGGAGGGGGAGGGGGAGGATGGAAGCAGGGAGACGAGGAAGGAGTCTCCTGCACTAGTCCAGGCAGGAGATGGTAGAAGTTCAGACCAGAATGGTGGTAATAGGGCTCATGAAAAGCAGTTAGATTTTTGGATGGATTTTGAATGTTGAGTCACCAAGACTTGCTACTCGACTGGATGAGGTGTGTGGTTTGCTCCTCTCTTGGTTGTAGGCCCTATACCCTGAACTCGAAGGGAGCCTGCAGACACTTCTGTCTGCCTCTTCCTTTGCTGAAGGCTTCTACCTTGGACCTCCTACTCTTGAGGTTTCCACGGGTGGGTCTTGGGATTTTACTTTTCTTGCAGGATGGGATGGCACGTTGCACATCTATTGGTACCTTCATTGCTTTAGTTTTTCTTCCCTGTGGCCTTTAAAAGAAATGTCAAGATTCACAAAGAGAAAAGTGGCAGCAGGAGGTTGGGGGCGGGGAGTTCTCTTTCTTTGAATGAATATTTTGGCCTTATTTTTTACATTATACATTCAGAAAATAATTTTTGTGTTGAACTGCAATCAATACAATAGGTCAGGGGAGCTACAACCAGGGGCTCCTGGGACAACAGAGGTTCCCCCTGGGAATGATCAAAATCCAGTGGACATTTTAAAAATAGGGTCTGATTTCTAGTTTTATTTTAAATTTTACTTTGGATACCCACACAGTCTGCACCCTCACAGCTTCATAACACAAATAGATACATTTGTTTTCACTGTTATGGTATATTTTGGAGATTATTATATATCCCTATATTAAAAGCTTCCTTAGGGTTGCCCAGGTTGTGCACTGCACAATGCCAAGGGATGCCATTCATATTAACTGCCATGCTGCTTCCTAGAATACTCATTCCTTTCTGCAATAGCATTACACTGCATAATATATCACTACTGACTTAACCAGTACTCTTTTGATGGGCCCCATCTTTTGCTATTTTAAAGAGTGCTGCGCTGAATAACCTTGTCCTTAGTTTTTTCTGCACATCTGCCAAGACATCCATAGGACAGCCCACTCACTAGTAGTAGAATTACTTCATCAAAGGGGGTGTACATTTTTAATCTTGAAAGATAACTGCAAAATTACCTGCCACAGATTTGTGCGCACCCTATTTCTGCAGGCTCTACTCGTAGGTTTATGTATTTCAGCCAGGTCGCTCTACCTGGGTGGCACCTTGTCCTGTCTTTTGTGTCAGTCCATGCAGAGCAGATGAAGGAGGTCAGGCCTGGATTCAAATCTCTGCTCTGCTGCTTGCTTGCCAGGGAACCTCACGCCCCTGAGCTTTGCTTCCTCTTCTGTAAAAGGGCAGTTGAATAGTTCATGGAACTTTATGGGGATGGAAGGGGGCAGACACGCAGCAATTAATTGGGCAATGAATTAGATCTGGTAATGATGGTGAAGGCAACAAAGAAGAGTGTTACTGAGGGGCCCTGCCCCACCCAGGGAGCAAGGAAAGACTTCGGTGGGAAATAAGATTTGAGCCACGCTTTGCAGTGTGACCAGGAGTTAATGAGGACAAAGGAGGGGGATGGGGGGAGATTGTTCCTGATGATCAGAGGCAGGGAATACCTCATAAGGGGCGGGGGGCAGGGGTGCACACCCTGGAGAGGGGTCAGGCCACGCATGGCATTGCTACCAGAGGAACTGGGAGGAACTGATGGCCAACTGGTTCCTAAAGGGTCATTCTGGCTGCGGGGTGGGGAGTGGGGGGTGAGGGCTGGAGGGGAAGGTGGTAGTTTGCATGAGGGGGGAGCCAGTGGAGGGAGGGAGGGTGATGGGTCTGAGTGGGCTTTAGGAAATGGAATTGACATGACTTTGAGGTGGGGCTAGTATGGAGTGAGGCAGAGGGAGGTCTCGAGAATTAGGATTTCTCATGAAGTTATTAATATGTGCTCATTATATGCGTATGTAATGTTTGTTGGGATGCCTGAGGTGAGAGTAAAATCATGGTCTAGTTTCCCTGGTGTGTGTGTCCGTGTATGTTTGTGTCTGTGTGTGTGTGTGGGGGGGTTGGGGTGGCAGGTTATGTTCTGCAGTTTTTGCATCCAGAAATAAAGGCAGAATTTGGGATCCATGCATATTTGTAGAAATCTTCTCCCCACACGCTATGTGACAATTGGGAATCGCAAGAAAACACCCTTATGGGCTTTTCTCTTCTTTCAGAGTGAAGTTTTTGAGGACGATACCAATTTCTTAACATTCCGAATTCAGCAACAACAAAAAAAATGCTACTTAACATTGTTGAAGTTTGATTTTAGTAAAACTCAAAACAGTTTCTTTGGCCAGTTGCCATTGTGAAAATCAATCCCACATTTTGGACTTGGTGGCAGTCTCGTCCATCTGAGAGTATTTAAAAAGCTCTGAGCAGAGCTGATAGAAAAATTGTTTTCAAGGAAATGTCATTTATGAGTTCTCACTGCAGTGTTTATCATGGGGGAAAGTTTGAACAACTTAAATGCCCAACTGTAGGGGTTAAAGCTGTAGCCCATAGGGAAGATGGAAAGTCTGGGCTAGGACCCAGCATGAGGCAAGAGAGGCAGGGGTGGGGGCAAAATTTAAGGCAGCACTCACTCCCTGGTGCCTGCCTTGCATTTAGACAATCCCGAGAACCAGTGCCTCCTTAAATCACGTGATAAGGTGCCCAGGCACCCTACTGGCCTTGCTAGTCTGAGCCCCAGGGACACTGGGCCGTCATTTGAGATTGTCTCATGAAACAAGAGTCAATGACAAGGGGAAGTGGTCGCACTGTATTGTTAAGTGGAAACAATATGTAAAACAGAATCCCAATTATGTGTGCCTAGAAGAAAAGTCTGGAAGGAATACACGAAAACGCTTGCTTATTTTGAGAGAGAGTATTTTCTTTATAATTTATATTTTTGGGGGGTGCTGTCTATTTTTCCTACAATGAGTGAACCTTTACTCCCTTTTCCTTTGTCTTGTTATACAATTAATACCAAAAAAGATCGATGCCCTTTTTATCTGTGCACCAGAGCAGTTAAATTGCTTTTGCCAGCAGGCAGAGCTTGAATCTGGGGGTGGGGGTTCTGATGAGCCTTCCCCGTGAAACCGTGGGTCTCTGGGGTGTGAAGACCATGTTCACCTCTGGGTTCTTTTTGCTGAGCTGGCAAGATGCACCTGCCTGTCTTAAGATGTCTGCTCCAGATTCCAGGAGAGTTGGCCTTTTTCCGAGTCAGGGGTGATGCAGAGGAAGCCAAAAGGGCCACGTCTTGGGGTTCCCCCTGGGGGCTTCGGAGCTGTGGGGTCCTGCTGAGCCTCAGCTTCCTCATCCAAAAAAGGAGTAACCCTGCTCTCCTGCTGTGTAGATTAGATCAGTCTGCCACTCTCTACTCGGGTATCAGGCCTCACAGTGAGCACCAGAAACACCCCTCCTTCCTGGAACCCTGTCACCCGCCTGGGAAATGACAAGAAGCAGAACTTTTGCTCTCACCTCGGCTGCAGGAAGCAGAGCCTCTTGTGCTTGGGAGACCAGCTGACCTTGAACTTCTAGGTTTGCAGCAGGTGTCTGCTAAGGTCGGAAGGTGACTTTGCTTGCCCAGGTCCCTGGGAAGACCTTACCTTTGGAGGAGCCTAGAAAGAGGCCTCATGACCAAAGTGTCCCTAAAATGGGGACAGTGGGGCATACGGGACCTCAGGGGCCCATCAGGCCATCCTGAGACATGAAGTTCTTTTCGCAAGACCCAAATCACTAGGCTTTTGGAGAAGGAAGTAAATGGCTCCATGCTCTCCTTACCAAATCTCCAGATGGCTGGCAAGGCTCTCCAGAATGAGCACGCCACACAGTCAGGGCTCTGGGCACCTTCCACCACCTTCTCGGGGAGGGGAGGGTGGAGGGGAAGTGTTCTTTGCATTTCTTGCAAGATGGTGAGGTTTCTTCCCTGGGCTCCGCCTCGTTCCAGCCCTCCCTGTCAGAGTGGCTGTTAGCCAGCCCTCAGAGAAGACTGGAATTAGTGCCCGGGTTTACCACCCACAAGCCCGTTTCGGGTCGTTTTTCACTTTGCTAGTCTTTCACATCCATTCAGTTCTGTAGTATCACCTCCGTGTTTTGATTCGTGTCATCCTCTGATGACAAGGAAAAGTCTCTGTTCACAGGCACTTACTGGGTGCTATCCTTTGGGGCCCTACAAAAGTCGTCCTTAATAGCCTTCGAAAGAGCCCGGGGGAGTAGGAGGTGATCTCCCTGTTTTACGTGAGCATCTGAAACCCAGAAGGGTGGAGGCATTACTCCAAAGCCACAGGGCGTGTAAGAAGCAGAGCCAGGATTGAAATTCTGCTGCGTGTGACCAAGAGTGAAATCCTTTCTTCTTTCTACCATCCCACACCCCTCTCCACTATTACCTGCGGAGAGGACGCCCGCCCGGTGAGGTGGGCTCCATCTGTTCGCACTGCAGCGGCTGGTCCTGCTTATCCAGGGGGCTGCTTTGGAATGCAGAGAGGTCCTTCTTAAAGGAATGGGTTACTTTCTTTCTCCAAGAGTACCATTACTTGTGTTGATTTCTGTTGCCTGTCTTTCTCCCCAGCCCTCCCCCTCCTGCTCCCCACCCCCACACCCCTTGTAGAGCAGGAAGAACATGCTTGATCTCACAATTGAACACTTACTCCTTTTTCCTTTGAGGACCTGATCTGCATTTCTGACCTGTAGTCCAGGATCCCAGAGCAGCTGTGGGCCCACCAGGTCCCAGAGTGTGTGTCCGTGGTGGTGGTGGCGGGGGGGTGGCCTGAGGGCTTGGAAAGCACATCCTAACTCGGCCCTATCCTAGCCATGTTAACCGGTTGACTGCCCTTGGCAAGCCTCAGGGGGTGCTCCGCCGGTGACCGTGAATGCAATATGTTTATTGATCACACTGAGCAAAATCAACAAGGTTCCTGCTACCAAGGTTCTTGGACCTGGTGTTCAGTTGGGAGAGAGAGGTGCTAAGCAAACAAACAACAGAACAAGAACATTTCAGATGGTAATGAAGTCACTATGCCAGGGGTGTGCTCGAGAATGTGAAATGTCTGATTCTCTGGGGAAAAAAAAGAGCCCCAGTGTGTAGCATTTGCCAATTTTTGTGGTATAAATATCCCCACTGTGGCTGACTTCAGGTTACCAAAATGGCACCAGCTGGCTCTTAAAATTTCTAAAAACTTTAACAAGTGGCTCTTGCAAGGCTGAAAAAGCTGGCTCCAGCGTTGGGTGTGGTTCGGGAAAGACCGGAAGGTATGTGAAGACAAAATGTACCAGTGGGAGAGCATTCTAGGCAGAGGAGGGGGCTGTGCAAATGTCCTGTGGTTGGAGAGAGCTTGGTGTGCTCAGGGAATAGAAGACTGACTGGTTTTGGCAGGGACCTAATGGGGGTGGCGGGAGAAATGAGCCACTGGGCTGGTGGAAGCCTCAGGGACCCTGGGACCAAGTCTGGATTTTATTTAAGGCCACGGGAAGTCTTTGGAGAGTTGTAAGCAGGGGCGTGTCTGGGTCTGATTTGCATTTTTTTTTAAACGTTATTGGGCTCTTCTGTGAAAGGCCAGCAAGAGGCCAGTGAGGGGGCAGTGGTGGTCCGTCCGGGGAGACGCAGTGGTGCTGGGGAATACGTGGAAATGGCTGGATTCAGGTAGAGCCGTAGGGGATGTGATGAGTTTCGTCTTCAGGTGTCACCTGGCTGTTTACCATGAGTACAGCTGGGCTGCAATTTCTGCTCTTCTGTCCTGGGGAGGAGGAAAGAACCTGAGACAATCTGGGCTCACTATCTATCCGGCCTACTTAATACGGTGTGATAACTCTGTTTACCACCTCCTGATACATCAAGGAGAGGAGGTAGGACATCTATTTATCTTGGGTCCAAATGCAAAGCAAAACCAACAAAAACAAAATCTCAACTCGGACCTTCCCGCTTTGATTTTTGTAGGAGAACAGTCCCTCGGTCTTCACTTTGCCTGGGGGAAAAAGATAAGAGGCTCTGACTTGGATTTCCATCTTTGCCCCAGGGCGCCTCTTGGGTGTGTATCAGACATGTAAATGCTGTGGGTGTCGGCCTGGCAGGTTTTAAAAAAAGATGCCATCTGGCGCTGCTCCGCTCCCAGCCTGTCTCTGTATGGTTTTCAGAAGGGCACGAGAGAATGTCATCTCTCGGGACGGGTGTTGTCCAGTAGAACTTGATGATGGAAATGTTTTGTTCCTGTGCTGTCCACGGCAGTGGCCACTCGCCCTCTGTGGCTTCTGAGCACTTGAAATGTGGCTAGCGTGACTGAGAACCTGGATTTTCCATTTTCTTTAATTTTTGTATTGCTGGTGCTGGCCAGGAGAGTTCTAGACTCTGTGTCATCCTCCATTGCCCTGGAGTCTTTGTTTTTCTGGCAGTTGGCTGGAGATCCTAGTTCTGTAGCCCTGCAGAGAAGGGTAGGATTTAGGGAGCTGTCACCTGTCACAGCCCCTTGCGATTTGCCAAGGAAGGAACAGTGTTTCTCAGCTGGGGAGTGGCAAGACAGGACACCATCTTCAAAGTCTCAGCCTAGTCCTCTGTTTCTTTTGTTATTATATATATTAAACCAGTGTTACATCTCACAAGTGTCTAGGCATCGATTCTTCATTCATTGTGAATCAAGTGAGAGTCTTCTCTGACCACCTTCTTAACCTTGATCTCCTCCTCCATCCCTAGAAGTGACCACGGTGTGGTCACTTTGGAGTGCACCCTTTTGCATCTTTTCCTATTGCGTTTATATCTGTATCAATGGATAGACCCCAAACATCCAGCATTTAAAAAAAATAAGTTGAATCTTGCAATAGATGTTTTTCTGCAAGTTGTCTTCTCTTTCAGTAGTGAGTCTAAGATTTTTCTGGGTCAGTTCATTGATCTCTACTGTTTTTTTGTGTGTTTTTTTTTTTAAGTGCTGTAGTATTTCATAGCCTGGATGTTTCATATTACTCAGAAGCCTATGGCTATAATTAATTGTTTATTATTCCATTTGTTTTATTAAACATTTTTGTGCATGTCTCCTGAATGCACAATATTTCTTTTAGGGTACATAGTAAGAAATGGAATTACCAGGTCAGAGGGAATATGTAGTTTTAATTTTAATGGCTGCTACATAATACTCTTTAAGGGGCACCTGGCTGGCTCAGTTGGTAGAGTATGCAACTCTTGATCTTGGGATTGTGAGTTCCAGCCCTACATTGGGTATAGATTACTCAAAAATAAAATCTTTAAAAAAATATTAACAAAATATTTATGCCAGGTTATGTTCCTATGAACTGTATGAGTGTGCCTGTGTGCCCATAGTCTCTAAAACACGTGATTTTGGGACGCCTGGGTGGCTCAGTCGGTTGGGCGTCTGCCTTCGGCTCAGGTTGTGATCCCGGGGTCCTGGGATCGAGTCCCGCATCGGGCTCCCTGCTCAGCGGGAAGCCTGCTTCTCCCTCTCCCACTCCGCCTGCTTGTGTTCCCTCTCTCACTGTCTCTCTCTCTGTCTGTCAAATAAATAAATAAAATCTTTAAAAAAAATAAATAAATAAATAAAACACGTGATTTTATCAAATGCCAACATGCATGCCAATTGAACAGGTGAAAAATGGTATCCCATAGTTATGTAATTTGCATTTTCCTGTTTATAAGTCAGATTGAACATCTTTTCCATGCTAATGGTCATTTGCTTTTCTGTGAATTGCCTGTTCAAATTTCTTGCTCGTTTTTCTGTGGGATAGTTTTGTTAATTCATTCACATGTATCAGAATACCTACCATGCACCAAGCAGTATTCTAGGTGCTAGGGATGTTGTGGCAAGTAAAATAAATAGACATGCCTGCCCTCGAAGAGGTGACAGTCTAGTTGTAGGAGAAAGACCTAGGGTACCTGGGTGGTTTGGTTGGTTAAGTGTCCGACTCTTGATTTTGGCTCATGTTATGATCTCAGGGTCATGAGATCGAGCCCCATCTTGGGCTCTATGCTGGGCATGGAGCCTGCTTAAGATTCTCTCTCTCCCCCTCCCTCTACCCTTCCTCTCCCTCGCACATGCATGTATACACACACACTCTCTCTCAAGAAAGAGGGAAAGACAGACAGACAGAAAGAAAGACAGACAGAAAGAAAGAAAGACAGACAGACAGACAGACCTAGGCAAAAGGAATCGAGGAAATATATAATAATATTAGATGGGATAAAAAGAAGGAAAAGGAGATAGAGAAGAAGGAAGGAGGTAGTCCTACCCACTGGGGGTAAGATTCAATTTTAAATAGGATGACCAGGAATTTTGTAGGCATTCTTTATATATTCTATGTACTAATCCTTTGCCTGTTCTATGTTGCACACATTTTCCTCCAGTCTTTAATTTTCTTTTGACTCAGATGATGGTACTTTTGCCTAGCTCTTTTTTTTTTAATTAAAAAAATATAATTTGTTAGCTGGAATACAGTCATGTAAAAAAGTGTAAGTTCCTTCTTCTGATCTTCCCAGGCAACCATTGTCAAGACTCTGGTTTGTATTTCCTGGTTATTTTCTGTCCTCACCACCATGTGACATTCTCCCCACAACCCTCCTGGCAACACTGAGCACTGGCGTTTCTGGCTATTTCCTCATAAATGCAATTCTGATCTACTACATTTTTCCTCATGGTTGTTTAATATTCCATTTTAGAGAGGATCTCTGTAGTTTATCGAAGCAGTCCTTCTACTTGGACGTCAGGGTTACTTCCAGTTCTCCATTCCTCCAGATGATGCAGCAATCCTTTGCTCTTTCTGCTGCCTGTGAGCTTCTCAGATCTTTGTGGGACTACACCCACCAACACCCTGCATACTAAATGTGCTATAATAATTTGATTTTGTTTTCTCCCCTACAGCTCCATGGCTACATGGAAAACAAGCCCCTGGGGCTTCAGATCTTCATTGGGACAGCTGATGAGCGGATCCTTAAACCCCATGCCTTCTACCAGGTGCACCGGATCACGGGCAAAACCGTCACCACCACCAGCTACGAGAAGATCGTGGGCAACACCAAAGTCCTGGAGATCCCTCTAGAGCCAAAAAATAACATGAGGGCGACGTAAGGGCTGGGGGCCAAGGGTGGTGGGTCTTTATGGGGAAACAAGTGGGGCCAAGTGGCAGGGATTTGGGACAGGGGACTCTCTCGAGTTGGCGGAAGGAACCGTGGATGGTAGTTCCCACTCTGTGATGGACCCTTCGAGATTTGTTGAAAAAATTCTTTACCTAAGTACTTTTCATGTGTGTCAGGAGGAAGAATACCTGTGTGTTTTTGGATTATGTTACTTGGGATGAGGCTAAATTTATTTACGTGGAAATGATTAAATAAGGATACAGAAAGGTCAAAACTCATAAAGCAACAGGCGTAGAGCTAAAGTTTGGGAGATGTTGCACCCATGTTTTGGAGTTAAAACAAACTCTTTATTAGAAAATAATCTCAAACTTCTGAACCACGAGAATTTTACAAAGAACTCCTGTCTACTGTTCACTCCGATTTACCAATCGCGAACATTTTCCACACTTGCTTTATTACTCCCTTCACTCTTTGTTCTTTCCTGAGCTGTTTGAGTTAGTTGCAGACACAGTGACTTTTTTTACTTTTAGATGCCTGAATGTGCACTTCCTCAGAACGTTCTTTGGTGACCACAGTACATTTATCAAATTAAAGATACTTAATGTTGTTTAAAATAAAGATCCTTAATGTAAAGTAGTAATGTTGATACATCACTCTTATCTATTGAGCAGTCTATAATCAATTTTACCAGTTACATCTTTGAGTTTTTCAGATACTTTTGAGAGTAGAAAAATTGAAATGAGAAAATCTCCCTAGAGAAGTAATTTCCACTGGGGAATTTCTCTCATGACTTTGTACGTGTTTGACCTCCCACTGGGCATCAACTCCTGGCTGAAATATTTATCAGTGGATTGCAGTCCCCCCCCCCCTGCCCCGCCATAGCTGGCAGTAGAATTATTTTGGTTAACTGAGTAAGGTGGTTTTGTGGGTGATCTTTTCTTTTCACCGAGATAGTCAGTTCTAAATGGGGTTCTCCCCCTCCTGGCAGCATTGATTGTGCCGGGATCCTGAAGCTTCGGAACGCCGACATTGAGCTGCGGAAAGGCGAGACGGACATCGGCAGGAAGAACACACGGGTGCGGCTGGTGTTCCGAGTGCACATTCCAGAGTCCAGTGGGAGGATCGTCTCCCTGCAGACTGCGTCTAACCCCATCGAGTGCTGTAAGTTGGGCTTTGGGCAGGGTCGGCTTCTGCAAAGTGTACTGTATGTGACCTTCCACCCGGGGCAAGGTGCCCGGCGAGAATACGCGGGACTCACAAGGGTCCATAGGGGGCCCAGGAGGACCCAGGGGCCCAGAGACAGAGCCCATTTAACAATTTCTCTCTGCTTCTATTTACTTGTGGAAGGTTTCGTGGTCTCACAGGAAATTAAAAAATAATACAGCTAATGAGTAGCCTACAGCTTTGTTTAGAAGATTTGAAATGTATAAATGTTTTGGTCTTAAAAAGGGTAGATGCAGTTGGAGTGGGTTTACTATACACAGTGTCCTCTTTTCCTTTTCCTTGCCTCTCCTTTCGATCAGAAGAGCATCCCAGTGGCTCTCGCCTCTGGAGCGGTGACTCTGGGGGTCACAGTGCTGAACGCTCAGCACTCAAGAGCTCATGGAGTCTTCACGGCAGTCTTTGGCAATGGCTGGTGCCGCGATGCTCGTTTTGTAGAAGAGGGGGGGTGGGGAGAGCTGAGGGGTTGCTAACTTGTACCAGCAGGCCTGAAATGTGAACAGGGAGAGATGCCCAAACAAAGATGCAGAGGAATCTTAGAATGATCTAGTGTTCAGTGGCCAAGACCTGCCATGGGGACGGCCCCCCCCCCCCCAACACACCATCCACCCCAGCAGGAACTGGCTCAGTTCTCATCAGGCTTTGAAAAAAGAAGCCGCTTTGAGCTCATTCACGGGTACTTGAGGCAAGTTTTGTAGTTGGTTTTTGCTTTTAGACATGGCAAAACTTATTGTCTGCTCTGGGTTTGAGAGTTCACAAATCACTTGTCAGAGCATAAAGAAGAAAAAGGTAAACATTGTTGCTGAAACCAAAGCTATTTATATTATTTTTTAGTTTCTTCTAAGTATTTTTTATGTTGTTACAATCATGTTCTGTATTCAATTATGTTTCAGGATTCTTTTTCCTTTTTACTGGATATTTTACCATAAGTCTGTGTCACAAAAATCCGTTACCTATGGAGGCCAGGGAGGTCCCATGGAGGAGTGGAGTGGCTTGGTGGGTGGCAGTAGAGAGTGGTGGAGACCAGGGAGCAGGGCGACACATTCCCCCCTTAAAGGGACTGCCTTTATGTCACCCCAGCCAGTATTTCCATGTGGGCATGTAGGCCAGGGGTGGCCAAATCCTCTGACTTTCTAAGACAAACCAAAAATCTCCTGATTTTTAAAAAAACACAACAAATTCAAAATACTGTGTGGATCAGAGGAAATCTTCATGTGGCTTTGATTAATCAGAGGTAGTCTTAATCAGACATTAATGAGTAAAGCAAACGCATGAATATCTTATGCAGAGAGGGTTGAGGAAGACTGGCCCTCAGGATTGAAAGCCAACGAGGAGAGAGCGTGGGCCCTTGTTGGGAGAGAAGCCAGAACTTGGTCTTGGTTGGTCTTTGGAAAAAGATGAAGGGGCCCTGTGATTTCTTCCAGCCTGCAAGTCATGATGTGGATCAGGCTGAACGTGGTGGTGAGTCTGTCCTCTGATGTTAGACGAGAAAGACCCAAGAGCAGACAACAAGGGAAAGCAAGTGTTGAAAAACATCATCTCAGAAGCATTGGAATTCCCCTCCTCTACCCAGCAGACCCCACCCCTGGCCCCTGAGTGCTAGTCATGGTCGCTGCCCCCCACTCCGCTGTTGTTTTTGAACATCTCGAGATGTTTTGGGAAGGAAACTTGGGCTCTTCCTCAGTGATTTGGGGGGATTTTGAGAAGATAAGGTCTCCTCTTTCTGGCAAATGACTCACACTACAGGATGGGGCTGTGGTTTGCAGCAAGGTGGGGAACAGGAGGCCTCAGGAGAGACCACATGCCAGAGCCCCTGTTTCTCTCCATGTTTGGGTCGCTCGGGTCAATGTATCTCCTGTTGATCAGAGATTTTAAGGAATCACCACTGAACCACATCCACCTCCAGCAAGATCTTCAGGGTGTTATAAACTTGTTTGAATCTTGAACATAGGCTTTTTCTGTGTTTGGCTGACTCAACCACCTCCTTTTGACAGATAAGGAAACAGAATTTCTTGGTAAAGTGATTCACTCATTTTTACTCAGTAGGTAACAGAGCCAGAATCTCCAGCTTTCTAGTTCTGTGAAATACCTTAAGGTTTCTAGAACACCACAGTTTCTTGCAGTACCAGACCGAACCACCAATTGGTCGCTCTCTCTCTCTTACTCAGAATCCTCTGTCATTTTTATTCCCTTCTTTGTTCTATTTGCCTAGACCACTGCCTGATAGTTCTATACACATTTATTGGCTAATGGACTTACTATATGATCCCTAGGGAGATAATTCAATAAATATTTACTGACAGTCCATAGCCTGTGTGGACAGAGTATGTGTACGGTAAGTATTTATTGACTGGTTGACTTAGTATATACCCCGTGGGGAGGGTGATTTGGTAGGAAAGACACTCAGTGGGCTGGTACTTATTTGCAAGGCTGGCTTACTTACACTTTGGAGGTGCCACTTACATACCATCTTGGGCATCAAGGGTAAGTTCTCAGATTCTAGTGAAAAAAACCCAAAAAACAAAAAACTTGAACAAACTACCGGAGGCCACTCTTTGGAAAGTGGACTAATTTGCTAGAAACGTTGATTGCTTACATTTCTTCACAGGTCAGCATGCCAGAGGTCAAATCTCACCTTCGTGTAGACGGGCAAGCCGTGTCTTTGTCTTTCCATGCTACTTCCCCATTCCCACAAGATCCTTCAGTATTGCCAAGGAGATACTTAGTTCCCTCCCTCGATTGTCAGCAGAGCTGATTTTTGCAGCTTCCCCAGTGCTCCTGGCTCGGGGCGCCGCCCCCACCCCTTCCCACTGCTGATGACAACCCACAACCTGCCTCCCGCTTCTCCAGGCACACGGGAGAGGCCAGCAGGGCACCCTCGTCTTCCCTGATGACACACCCCACACCTGGCTCGCAGCTGCAGGGCCTTTCCTCCTCCGGAGCCCAGAGATGGGGCAGTTCTCCTTTCCTCAAGAGTCCTCCATGTTCTCAGCATCAATGCTACTTTCTTGGGGTGCTTGAACCCTTGCGTCCCTCTTGTAGCACTTTCCCAGGGCTGGCATTGACCAGGTGCCTCTGACGGGGAGGCTCGGAACGACAGACATCTGTTGTCTCACGGTTCCGGCGGCCAGAGCCCAGAATCCAGGTATCAGCCGAGTTGTTCCTTCTAGAGGCTCTGCAGGGGAATATTCCAGGCCCCTCTCCCAGCTGCGGGTGGTGGCCAAGCAGTCTTGCACGCGGGTGGGTATATGATGGGGACCGGCACCTGGATTTTCTCACAAGCTCTTTTCGGTCTCTCCCTTTTTGTGACATAGCTGGGTTTTACTGAATTCTAATTAAGATACAATAAATCACGCAGACTGCATGTCTTCAGCTGAGTGATTTTTGACAATTCACCGTACCTGTGTGACCACGACTCGAAACGAGACCCAGGACATTTCCTTCCCTCCTGGAGGGGCCCTCATTCCCCATCAGTGCTTCCTCCCCAGCCCCCCCACCGACACAGGCAAACGCTGTTCTGATTCCTATCACCATAGATTAGCTTTGCCTGTTCCGGAACTTCATGTAATGGAATTATACAGCATATGCACCCTTGTGTCTGGCTGGTTTTGCTCAGCACGGTGGTTTTGAGACCACTGCTGTTATGTTGTGACTCGATAGTTTATTCCTTTTTCTCTCCGAACGCTATTCAACTGTGTGACTATAACGATTGTTTATATACCATTGATAGACATTTGGCTTGTTGGCGGGGTTCGGGTGCTGTGGAGAAGGCTGCCATGAACCTTACCACTTCCACTGCTCCCAGGTAAATACTTGGGAATGGAATTGCTGCTTCGTGGGGAAAGGATGTGTTCCAATTTAGGTATTTCCTAGATCATTTTATACTCTGTGCGAGAGTGCGTGGGGGTTCTGTGTGCTGCACGTCCTCCCCGATGTTTGATTTTGTCAGTCTTTCTACTGGTAGCCATTCCGGGGAGCCTGAAGTGTACCCCCCTTGTGCATAATTTGCATTTCCCTAAAGACTCAGGATGCTGAGGTCCAGTTTGTGCGCTTCTTGGCTGTTTCCATGTCTTCTTTGGTGAAGTGTCCGTTCAAAGCTTTTGCCCATTTTCTACGGGGTTACTCAGATTTTTATTGTTAATGTGCAGCAGTTGTTTGGTATTGCGGATAGGAGTCTTTTGCCAGATGTATGTACTATGAACGTTTTCCCCAGTCCGTGGTTTGCCTAATTATTTTCTTATTTGTGTCTTCTTACGGGCATCGATATTTTATTTTCATGAAGTCCTAACTTATCATTTTCTTTTCTTTTGGGGTTAGTGCTCTTTGCATTCCCCCAACAAATCTCTCTACCTGTCTGAAGGAAGCAAAGATAGTCTCTTATATTTTCTTCTAGAAGCTTTTCAATTCTGGCTTTTGGGTATAGGGGTACACTCCATCTCAGGCTAATTTTTGTGTATGGTGTGAGGTAGGGTTGAGGTCTATCATTCACCATCCGGAAGTCTGCTTGTTTCATATGCCCTTTTCTGCAAGCAAGAGCTTGGAAAACCCAACTGTGTTCCTTCCCTCATCAATATGCCTTCACTGCTGCAGCTCACTCTCCTAGGTCTGACTTGGGAGGTAGGCGATCATGCAGCATTGCTTCATGAACGTCCTTAGAATCAGGAGGACCAGCCTGGCATTGTCCCTCACTTGCTTCGTGAAAGCAAGAATGCTTAACTTGTCCACCTGCTTCTGCCAGAAGCCGAGAGGACCCACATCATTCCTGTGGGCTTCTTAACGTGGATTTTTCCACTTAGAAATATATTTGGAGTGCATGATACACTCTTCTAGGCACTGGGGATAAAACAGTGATCAAAAGAAAGTCTTGGCCCTCGTGGAGGTCACATTCTAGTGGGGAAAACCAACAATAAACAAGTGATGAAAACCATCATTTCAAACAGCTAAGCATGATGATGAAAATAACAAGGACCATGTGTTGGTGACTTGGGGGTGGGGAGTAGCAGCCTTGGGTGTGCTGATCAGGGGAGACCTCTTGGAAGAGGTGGCACATTAAGCTGGGCCCGAGTGGTGGGGGAGCATGGCCCAGCTGAAGGATACAGTAAGTGCAAGGGCCCTGAGGCAGAGATAAGCTCCGGGTCTTCAGGGAACAGAAGGGCAGCTGGGGGGGGTGGACTGTGTGGAGTGAATAGGGGTCAGGAGAGCTCTGAGGTGAAGCTGGGGACTCGGATTTTATTCCAAGTGAAATGGGAAGCCTGGAGGTCTAAGTAGGGCACTGACATGATGGGATCTATATTTTCAAACTTGTTTATTAGCACAGGGCCTGGTACACAGTAGATGTTAATAAATACTTGAAAACCAAAGGAAGGAAGGAAGGAGACAACAGGGACCTGGCAGGGAAGAGGTAAAGGAAGAGGAACAATGATCAGCCACCTGCTGTGAGTCCAGCACTTTCCATGATGCTGCTGAATCATCAAAAACCCTGTGAACTCAGTGTCGGTTCCCATTTCACAGCTGGGGAAACTGAAACACGGAGAAGTTGAATAAATTGCCTATGGTCACACAACTAGTAAGGGACCAAACCAGTGGTGACATCCACATCGTGCTGGATCTCAGGACACCAAGGTGGAGTTACGTCACGGGTGGCAGATTAATTTGGGCCAGAACCCCAAAATTGGCATCCTCTTCCATAAACCGGGAGACCAGCTCAGCTCCCACGGCCATAGATTGTCTCCCCTGAGCTGCTGTAGCAGTAAATCTTGGGTGAAATTTGGGCATTGGGCAGAAGGTGGGTAGGCCAGGCTTTTGTCAGCCCCTGCTTTCCAAGGAGATTTCTAAGCAATGACCAAGAAGCCACATTTCAGAAACACCAGAAACCTACATGATGCGGAGAAGCAGTTTCGGGTGGTGGTTAGGTCTGGGCCCGGGTTCAGATCCTGCCTCTGTCACTTGGTGGCTTTGCAGTCCCAGGAAGTTCCTTAACACTCTGTGCCTCAGTTTCCTCATCTGTAAAATGGGGAGAGTAGTCGTACCTATCTCTTGGCCCTTGTGGGGGTTAAATGCATGGGTGTTTGCGTCATACGGTAGGTACCAGCTGAGAGCACAGTCGGGTAAGCGGAGTGCCCCTCCCGTGGGGTGTCCCACACGAGCTGTTTGCCACCCTCCCCCTGGCCCTGCAGAGCAGCTTTGCTAACGCCTCTGCCTGCCCACACCCCACTGCTGAGAAAGGACCTGGGTGGTTATGGGGCCGGTGCAGTGGGTGGGGCCGGGGAATGGGGGTGGGGCCAGGGTGGGGGGTGGGGCCTAGGGGGCGGGGCCCAGGGTTGGGGCGGCTTCTCTGCCAATAGATGTGGTTACCTGACCGAAGGTTAAGGCCCCTCACTGAGCCAGGTATGCAGGGCCAGGGAAGGCAAAACCACCCTGATTGGAAGTCTGTGGTGTCCCCATGGTTCTCACGTGTATTAACTTGTTTCCAGCCTCCTCACAGCCTCGCGAGGCTCACCTTGAAGACTTTGCTCAGTTCGTTCATTTAGAAACATTTATTGGCGTGCCAGTGAGCGTTTGAGGCGTGAAATGCTGCCCCCTTGGAGCTTCTGTTCTCGTGGGCTGAAGTTCTGAAGTGTTTTGTGATTTGCTGCAGCCGCGTGGCTGGCAAGGAGAGGGGCAGAGCTGGGGGCGACACCGGTGTCCTTTTGTCTGTCCGGGCTGCCTGGGTCCCTCAGTGACCAGAAAACTCGTCAGTCGAATGGAGAGTCGTGCAGCCCTCAGGGAGGGTCTTGTTATATGAAGATATGTGCGAATGTTCTGAAGGGGCCGCCTATTAGCACATTGGAATGGGAGAGTGATTATCTGAGCAAGAAGGAAAGGTCATAGCTCCCACCGGGGCCCTAATGCTTTGTGGGTTCGGCGAGGTGAGATCTTCCGGCCCCACAGGGTAGATGTTACTGCTCCATATTCCATATGGGAAAGCTGAGGCTGCCTGAGGTCCAGAGTTAGAAGGTGGTTGTGTGCACAGCAGGCCCCATGTATCTGTGCACACCGTACCCCACTCCCGCGGGGTGAATGCTGACAGGTCTCTCACAGAAGTGAATCCCACACTCAGAATTGCTGTCCCACCTCCCACTTCCCAGGGAAGACCCAGGAATTGCCAGGGCAGGGGCTGAGGGGCCTAAGGGGCCGGTCTCGGGCAAGGCCTGAGTCAGCACTGTATTCTGAGCTGGGCCAGGCTCACAGCCAAGGACGGCAGCCTGCTGTAGAGACGAGAGGGGCATACAGCAGGTGGAGCGCTGCAGCCAGGGGTGGCCAGGATGAGACTGATGGGAGCTCCCCCCACCCCCTTGCCTGGGCTGGCTGGCGGCTTTCCCACTGGGAAAGCCTTTACTGAAAAGGGGCCCCTCAGGGTTGTAGAATCCCACAGTCTAGGTTCAAATTCTGCCTGTCTGCCTTAACTTAGCTGTGAGCTCTCAGGCATATCCCTTCTCCCCTGGGAGACTCAGTGCCCCCAGCTCCAAAATGGGAATAATTCTTGCTTAGTGGTCTCATGAAGCTTAGCAGGCAAAATAAATGTAACTGACGTTCAGTGAGCCTGACAAAACGCTACATGCTTCCCATGCATTGACTCATTTAATTTGCAAATAGTCCTAGGAGGTTTGTACTATGATTATTCGCATTTTATAGATGAGAAAAGAGAGACACAGAGAGATTAAGTGACTTGCCCATGGTCCCAGAGCTCAGAAGTCACTGAGCTGGGCTTTGAACTCGGGCATCCACATGGCAGCATCCTTTTATCCACGACCCTAAATTACCTCCATGTGTGTTTTATAATATCAACAAGCACATATATGTGAAGTGCCTGGAATCCGAGGCACTCTCTACGGAGGCTGTAATTACTCACTATTATGAGCCGAATCCACCCACTCTGCAGAATCAAATTTCTCTGACCAGTCTCTCCTGCCTGTCTCCTGAGGTTTTTTCGGGTAGATCGTAATTCTTGGCCACACACCCCAGTGACGGGGCGAATTGTAGACAGGCAAGCAGTAATGTCCCGTTTCCAGGCTGACTCGGGCAGACCTGCAGGACCCCGAGCCGGTGTGGATTTCCCCCAGCCGCTGCCGTTCTGCTCTCCATCAGCCTCTGTTGCTGGTCAAAGCAAACACCCAAACTGGTTAAACCAACAAGTGCCCTGTTGATTCAGAGCTCATAAAACCCAGGAGCCCCAAGCCCCTTTATGATGTGCCAGAATCTGGGGGCAGGAGGGAAGCCTGGGGAGGTCTCTTGGTGAGGGCCACCTAAAAGCTTACGCTGAAGCAGAGGGTTCTAGACTTCACGCACAGGGAGAGCTGGGCCGTCAGTCAGGATAGCTTGAAAATGGTGGTCCCTGGTTTGGGTAGAGCAGTGCAGGGTGGATGGTTTGAATGGTCTGGAATCTCTAATGGTTGAAAGGCCGAATGAGAGTCAGTGGGGGCTGATGGGGGTAGGTGCGCGCGTCCGGGCTTCCTGCGAAACCTCTCATAGGCCCTGGATGGTGTCACTCCAATTAGCAGCCATCGGTGTGAGAGGTTGCATCAGAGAGAGAGAGAGAGAGAGAGAGGAGGAAGTGGACCCCAGGAGGGTAATTTTGGTTGCTGTTTGCCTCTCTTCAGTTCCTCTTTCAGAGGCTAATTGGATTTGTTTGCTTTACCTCTGGGCTCTCTGAGGATGCCGGGGCATCCCCTGGAGGAGGTCCCCTTGTCCTCAGGTGGCCTCTTAAGTGTCAAAGTTGGCGCTCAAACAGATGTAACAAGTCGCCTAGAAAGGTTGTCACCATTGCACATACTAGGAGATCGGGGTGCAGGAGATCGAGGGTGTGGCCTGAGCATCTGCATCTTTATTAAGTGCCTCTTCCAACCAGGTAATCGGGCTGCAGGTGACCTGGGAGCCTTCCTTTGAGCAACTCTGGCCGTCGAGGTTGAGAAATCTGGTTTCTGGTTCGGGATCCATCAAGAACAACAGTGGCAAGCTCAGTAGCACATGTAGACATGTGGGATGTGGTGCGCACAGCTTTGGTGAAATGCAGAATCTAAGACAGCCAACACCTCGCCTGCGCCTCACGTATGGAAACGGCTCGAGAAACTACAGGGTCTAGAATCCCTAACCTTGCTGGCTGAAATTTACTGAGCCAAATACACGTTTCGTGAGTTCTCCCGGGGAAGCCTCGAAACAGCCCGTGAGGTGGGTCTGTGAACCGTTGCAGCGTCCAGATGGGGAACCAGGCTTAGAGAAGCCCCACGCGAGGATCCCCGAGCTGGGACCCAGGGCTCACCCACACTGGGGCTGCCCCTTGAGGGTGCTGAGTGCCGAGCATCCATTCCTCTGCCTCTAAAGCGGCGTTAATAGCCTCTTTTTCGGCACTCCGGTAGGGCTGTCACCGAAGGGCTTAAAGAGACAACAAACGAGAAGATGCTCTGAAAAGGGCTAAGCAAGAAAAAGCGGCATTTTGAAAGTTGACAGTGCTAAAGAGTCATTTCTTGAACGGTTACCGTGTGCCGGGCACTGGCTGAGAGCTTTTGTCTTATATTAGATGTTTTTCTTATTGTGATAAAATACACGTAACAAAATGGGGCATTTGACCCACGTTAAGGTGCCATCTAGTTCCAGAGCGTGTCCATCGCCCCCCAAAAGAAACCCCATACTCCTTGGCCCTTACTCCCCAGACCCTGGCAACCACCTGTCTGTTTTCTGTCTCAATGGATTCACCCATTCTGAACAGTTTGTATCCAAGGGATCCCAGAAGAGTTGTCCCTTTGTGTCTGGCTCCTTGCATTCAGCATCACATGTTCAAGGTTCATCCATGGTGTAGCCTGGATCATGCTTCGTCCCTTCTCATGGCTGAATCGTATTTCTCTATGGGTCCGTCCATCCATGCATCGATGGATATCTAGGTTATCGATATTTGCTATTTCACCAAGTGTGTACTGCCCGTGCCCATGTTTACACGTGGTGTGTTCTCTCATGCTGCTCATACCAGACCCATGAGGGCAGGAACGGGTAGTGTTTTCCCAAGGAGGCATCTGTGATCCAGAGAGGTGAAGTGACTTGCTCAGGGTCGCACAGCAGGGAGGGGGCAGATGCAAGACTCGAAACCGGGTCTTTCTGACCACAGAGCCCAAGCCGCAGTAAACTGGGAATTCTCCTTTGGCTCCCGGGTCCTGCATTATCCTGCAATTGGTGGTATGGGAGATCATACCTGGGGGGGGGGCCCATTGGAATCCTTAGGGGTTTTTTTTTTTTTTTTTTAAAGATTTTATTTATTTATTTGAGACAGAGAGAATGAGAGACAGAGAGCGTGAGAGGGAGGAGGGTCAGAGGGAGAAGCAGACTCCCTGCCGAGCAGGGAACCCGATGCGGGACTCGATCCCGGGACTCCAGGATCATGACCTGAGCCGAAGGCAGTCGCTTAACCAACTGAGCCACCCAGGCGCCCAGGGGTTATTTTTTATTTTATTTTTTAACCTCTGCTGGGATCCTCCCCCCAGAGGATTGAAGTCGGAACCTCTGGAACAGTGGTTCTCAACCAGGGACGATTTTGGCCCCCTCCTCCCCAGGGGCCATCCAGCTTTATGACTAGAGGCAATTCTGGTTGTCCACAGGGGAGGGGTGGGTGGAGGCCAGGGATGCTGCTGAACATCCTACCGAGCACAGGACGGCCCCGCATCAAAGGCTGCTCCAGCCCCATGTCAGTCACACCCAGGCTGAGAACCCCTGCTCTAGGATTAGGGCCCGAGTGTCAGTATTCTCTCAACTTCCTGGCTCCTTCTGATGTGCCCTCGGGGCCAAGAGTGCCTCTCAGACTTGCTAGTGCATAACAACCGTGTGGATTCCTTGTTCCACTGCAGACTTGGGTTCAGTGGGTCTGGGGTGGGGCCCGAGGCTCTGCATTTCTGACAAGCTCTCGGTGATGCTGGTGCTCCCAGCCCTCACCTCATGTTCGGGACTGGAGAACAGACAAAAGTACAGGGAGCTGGGCTGGACTCTCATTCTCTCTCTTTAAACTGTTGCTTAAACCGAGGGAGAAAAAGGTGGTTGCTTAAAACTGCGAGGCTTTGCAGGGAGACCCAGTGAAGCTGCTCCAGGAAGGAGCCCGTTGTGTTCACAGCAATGCACGGTGATTCACAGAGCAGCCGTCCGGGCCAGCCTCCCACCCAGCGCTGAGAGTCACGGCCACGGCTGGCTCGCCCAGCAGTGATGACTCAGGCTTTCCACCTGCAAAATGGGAGGGATGGCTCCAGCTGCCTCCCCACCCATTCCTGGAGCCAGAAGCCCCCAGCTGCCCCCCAGACTCATCAAAGGCAGATCTTAAAAGTCAGGACCTGCTTTTCCAGGCAATGCAACTGCTGTTTTCACTGCTAGTAAATCTCCATTTGTGACAGCTCAATTAGGAAGTCATACAAAACTCTTATATTGAAAGAAGGGATTAATAACCCGGCCCATGTGGGAGAAATTAGCAGCTTTTGCAGAGAGGCCTTTTTACTATGTACTCTTAACTGGCAGCCCTTTGGAACAACACTGGCTGGCTGGTCCCTGGGCTGAGCTGGGCATGGGGCGAAACCGGCAGGGGATCGTTGTGAGTCATTGGGTTGCACTTTCAAGGTGAGGTGTCTGGGAGCCTCTAGCCGGTCCACGGTGGACTCCTGAAGTGTGGCTAAGGGCATGGTTGCTCCTGAAGGAGCCGGTTTTGGGAGAGATGGAGGGGGTTGCTCGGCCACCTGGAGGGGCCGGCCGGCCGGGAGGGAAGGGTTAGGTTTGGGCCTCAGGCCTCACGCAGCCGCTGCCTGCCATAGCTCCCGGATGGGGAGGGCCTCGGGCCCCTGGCACGGAAAGGGCTGGCCCTCGGCCCAGTTCTTGGGCTTGGGAGGGACGCCAGGAGCTGGGGCTGACTCACGAGGGGAGGACCAGCCTCTGCGGCCCACGCTGCTAAGGCGAGGCCTGAGCAGATGGGTCCCTCTCGCTGGCGAGGACGTGTTCCTCACCCTGCCTAGGAAAGGTGGCTGGAGAGGGTCTTCACTCTTTCCTGCAGCCTGCCCTCCCGAAAAATCGGTGGCTGGCTGGAGTGACCAAGGGATGGGGCTCTGGAACTGGACAAACCAGCTTCTGAGGATTCAAATCTAAGTCCCACCACACACCCTTAGCCAAGGGGTGACCTGACTTCTCTTAGCTTGAGTTTTCTCCCTAGGCAAATGTGAATAATTTTAATACTTCCTTCCTCCAAAAGTTGCTATGAGCATTTAAGTAGATCATCGTGCCTCAGCGCTTAGCATAGGCCTGTCCTGTTTCTCCATCTTTCATTCATCATAGACACAGGGGAGGATATAGGTATATGTAGAGAGATTGATAGGTGTGTATATGTATGTATTAAGATATATTGAGGTATATCCATATCTACCTCCGTCCATCAATCCTTGCATCAGTCCATCCATCCTGAGTACCCCCTACTAGATCTGAGGCACTGTTCCTGGCCCTGGGCTTACAGCAGTACACAAAGCTCCTTCGTGGGGCTTACATTCTAGTGGGGAGAGATTTGAAAGACAGGTGAACTAATAATGCAAGATAAAGGGGAGAGAAGGAGAGAGAGACACAAGACAGGGCAGGGACTGCTGTTTTAAACCTCAAGGTGGGAGGATGGAGGGATAGGGGTAAGGAAGCCTCTCAGAGAAGGGGGTGTCAGAGGAGAAACCTACAAGAAGTGAGGAGGGGAGCCACACAGGTAATCAGGAAGAACTTTCCAGAGAGGGGGACTAGAAAGTGCAAGCGCTCAAAGATAGGAGTATGCTGGGTGTGTTTGAGAGACATTGAGAACATTCTAGAAGATTGGCTGGAACACAGTGAGTCGAGGCAGTGGGGTGGGGGTGGGGGTGTCCTAGAAAATGAGGTCAGAGGGGTGATGGGACAACATCATGCTGTTTCGAATACCCAGTTTAAGATTGCCGGTGAATTCCCAAGCGAGTACGTCTAAACCCTGCAGGAGCTGGGTCCTAGCGTTTAGCAGGTATGATCCCTCACGTGCTTGTTGAGATCAGTGCACGAGGAGAGAGTACTCTCTGGCAAAGGGACTCTTATGCAAAAGTTGATTTGCCCTTTTATAAAATAAAGATCAAATCTCATTCGCCTTGCCTCCCTATAAAGAGAACAGGCATCTATCCCTTGATTCACGAGAACAAACCGCGCTGTTAGAAGCAAAGTAGCCCAAGTGACTTAGGGCACTTTTGCGGGAACGTGGCATTTCCAGAGTCCGCAGTTGCCGGGGCCGATGGCTCCATGTTTGCCATGACAACAGGTGACAAGGGGGGGGTTGGGGCAGAGCGTGTCTGGTCGCCGTGAAAGCAGAAAGCCCCTTTCGAGCGGACTTCTCCTGCCGTCCCAGTGACTTCTCTTTCTCTGGCCCTCAGCCCAGCGATCTGCCCACGAGCTGCCCATGGTGGAGAGACAAGACATCGACAGCTGCCTGGTGTATGGGGGCCAGCAGATGATCCTCACCGGACAGAACTTCACAGCCGAGTCCAAAGTCGTGTTTACTGAGAAGACCACAGGTCAGGGGGCTTTTTGAGCTCTTTCATTGTCCGCCGGCACCATACCAAAGTACCACCTTTTTCCTTGCAAACGGCACTGATTGGGGGCATCAGTTCTGTTCGGTAGGGCTTTCTAGTCTGCTCTTTTTACTCACGACGAGAAGCTTCCCAGACCTCCAGCAACTGATGTCGCTACAGTTCATGGTGGGTGAATGTACCACGATGTGTCTTAGCTGGTCCTGGGTTGTTTCGTTGGATGATGAGGTTGACCCCCCACCTCAAACTCTTTTTATTTTTTTTAAACTATTTTTTTTTTTTTACATAGGCAAAACTTGGCAACTTTTTACTGTTATCAAAGGGAGGCCGTTCAACACGGCAAGTAAGTTTGCTCTGGCCCTGGGTCTCCTGGGTGCAGAGGCCAGGTTCTCCACTTGCTTGTTCTGTGATCTTAGGCACATTACCTCCCCTTCTGTGTCTTCATTTCCTTATGTACGGAATGATAATAACAAAGGTCCTTGCCCCACAGTGTTGACAGGAAGGCCAACTAGGTTAATGCATGTTGAGTAATTATAAGAGCGCCGGGTTTCTCATAGGCCAATAAACATAAGCTACTTATAATTTTATGACAAATAGTGCTGCAGTGAATCTTCTAATACTTTTAGGATGATTAATTAACTAATCTTGTATACATGAGTGTCTGTCGTCGTGTGCTCAGTGTTTATTCCTAAAGTGGGATTTTGGATAGTCATTTCGAGAGCTTTAATTACCTTCCGGAAATCTACAAATTGAAACTTTAATCAGTACCATGTCAGGAATGGTTTCACCCCATCCCAGAAGTGCCATTTTTTTAAAAACTAAAAAATACTTGCTGAATTGGTACTTCTCTTTACTACACACTCCTTTGCTATGAGCAGTTTAATGTTTCTGTTTATTGGCCATGTGTATTCTTTCTTCCATACACTGTCTGTTAATATCTTTTGCCAGTGAGGACATGGTAAAAAGAGAATGATCTAAAGTAAGTTAAATTTCAAGTTACGTAATTATTTGGTAGTTATGGATGCTAGACCAATTTTTTTCTCTAATAGACCTGATTTCAGTAAGTTAATTAATTCTAAGAGGATATTCACATTTGTTTGTTTACTGTCCTTAGGATGATATGGAGACTATAATAGGCAGATTGTCCAGTTGTGAGGATTGTGCACTGCACAAGGGCACCTCCTCTAGGGACTACCTTTCAAATGGGGTACATCATCAATTTGTGTATTAATAAGACAGCTGCTGGCAGGAGGAAGCAGGGTGTCTTGGGGAAGAGGTGTTTCTTCTCCATTCACACAATGCCTCCTCTTGGGGTGGGCTGGCTCTGTGACCAGGCATGACATTAAGGAAGGCTGTGGCGGTGGGGCGCTGGAGATGGATGGGTGGGTTTGGGAGTGGTTTAAAGGGTATGTGGTCAGTCACTGTGGGTTTGAGGGACAGTGGTGGTGTAGTGAGGGGTTAGGGATGCAGACATTTACATGGATGCATTGCATTCTATCATATGTTTGTCTAGTATTTTAGTTAGCATTACCCTTTTAGTATTTTACGTCTTTGGCAGCTCCCATCTCTGTGCTATTATAAGTAACTCCGTGATCAACATTCTCTACATCCCTTTTGTCAGCTAGATAAGAGCTCATGCTCTTCAGCCAAAACCCAGCTCCACTGTTTTCTAGCTGTGTGACCATGGGCAGGTTACTTAACCTCTCTGGGCAATAGTTTTCTTGTCTGTATGATGAGGATGATGACAGTCCTACCTCATTGGGTGGTCATAGGATTAAGAATTTCTACATGTTAAGTACTTATAAACTGCTTGGCATATAGTGCTCAATATACATTAACTAATGCTATTTGGTATTCTTTCCTAGGGTTAAGGCCTACCTATGGTGTTCTGGCTTCATGGAGGCATGCACAATTTTAAGCATCTTGTGGGGAGGCTTACTTTTCAGATGGTGGAACAGTGTAAAATACTCTCTACTGCAGGAATTTTCTAGGCTTTTTAAATCAGAGAGCAAACCGATGTGGCTGGCACACTGTGATAAGCAGGCCGAGGTCAGAACAGAGAGGTTTCCCTGTGCCAGGTAGAGGAAAACTCAGAGTCTGTTTCAACTTGAAAAAGTTGTGTAGTAATAAGGAAGGAGGAATAATTAAGGAATTAATTAATAATTAAGGGATTACTAAGGAATCATCATAGCGGCTGTCTGTGCTCTTTGATGGTCACTGTCCATGGGGACTGTCTCCTCTAAGCCGGGGCCCATGGGAGGCAGCCAGCCAAGCATGGAGAAGTGAGGGGGCTCACCGACAGGTAACACCCAGCACTGTCCTCATGTCCAACCTCCCTGGACCTCAGTTTCCCTCTCTGTGAAATGAGGTACTAATGCCCCCCACCCCCGCCCCCCGAGTTAAATGGAGTGCACACATAGGCGGTGTGTACTTAGGGCCCAGGGACTGCTCACTGAATGTATGATATTGTCTTTTTTTTTTTTTTTTTAAAGATTTTATTTATTCATTTGACAGAGAGAGACACAGCGAGAGAGGGAACACAAGCAGGGGGAGTGGGAGAGGGAGAAGCAGGCTTCCCCGTGGAGCAGGGAGCCCAATGTGGGGCTCGAACCCAGGACCCTGGGATCATGACCTGAGCCGAAGGCAGACACTTGACGACTGAGCCACCCAGGTGGCCCTGCTATTATCTCTATGGTCAGAATTCTCATTGCTCAGGCCGTCGGCCTCATTGACTTGACGGTTGCAAGCACGGCTCTGAGCTCAGAAGGTCTGGGTGCGAATCCATGATGTGCATGTAGTAGCTTCAGCATCCTGGATAAGTTACGTCACCTCTCTGAACCAGTGTTTCCTCTTTTGTAAAATACAGGGGATTTGCTTCTCTTGAGACAAGAGGCGATAACACGAGTTGGGGGTGTAGATGAGTCTTTTTGCCTAGATCCTAGCACATTGTAGATGCTCATGAAACATTGGTTTTTACTGTTATCATTATTTTTAGGCTGTGGAAGAACAAAGATGAGTAAAATTTTATCTCATGGAACCAGGGAGACACTGAAAAACAATAAGTAATAATAATGAACCATGTGCCAGGCCTTGTTCTAAGCACTTGATGTGTATTAACTAATCTGATTCCTCATGACAATTCTACCAGAGAGCTTCTCTTCTCCTAACTTTCCTAATGAGAGACCGAGCACACAGAGGTTAAGTAACTTAGTGAAGATCACACAGCTGGTCAATGGCGGTGCTGGGTTCGACCCCAGGCAGCCTGGCTCAAGGGTCTGTACCCTTGACCGTGAGCTCTTCTGTTCTGAGGAAGCTCAGAACCAGGTTAATTTGCCCGAAGACCCTTCAGCTGCTTTGAGCCACTGATGTGAACCATTTTGTGGTGAAATAGACCCTTGGATTTTGTGGTGGGGTCACTGGGTTCGAGAGGACCCGTTCAGAGCCCTTTTGTGCCTAGCTTAAGGAATCCTGGGCAAACGGGGCTTCTGGATTGATGCCAGTAGAAAAGCAGGGATCTCAGAGATGCACCTCACCCCCAGAGAAGTGGTGGGCTTCCCTCACGGGATGTCTGGCTCCTCGGGGCCCCGACAGACAGGGGGTTCGTCTTGCATTTGCAGGGAGCTGGTCCTGCTCTTTTGACCCCAAGCACTCGCCTCCCCGCCCGGGACTGCCTTTTGCAGGGGGAATCCCTGTTGCTCAACTTCGTTTTTCCAAAACGCATCCCCGTTCCCATCTCCATGGATAGCTGGGCTGGCAAGGGCAGTGGGGCGGGGTGGAGTGGAACGGGCTGAAGTTTTCCAAGGAAGGGGAACCCCAGCTGTTTCTCACATTAAGGCAAGGTGACAGCCTCCTGGGCTAATCTTAGCCCCCACGTTGGGTCATCGGCACCACCAGCTCCAACGTTCTTTTTATAGCTGTCGGCTGAAATGGGATTGGCAGCTTCCACTCCAGCAGGATGACAAATTGGAGAGCGATGGAAAAACAGTAGGAGAGGGGCAGCATGGTGTTTCTTAAGTTAGAAAAGCTTGGTGTTTTGGAAAATGGCGTCTTATTTTATAGCAGCAGTAATAATAATGACTATTATATTATTTTTATTACTATTTTTAATTATTTTCATGACTTCCAGGAGCCTGTATGATCTGGCCCTTGCCCATCCCTCTGAATTCAGCATTTTGGACTGTCCCCTTGCTCACTTGGCTGTAGGTACACCTGTCTTCACTCTGTCCTCAAGCACCGCATGCTGGTTTCTGCCTCAGGACCTTTGCTTTTGCTGTCCCCCCTTAGGATGTCCTTCCACCATTTCTTGACGAGGCTGCATCCTCCTGTGTCTTCAAGGCTCAGCGCAGAGGTGACTTTCTCAACAAGCCCCTCCTTGCCCATCTGCTCAGAAGTTGTTCAACATCCTCCCCCCCAGAACCCTGTCACCTTCTGTCCCATTGTCCTGTTCTGTTTTCTCAGTGGCACCTCGCACTGCTGAAATTATCTTGCCTATTGGTTTATTCATTTCTTTTTTTTTTTTTTTAAAGATTTTATTTATTTATTTGAGAGAGAATGAGAAAGAGAGAGAGAGAGAGCATGAGAGGGGGGAGGGTCAGAGGGAGAAGCAGACTCCCTGCCGAGCAAGGAGCCCGATGCGGGACTCGATCCTGGGACTCCAGGATCATGACCTGAGCCGAAGGCAGTCGCTCAACCAACTGAGCCACCCAGGTGCCCGGTTTATTCATTTCTTATCTGGTCTCCCACACTAGACTCTTAGTTCCTTGAGGGTGGGGACTCGGTGTTTGCTGCTGTATCCGCAGCATCTACAACAATCCCTGGCACCTAGTAGGTGTTTACTCATACTGTTGAATGGGTGTCTTCTCCTTTAATTGTCACATCGGCCCCAAGAGGCGGGTGACATGGTCCCCATTTACAGTCGAGGTAACTGAGGCACGTACAGGTCAAGCCACAGGCCCCAGGTCAGCCCGTAGCTGATGACAGAGCTGGAAAGCCAAGCGGTGTTTATCATCAACACCCCCTGCCCCCCAAGGAAGCTCTCTAGTCACATCCACGAGGACACAGAGAAACTGAACAGGATGATCAGGGTCTTTCTTATTTACCATCCTCAGTAATTGCCTAAAAGCCTTCATATATTCTCTGAAATTTTAAAAATGTGTAACCTTCCAGGCAAAGTTCAGGCGGAGAAGTCTAGGCTGTTCCTGACTTCAGCTGGTAACCCTGGCCCCCGGCCACCCAGGCCTCAGGCGGAGTTGGGGGTCCCAGCAAAACATTGCAAAACAGGAAAAAATCTAAGGACACAAAAATAAAAGTGATGTGGCAGCGGAAACAGGGTTGCCATGGCTCTGAGCGACTCGCCGCTTCTGGGTGGGATCCAATGTTTTGGAAGGTTCCTCCACATGACACAGGGTTTTGGAATTTTTCAGCTGGTAAATCTTTCTTAATTCAGGCCCCCGGCCCCAGCCAAGTAGCTCCCTGGCTCTCGGTGTCCTGCGGGGGTGTAGGTTGGAAACCTGCCTGCCTCGGATTACTCAGCTTTGAAACTTAAATTGTTGGAAGAGAATTTGTGTTTTGTTTTGCTGGACGATTTTCTTGGAACAGTCTGATGGCAGAGGCTCCCATCACCTGTTGAGAGGGCAAATTGATTTTTTAGAAAGGAGGCGTGGGTGGTGGAATTCCCTCTTTCCCACTGAATCATCATATCCTAATATGAGTCATTTTATTACTTGGAGGTTCCCAAAGGTTGTATTTTGAGCTTTGTTTAATAAATATAAATGCACATGCTTAAAATAATTTTTTTTTTTTTTTGCTAAATTAAGTATCTTTCCATGAATTAGTATCCTAGAAACCTTGGAACCACCTGAAAGAAGGCATCTGCTCCTGCCACCTGTTTTTCCTCCGCGGGTTTGGTTTTGCCCTGTGTGGTGTGTTCTCAAACAATAGACTTGGTGTGGGAGTCTCTCTAGATTGGGCTTCCCTCTGGGAAAGGTCAGACTTCCAGGCTGGGCTGGGGCATGACTAAGGCCCTGCAGACCTTTGCCCTCGGTGACTCACATCCACAGTGTCCTCGGCCCTCTGGGCTGAAGCCCACCGCTTACACACAGCTGACTGGGACGCAAAGCTCGCCTCCAAAGCCAGAGGCCAGGTCGTTGCCCTGAAGCCCCACTGGAGATAGAGAAAATGGTCTCATTTTCTGTCCCTTGCTTGTAAGGGCAGCCTTTTGGGTGAAAGAATCCTACAGTTCATTGTGTTTGGAAGCTTTTGAAAGAGGACACAGAGAGAGGAGTTTTCTAGTTGACTTGGGTTCAGGCGTTTCCACCATCAGACATTGTTCTTGGTGCCAACAGACCTTTGTGTAAATTGCAATTAGCAGGTTGAAGTCCCCCACCCCCACCGCCGCACACACCCTCAAGAAGATCATAGTATCTTTTATTGATGAACACCCTTTTGTATTCTTTCTACATTTTTGGTGTCATGCTCTTTTTAAAAAATAAAAATTGTATATATTTAAGGTATAAGCAGGCTGGATTTTGGATCATCTAGCAGACTTGGCTTGAAGTCTGGATAGGCCCCATATATATTATGTGCTTTGGGACTCAGTTTCCCCATCTCTAAAGTGGGGTTCCTGGTATTTCAGCAATGAAAAGAGATCAAGGATCTAAAAGTGCCAGGCACATAGTAGGTGCTCAGAAGATGTCAGCTGACCTTCCATGTGCCCCCCGGGAGCTCGGTTTACTGAACACAGAACCAAGAAGACAGGGCCAGCCATGTTGGTTTCTTGTCTGAGAGAGGAGTCCTTCTGGGCACAGGTTAGTTTCTCTTCTTATCCCCCAAGCCATCCCACACCCGCTGTCATGGCCTCACCAAGGAGCTGGAGGGAGTTTGACTGATGGCGGCCACTCCCTGCCCCCCATCTTACAGGTGGGGAAGCTGACTCACATGGTGAGGTTGACAGACTTCCTCGAGGTGGTAGAGTTTGTCGGTGGAGGGCTGGGTCCCAAACCCCTACTCTCTGGTTCCCAGGGTGATGGGCTGGATGCAACGGTTCGGGGGGTATCCGTAGGTGACTGCTCATCACTAAGAAGAGTTGCCTCTGCAGGGGGGTGAAAGATGGGCAGAAGTCCAGCCTCTGTGGAAAACAACCCAGTGATGCTCCTTTAGCCTCTCTCTGCTCGCTCAACCCCAGGGCTTCCATGGTGCTCCCCGGGTATTTACTGAACACTTACTAGGTGCAGGTACTACACCAGGCATTGGGGACCCATTACAGCGGAGGTCCCTGCTCTCAGCAGGTGGACAGTCTCGAGCTTGTACACGAGCAGGCCATTCCGAGACAGAGAAAGTGCTCTGAAGAGAGTGAAACCAGGTCAGAGGAGCTAGACAAAGGGCTTGGACGTAGGGGGAAAAATATAGGAGGCTCAGTGAAATTCAGATCTCAGACAACATATGTCGGTAGTACGAGTATGTCCCATGCAATGGCACAGGATTTGGGGCATACTTGTAGTAAAAAAGGAGGTCACTGATTTCTGAAAATCAAATTTAACTAGATGTCCTGTATTTTTATTTGTTAAATCTGGCAACCCTGGAGAGTGGGATCAGGGAGGGCTTCCCTGAGGAGGTGGCTTTGAACAGAGGCCTAAAGGCAGAAAAGAGGGAGTTGCACAGACTGTCGGAAGAGGGTCTCAGGCAGAAATAACCGCCCAGTCCCAGCATGGGGATGAGCCTGGGGTGTTTGAGGAAATGAAAGCAGGCCCAGGCCGCCAGGGCAGTGTGAGAGCAGGGGGGGGATGGCACCAACCAAGGCTGGAGAGGTCCCTGGGTTGGGGCGGGGGTGCGAGGGGCTCAGGTCAAGCCTGGGTTTGTAGGCACAGAGAAGAGTTTGGATTTTGTTACAAAAGCAACTAGGAGCTCTTGTCCTAAGCAGGGGAGTGACACGATCTAATTTATATCGTTAAGATTGTTCTGGCAGTCTGGATGAAGAATGGACTCAGGGGTGGGGCGGACAGGTGGAAGGTGCTGTGAGCCCCCACTGCAGTTGCCCAGGTTGGGGACGGAGGTGAGGGGGCTGAGCCCACGGAGGAGGTGGTGGGGCATCGGGAGAGAAGTGGGGTGTTGGGAATCAAGGCATTTCCTCTCCACCGCCCAGCAAGTACATTTGGGCAGTTGTACCATTGCAGTGGGTGAAATCCTCAGCTCTGGGACCCTCCTGCCACCCCCCCCACCCCCATCTGCTCGGCTCATTAAGCCCCCACACCCAGGGAGTATGCATTTTTCTGCTAGTTAGCAGTCGTAAAGGGCAGACTGGAAGGACTTCAGCCATCTTCATTTAGCTAATTTTAAAAGCAGGGCCAGGACTGGGAAGCATCACCCATGATTTCCTAACACAAACTGACACTTTGATTTCCTCCCCGTTTGCCTGGAGCCCAGGGGCGTGCTCATGACCCACGTGAGGACGGATTCGCTCTCCTCCTTCTGAAAGCTCCCTTATTTCTCCTTCAAGTGCTGACAGAAGCCCGTGGCTCATCCAGGCTGACTGCTAAGACCCCCGCCCAGACCCAATGCCAGCCCTCCTGCTTCCTAACGCTTAGGCTTCAAGAGCTGTCTGCAAAGCGGACAATAAAGCAACAGCAGGGTAGGGGCCATGGGGCCAAGCCACCACCAAGGCTGGAATGTTCGTTGAACCATGCACACCGCCCGCCCCGTGTTTTTTTGTTCTTGCAAAGTCTTGCTAAGTCTTCTCTAGACCCAGCCCCTTTGCCCAAAGAACCTGGCTCTTTTCTCTTTCCCTCTGAGTAAGACTTGGAAGGGCCCTTTCCATGCTGGCTGCCAGTCCCTTTTAATTTAGGATGGGGGAAGTTTGCCCAAACATCTGCTCAAGGGACTGAAGTCCTTCATTTCATCTCAGCCCAGAGCAGTAGAAGCAGACTTGGTCATCTTGGGCCTCTTCTGTTCTGGGCAGGTTTTCCCAGAGTCCCGGACCTGGGGCCTGGGTTGGGAGGCGGGTTGTAGACAACTCGGCTCGGTTGCTTGCATTGCACGTGAGTCAGTGTCTGCACCATTATTCCAGGTGCCTTCCCCATCACTCAGTTTCCAAAAAGGATTCCTCACAAAGGGTTCGGCAATCTCTCCTTGTGGGGTCTTTTTGCTGGCGAGGCCAATGGTCTGGCTGTGGGCCAAGCCCTGGGAAATCCTGAGGTCACTTTGTTCATTTAGTCCACTGGTGTTTACTGAGTGCTTGTTACGCGTCAGACACGGTAGTGCTGGGATGAAGCAGAGAATAAGACAGATGCGTGGCGCTGCCTTCCAGAAGCCCACGGCCTAGCAGGGGAAGGAGACAAAGCCAATAGGCTGAGAAAATGAAGTCAGAGGATGGAAGGGGATGGGGGACAGGTCAAGGGGGACCTCCCCGAATTGGGCCAGAAGGCTGGGAAGGTGCTGGTCCGAGTAAGGTCTGCAGAAGAGCAAGTGTGGTTGTTGGGGGGAGATCGAGAAGGCCAGTGTGGCTGGAGGGAAACTGAGGAAGTCCCCGTCCCAGGGGAGGTGAAGAAGCTTGGGTCCTCACTTGGGAGCTCTGGTGGGCCTGTCCAGAGCAGGACGGCTTGTGTGGCTCGTACTGTGGTCCCAGCAACATGCACAGGGCCTGCTGTGCAGTAGGAGCTTGGTCAGTGTTGCTGGTCCACGCCTGGCTTCCATCTGAGACCGTGGCCCCAGAGGGCCCCCAGGAGACAAGCAGATCAACAGGCAGTTGCAATATACTTTTTCCTCAAGAGAGAAGCTTTATCTTAAAAAACACTAAAAAATGCATGCAATGTGGAACTCCTGGGTGGTGCAATCAGTTAAGTGTCCAACTCTTCGTTTCAGCTCAGGTTGTGATCTCAGGGCCGTGAGATCGAGCCCCGAGTTGGGCTCTGCACTCAGCCCAGAGTCTGCTTGAGACTCTCTCTCTTTCTCCCTCTGCCCCTACACCCTGCACTCTCTCTCTCTAAAATAAGTAAAATAAATCTTTGAAAAAATGCATGCAGTGTACTTCTACCCAGTTTCTTGGATGGCGTTATAGAAGATGTGGATGAAGGGCGCCTGGGTGGCTCAGTTGGTTAAGCGACTGCCTTCGGCTCAGGTCATGATCCTGGAGTCCCGGGATCGAGTCCCGCATCGGGCTCCCTGCTCGGCGGGGAGCCTGCTTCTCCCTCTGACCCTCCCCCCTCTCATGTGCTTGCTCTCTCTCATTCTCTCTGTCTCAAATAAATAAATAAATAAATAATCTAAAAAAAAAAAAAAAATGTGGATGTCTGGGCTGGTCTGTCCAGTCCAGCCACAGGGGTGTAACCACGTGGGCAGTGTGGGACATGTGTTTGCTGAGTTTGTGCCACACACACTGGGCTGTCGTACTTACCAGTTCCTGCTTTTTAATATAATAGGGATACGTTTCCAGGGCTGAGAATAAGATCATGCTCATGCTAAGTGCTGCCAGTGTTCCCTAGACCTAATCTCCCTGATTTTCCATACCAGAGATGGAGGGCCCATCATTCCCGTAGACCGCTATCAGTGAATACTTTCTATGGCCATTTTATCTATTCACAGTGAGAGATGTAATGCAATGAAACAAGGAACTGGGACACCCACCAGAACACTTGGGTCAAGATGACCTGCCAGTTCTTTCTCGCCAGAGTCAGACCCATGGGACACCAAATTCTCAAATATTAATAGCAGTACTCACTATGGGCTGAGCATTTTGCTAAGCATTTTACATATGATCTACTTGAATTTTTGCCAACTCTTTGAAGTCAGTGAATGAACTCGACCCTTTTGCTTATGAGGAAACTAAGGCACAGAGAGCTTAAGCTACCACTCACAGGCCACACAGCAAGTAAAGAGCAATGATTGAGCTTGAACCCAGAGGGAGGGAGTTCAGGCAGAGAGTCCTGCCAACATTTATGGTGAGTTCCTCTGCCTCCTGGAAGCTCAGTTCAGAGGATGGGATCGGCGTGTTCTCTTGGTGAAACCCCAGGACTGTGTGCTGCGGGATGCAGGGTGGGGGGAGGGAAACGCGCCCAGGGAAATGGTCTTGAGGTATTTTGCAAACCACACAGTTCCCATAAAGACCAGTTCCCTGGAGTGTGCCTTCCACATGCTACCTAAAATTGGGGACGGTAGTGTCAGCTTTCGGTTCCTGTTGGGGACTAGTCCGTTGGGAACTCAGGGCAGCCTCCACTTGAGATGCACAATAAGGCTAGACTCTTAAAGCTGCCCTCTGGGCTTAAAGACAAAAGGAAGAAGCTAGGCCCCTGGGTTTGGCTCATGATTTAGGTTTTTGGTTTCTTAAAGAAGATTTATCTATTTATTTTAGAGAGAGCGCATGTGCGCACAGCAGGGAGGGGGCAGAGGGAGAGAGAGAATCTTAAGCAGACTCCCCGCTGTGCGCAGAGCCCGATGCGGGGCTCGATCTCACAACCCGATCAAGACCTGAGCCGAAACTAAGAGTCAGACGCTTAACCGACTGAGCCACCCAGGCACCCCATGATTGAGGTTTTGATTTTTCATTCCTGTGAGCTCTCTTTTTAAAAGTTGAGGTAATGGTGAAAAGACCCATTTGAAAGGAAAGCAGTCGGGCACCGTGTCCACCTGCCTCTTATAACAGACGTTGTCCCTTTGTGAATTCCCTCCGCTTCTGCCCGCAGGGCAGAGTATATATAATTTATAATTATAATCAGAGAAATGTGTATTATTTTCTGATTAGAATATGCTTATGGTTTTCTCAATAATGACACATTGTGGAATATATGCAAAAAATGATAAGACAATATTGAAATAATATGTTGCCATGAGCCATAATAATTATGCTTACCAACATCTGTCACACATTTATCCTGCGCTGTGTGTCTGTCTGGGAACGAACCTATGGGATATAGGTCCTGTGATTGTCCCCGTATTTTGGATAAGAGGCCGAGAGAGATAAAGTGCCTTATCCGAGCATACACAGCGAATAGGGCCTGTGGCCTGCAGGGTGGTCTAGAGGTTTTTTTCATTAAGTGCTGCCATTTCAAAGTGAGATTTCACTAAAAATGCAGGGATTCCAAGCTGGGTCTGCTCTGGAGTTCGGGGTTTGCAGGAATGAAACGGACAGCACTGTGGTGCCACAGAGGGGAAGTCTGTTCTGGCCACAGAATGTGCCCAAGACGGCTCGGGTTACAGTAGCCACGTAGCTGAAGGCCCCACAGACCCTGGGGTGAGCAGGCAGTGCCCCCCACACCCCACGGGCTTTTTCTTCCCTGACCTGCTATCCACAGAGCTCTAGGAGCCGGGCTGCATGGCGGTCCCCCAGGCCAGGGGTGAGGCCGCCCGCGGGCCGTCTTGCTGAAGAGGCCTCCGGGGAAGTCCTGCCTGGCGGGTCCTGTTTGCTCTGCTGGAGCCCAGAGGAAGGGAGCAGGAAGGAGGGAGAGTTTTTAAGTGAGTGGCTGTTATAGGGACATCCCTCTGCACCCCAGTCTGGGGAGGGCCTTGTGGACACCCTGGGGCTCTCCTGGGCACGTTGTTCTGATTCTGAAGTGAAGAGAAGGTCAAGTCCTCAGAGCCAAGGGGCCTAGGGTCTGGGAGGAAGGAAAGCTAGTTTTCCCATCCTGACAGCCGGGGGTCCTTGCTTTGGGTGGGTGGGGTACAGTAGCAGAGAAGCTGCCGACCAGGAGAATATTGGGTGGTGTTTTCTGGCCAAAATGTCGTGGAGTCCTGGGGAAAATCTCAGCTACATCCCAGCGGAGGGGGATCTGCAGAAACCTGACCGTCCTCCTCCCCATGTTGTACAAGGCGGTGCCTTCCTCTCTCAGAGGCCCCCCGGGGTGGGGCATGGGAAGTAAAGGAGAGGTGTGGGGGCTGGGTGGCGGTGCTGTGGTTGAAGTGGGAAGCACGGCACTGTCTGGAGAGGCCAGGGTCTTTTTTTTCTTTTTTTTTT
>NC_138378.1:9448824-9512250 GCF_054177405.1 Leptonychotes weddellii
TTCCTTCTCTGGGCCTCAGTTTCCCCATCTGATGGTGTTGGGCTGGCTAATTCCTGAGGGTGGTCCCAAGCACCTGTGCACTGGAATTCTGTGGCTCGTAGTGGGTGGAGTTTTACTTATGTATACCCACCAGAGATGGACAAAAGGTGAAAGTGAAGGAGAAGGGCTCCCTCTCATTTCTCTTGGGTTCCTGGACCAGGAGAAGAGACTCCGTGAGAATCCTTTTCCTGGGGACATGCCTTTCATCAACTGCCATTTTGTGCTTCGCCTCTCACTCCTGGCATGAGTTGGGAAGAGAGCTGGGGATGGAGACTCTATGGACCCAGCTTGATATGTCCGGATCCCTTTTCCAGATGCTTCTCCCTTTCCTCCCAATTATGAGACTCCTGAAAACGGTCCATTCTTTTCAGAGTGGGTCAGAGTCCTATGGGGAAATGAACTGAACTGAAGGGACCCAGATATTATTGGTGACAGAACTCAGTTCAGCCAATGAGAGGCCCAGGAGGAGGTGGTGCACTGGATATCAACACATTATTGTTTATCGTCTGTTTCCTCGATTCTTTTATTACTTGATCTTCTGACTTAGAGCTTGCACTGCAGTTAGTGAATAAGAATGCCCTTCTTGACATGGACCCACGCCTCGCTTGTAACCACCACCTGAAAGACAGACATATGTCTCTGGTGGATGACTTTTGACCTGTCTTTGATAAAGGGGTGAGAATTTTCTCTGACTGGTTCTGTCCAGGGCCTTTCACATGGAAAGTACTGTGTCTTGATGACACAGTGTTGGATGTTGGGGAGATGGTGGTGACTCGAACTCGGTCCCTTCCATCATGGTGAGAGTTGGTACCTTGACCACATTTTCCCTCTTCCCTTTTGACAGAAACCCATGTCTCCCTTAATCATTTCAGGAGTCTAATAGAACTCTAAGGCCACGACTTGCAGACATACTCATTACTCAGGGCTCCAGCTAGCTCATTGCCTGTGTGTTGTTAAGATCATCTACACCGCATCAACTTTGGTAGCAATCACAGGACTTTATTATTATTTGGGGAAATATGTTCTATACTAGGAAGTTCAAATAATGCTTGGAAACCAGATTTCTTTGGGTGAACCTTAAGAGCCAAGCCTATAGATTCATATCTAACCTATCACCGAAGATGTTAATAGTTGTGCTTAAAGCAGGGGAGAGGGGTTCTGTGGCCAAATGTTGGGACTTGGTGCTTACCCCAGCCCACCTTGCAGAGTTACACTGCCTGTGAGCAGATTAAAGGCTCTGAGAAGTCCTGCAGTAAAGAAACCTATTTGACATTGACTCAGCATTTTCCAAATGCTTATTAGCTTTAGAATTTGTTTCCCACCCTCATAAACCCATTTAATATCCTTCAGAGCCAGCGTTCCACAAAGCACCCTGGAAACACTTGTGGAAATGATTTGTTTCAGCCGAAAACGGCCCAATGGCCAATGTAGGTGGTCAGAAAAAGAAATCTGTTATTTGCAAATGCAGAGTTTTATTTGACTCGTTGGCCCCAAACTGAGGAACTTGTGCTCTTCTCCAAGGAAGGAGAGTTCACTCCTGAGCAAAACCTCTCATCGATTCTTGTAATGAGTCATGTGAAATCCAGACCGTTGACTGGAAGGTGGGGGGTGGGTTCCTACGTTTCCACCCTCTCCAAGGGCTCAAGAGGTAGGGCATTGTTTCAGGCTCTTAGGGCGGAATATGTGAGCCACTTGTGTTCTCAGACAATCAAGAAGCCATGTCGGGGGCAGCAAGTGATCTGTAATAGGGCCCCTGTGACCGTCTTGGTGTGTGCAGGACACTTGGAAATAGTCTTTGGTTGAACAAAGCATATAGTGAAGTATCATGTATAACGGTCTATCTTTTTTTAAAGAAAGATACAAGAGACATTCAAACATAATAGCAGTGGGATGATGGGCAATTTCTGTTCTTTTCCTTTTCCTTGTTACCTACTGGTGCCCAGGTTCCTATTGTCGACGTACATTCCCATTAGAAAAAGAAATACACAAATATAAATAAAAATACACGTATGTTCAAATAGACACACATAACACAAACACACGCATACACCTTGCTGTACCTTGTATAAACCAAGATAAATATAAGTTGGTGAGTTTTGGTCTTAAATCTTTGGTTTCTAATAGTTCCTTCAAAGTGTGTCCTTTTTTAATTTTTCCAGATGGGCAGCAAATTTGGGAGATGGAAGCTACGGTGGATAAAGACAAGAGCCAGCCTGTAAGCACCTGGACGAGATGACTGAGCACCCTGTCATGTCCCCCTCCCACCTCCCTCATGTTCTCTTTCCTTCCTTTTTTCCTCCTTCATCCAAGTCCCAGGGCTTTGGAGCTAACAGGCACTCAGTAGGTATTGAATGGACACATCAGTTGAACATTTATTGAGCACCAGGCCCTCTGATTTGTAACTGTGGCATCGTGATAGACTTTGGGAGAATAAGTGGCAATCCTTTGTTCACCCACAGCTGGAAGGTCAAGTGCCTCTTAGAATCTCGCCTATAAACGTACAGAATGTGTCTTGACTCCTTTGAGAGGAGCTGGCCTGATGTGCTTGGGGCCTTGCTTAGGAATGTAGGCATTGTTGCAGTTAAGTTGATGATAGCTCCTTCCTTCCAGAACATGCTTTTTGTTGAGATCCCTGAGTATCGAAACAAGCACATCCGTGCATCGGTGAAGGTGAACTTCTACGTCATCAATGGGAAAAGAAAACGAAGTCAGCCTCAGCACTTTACCTACCACCCAGGTAAGAAATCTTCTCTGGAGGCCCCTTTGGTGTTGAGAGGTGAGGTAGGACATTGTCCTCAGGTGAGGACACATGAGGTCTGCTCCCAGCTGGGTGACCTTGGGCAGGTGACTCAACCTCTTGGAGCCTCCGTTTCCTCATCTGTCAAATGGCACCTTCCTTATAAGACTTAAAGAAATCAAATGCACATAATGTGCTTAGCACAGCGCACGGTAAGCAGATATGAATGATATTAGCTATTACTAATATTTTTCTTCTGCGGGGGGAGGCAGATGAGGAGGGAGGCATGCGTGGACTTGTTCAACAACATGACCTCTGTCCATGTCTTAGATTTGCTCCTGATCGGGGGACTGAACCCTCCCTGAAACTTGCAGGATCTGTAGTGGACCCCGCAGTGGGTAGTCTCTCTGCGGCCCTGTGGATTCCTGGGTAGATAGCCAGGCCAGGAGGTCTCATTCCCACAAAGTACTACAGTTCCCCAAGGCTGACACAGGCCTACCAGTCACATTTCCAGGACTGGAAACCTATAATCCGAGACTATCACCAAGAGTATAATTTCCACCCTGTGACAGCGTCACGTGGAGCCTCTCATGCCGGAAGCACGAGACCAAGGGGACCGTCCTGGAAGCCCAGGCTTGGTGGGGCTTGGCTTTGGTGGGGTGTGTCCAGAGGCTTGTCTGGTCTCTCTGGCCGTGGCACCATCTCAGGACTGACGTGATAAGCCGTGAGTGGCAGGGGCCTGCGGGGGCCCAAGACTATGGGAGACAAACTCTGGGAAGGTTCTAGACAGCAGCTCAGTGATCCTTGGGTTCTACGGCACTCTCACCTCATGCCTGTGGTCAGGAGGCCTCCCTGGGCCTGACGTTGGCCCCTGCCTGTCTGAGGCTGAACCTCCTTGCTGCCTCTACTCCTTGATGCCTGGCAATTCCCTGAACTTGATTAGCGTCCTGTCCCCACTACATTCGCTCCAGCGAGGAAACTGGGTCCTCAGCTCCTGGGGCTGGCAATGCTTTAGGAAAGGATGCTGGGGGAGAACAGGGTCTGGAGACCGTCCTAGGTGCGGAGATGAGCAGGTGTGTCCAGTGCTGGTGGGAAGATGATTATAGTAACAACAGCAAGCGCTGAGTGCTTACTGTATGCCAGTCTGTGTGCTAAGTACCTTTCACATGTCTCGTTTTATCTTCCTAATAACCCCATGGGGACAGGGGGTATGCTTGTTACTGCCAGGTAACAGATGGGGAAACTGAGGCCCAGGCCAGCAGGTCTCGTTTCCCCCAGAATGCTACAGAACTAAGGAGGTGGATCCACCCCCATTTGGTCATTTCCTGTTTCCTGAAAACCTCTGAGTGTCAGTTGAGCGCTAGGCGCTGTTTTAGGTGTTCAGGGACACAGCATTGAACAAAACAGACCAGGAAAAGTCCTCCCTTAGAGGAGCTGACGGTCCAGTGGGGGCGGGTTGTTCAGATAATAAGTAAGCACAGGAAAGATGCAGATTATTTCAGGTGGTGATAAACATTACCAAGGACAGCAAGCAGGGAAGGGGGACGGGAGCCGCTAGGGCAGAAGAGAGGGGGGTACATAATTTTCAGTCAAGCCTTCCTCTCTGAGCTCTGCCCCTGGGAAAAGCCCGAGAACGTCCCAGGGCTGAGACAGACCTACCAGCCGTCTCTCCGCTATTGGAAAGACCTACGGTTCACGATCATCGTCCGGGGTCAGATTTCTCCCTACAACAGTTACACGGGGAGGCTCTCGTCCGAGGCTAAGACATGACGGAGCCCAAGTGTCTGCTCCCACCTCCCGGGACTCCCGAGGCCACGTTCCCAGCCACAGCCCACTAATCCTCTGCGCACCCCCCGGGGCTCACTAAGAAGGGTGCGCCCCGTGTGCTTCTCTCTCTCCCAGTCCCAGCCATCAAGACGGAGCCCACCGATGAATATGACCCCACCTTGATCTGCAGCCCCGCCCACGGGGGCCTGGGCAGCCAGCCTTACTACCCGCCACACCCGATGGTGGCTGAGTCGCCCTCCTGCCTCGTGGCCACCATGGCACCCTGCCAGCAGTTCCGCTCGGGGCTCTCGTCCCCCGACGCCCGCTACCAGCAGCAGAACCCGGCGGCTGTCCTCTATCAGCGGAGCAAGAGCCTGAGCCCCAGCCTGCTGGGCTACCAGCAGCCGGCCCTCATGGCCGCCCCCCTGGCCCTGGCGGACGCCCACCGCTCCGTGCTGGTGCACGCCGGCTCCCAGGGCCAGAGCTCCACCCTGCTCCACTCCTCCCCGGCCAACCAGCAGGCCTCGCCGGTGATCCACTACTCGCCCACCAACCAGCCGCTGCGCTGCGGCAGCCACCAAGAATTCCAGCACATCATGTACTGCGAGAACTTCGCGCCGGGCCCCGCCAGGCCCGGCCCGCCCCCCGTCAGTCAAGGCCAGAGGCTGAGCCCGGGGTCCTACCCCACGGTCATTCAGCAGCAGAATGCCACCAGCCAAAGAGCCGCCAAAAATGGACCCCCAGTCAGTGACCAAAAGGAAGTATTACCCGCAGGAGTGACAATTAAACAGGAGCAGAACTTGGACCAGACCTACTTGGATGATGGTAAGACGCTTGCTTTTTCTTGTTGCCCGTAAGGACGGGGCCCCCGAAGCATTCCCCGCCCCCCCAGCTCCCCTAGCAAGTTCACTGTGTGGCCTGGGTGTCTTCCTTCACCCCTTTGGGCCTCCGTGTCCCCCTCTTTAATTTAAGGGGGTTGAAGAAGAGAACCTTTTAATGCCTCACCCGACCCTGTGCCCAAATCCTTTCCCAGCAGGACTTTTGGGGCGGCTGGTAAGAGGTTTAGATTTCGCTACAACCAGTGCAACAGAAAGAGCAAATGAGGGCAGTTCTGGCCGAAGGAGTGTCCCCAGGGTCATGAACTGGGGCGGTTTAACCGCTTCCACTGTCTTTGCATTGCCAAGTAGAGACCAAGAATAGACCAACCGAAAGGAAGGAAAGGAAGGAAGGCGAACCTTTTATTCCTGGAGAGAGAAAAAAAAGTCCTGCTTGCTAGCCCTCTTTTGTGTATCTGGGGGAGGGGGAGTGGAGAGAGGGAAGGAGCAAGCTCGCTGAAAAGTGGAGCATGAATGGGGGGCTTGCAGGCAGGCTCGGGGCATATCTGTGCCGTGGAGCCGCGGAACAGAGAGGCGCATTGACGGGAGGGAAACAGCGGGCTTCCGTTGTGGTGAGCCGGGCTGCTGGGGTGGTTGGGCCAAAGGAAAAGACTCAGGGCGGCTTTGTGTGAGTCTGTAGGTGCCTGAGTTTGTGGGCGCTGGTGGCGGGGGCCGGGAGGGGGGACCAGCAGCTGGAGGGTCGTCTTGGCGGAGTGGCTCTGTCTGTGACGGTGGTCTGTGATCTCAGGAAGGAGGGGCCCGCTGTGCTAGAGGACTCACCTGGGATCAGCCAGGTGCCGCTGCAGGACAGAGAGGGCGGGGCCGGCGGAGCTGCCCCCCGCCCCGCCCCTGGGGGGCGGCGCCAGAGAAAGGAAAACAGGTGGTGTGAGTTTCTTAGTAGAAGGAAAACCTGCACCCCTGGCTGCCATCCGCAGCTCCAGCTTCACCTTTTATAGGCAGCAGCAAGTGATATACTCCGAAACGTCAATTACTTCAGAAAATTTACTCTTGGGAACCCAGCCAAGAAATAGGAAGTAAAGCCAAAAGCTTCCAAATGGCCACAGCAGTTATCATAAAAACCAGATACTGAGTATCCCACACTTCGGTGGCAGGAATCCTCTGGTACTTACTCAGGCAGAGACTGTTGACTTTTACTTTTTGCGAAGTTTTGACAATCTGGGTGATCTGGGGGTTCCGGGATTTCTGGTAGTTTCTACATCCTCTCTCTAGTAAAACTACTGATCAACAGACTTCCCCCAAGGCACATCAAGCAAAGATGTCTTGGGCCACTTAGTATAGAGTCAAACTGTCCTTGCAAGGCTGACCTCAGGGTGTTGCTGTGTTAATAATTGATCTGTCTCATCCTGAATATTCAGACACAGGTTGAGTTAGGGTCACTGTGCTCGGTTTTAAAAGGGAGACCCACGTGCCATCCATCCTCGAACAATTTACACTCCAGATGGTGAAGATAAAATTTTGGTTGCTTATTTGAAAGGGAGCTATCTTGTAGAAAATCCATTTCATGCATAATGCCAAATGCAAGCGGATAAATGAAATGTGGCTGTAACCAGACCTCTCTCCACGCACGAGCTTGGGGGATGTGTCAGGGATGAGGTGCTTTCTAAAAAAAATGTCTGAGCAGGCCCAGGTAACTTTCCCCAGCTGACTCTGTGTCTGGTGGTTGGTTTGGTCTCCCCGAGCTAGATGTGTGCCGGCCCCTCCCACCTGTCTGTCATTCCACATTAAAGACAAACGGTGAGGGTCTCTGTTAGAGATGGCGAGTTAGTCCGTGCCCTGGTTCTTAGGGATTTATCAGTATCCAGATGGTCATGACTCACCTTCGAGGGTCTGTCATGGCCCCAGACCCACAGAAGTGCTTTCTGTGTTCACAGAAGCCTGAGTTGCGGACCAAGCAGCTGAGGATAGGGACCCTTTAGGGCGTCCTAAATGCCTTTCTGAACACAGGCAGGTTCTAAGTCATGGTGGAAGTGAGCTCTTGGCAGGTCAGTCACATGAGTCAGCCCTAAGGATGTCTCGGAGAACTGAGTGCAGTGAAATTGCTTCTCCTGATGGAGCCTTTTCTTGAATACTTTCTGCACAAGCCCAACTCCATGGGATTTTAGGAGATATTCTCTGAAGTGAGGGTTCCATGGCTTAAAAAGGTAAAAAAAAAAAAAAAAAAAAAAGAATCTGTAAAACCAAGTTTTAAAAAACTTGTTTACTGCAGGACTTCTCAGTGCCTTTACTGCACTCATGGACGTTATCAATCTCTAAAATGAGAGATGTAGCCCTTTCTAGAATTACTCAGTCACACGTAAGAGAACGTGCAACTCCAGGGGATGCTGGTCCCACTGCATTTTATTATTCTCGCTGTGAATGGAATCCTAGAGTGGTACAACATAGGCAGACCTGGAACCTCGGTTCCCCAACATTCTGGGGAAATAACCTTGAGGGAGGTGTTCAGAAGCCCAGTACTGCCCCCAGCCCATACGCCTGTATTCATGCTTCTGAGTTCTTTGGCTTCACGTGGGGCCAGAGCAGGACAAGGCAAGAGAGTAATTTCTACCTGTGTGGCTTCCAAAGGGCAGCAAGGTGGCTGCTGGGTAGATGTTCAGTACTTGACCGGCAGTGTCCCCAAGCCTCTGTACAACCCAGGACCAGCCAGTGTGGCCAGCTGTGCCCCGTGTAAGCCCCAAACATCACTGCCCCTGCGGCTCCCAGGAAGAGGCGTGTGCCCTTTGGTCTCCCGACCGCCGAGATCTCAGACCCCTCCAACGGAACATGCTTGGATTCCACCGTTGGCTTCGTGGATGTGAGATTCAGACTTCTCAGTTGACTTCTGACAGGCAAACTGGAAATCCCTGAGTCATTTCTCTGGTCCGGTTGGGAGACATCCTGGGTTGGGAAGCTCCTTTTCTGTGCCTTTCATGGATTACGCCAAGGGGGCCCTGCCCACGAAAGCCGTATCTGGCTGCCCAACCAGGAATCGGCATGTGCTTCCGGTGTGCGGGGATTTCTCCCATGCCCTTCATGGGCCTTCAGATTCGGGCAGAGTGTGCTTTCCTTGGAAAGTTCGAGAGAGCGGGCTTAAGTGTTTTGAGGGTCAAGGGAAGGTTCCTCGAGCTGGAAAAGGAAGGGGTCACCAGACTCAGGTCCAAACGTAACAAATCATCTTTGAAGTTGAACGGGCCACTTGACTGTGATCCCTGGAAGCCCCCACGTCTGGGTTTCTTTTCCTGACCCTTTGAGCATGGTCCAGAGGGTCCTGTCCGGGCGTTCCACCTGACTCTGTCACGTTGCATTCCTGCACATAGACCATGTGTCTGGGCCGCACTTTGTCTTGGAACTCCAAAATGCAGCTTCTGCTTTTTCCACTCCAAGGACTTGAGACATTTTCAAAAAGTCTCATTTTGAGCTGGCAACATAAGTGAGATTCCAGAGCCACGTGCATCCCCACCCCTTCCTCTCCCTACGCTCCTCTACCCACACCAGGCACTTTCCGTAGTTTTTCGGAAAGGTAGGCTTTGCACACGCACTCCCTTGTTTTTTCTCTGTCCTCTTGTCCCTACAACCTCCTTGTTCTGAAGTCCCCGGTTGTGCCTGGAAAACACCAGCAGTGAATGCATTCTTCCCTCCTTCCCTTCCTGCCTCCACCCTCTCTCTTGTTAGGCCTCCCTGCCGGTAGGCTTCCCTCCCTCCCTCTGTCCCCTCCATCCTGACCCTCCTGCCCTCCCCCTGCAGCTCCCTCCCCACCCCTAGCTAGTGGCTGGTTACCTACTCCGTGCCTGGCACTGTTCTGGGACCTGGGTACACCGGCGAACAAGTCAGATGAAGTCCTTGCTCGTGTGGGGTAATTTTTCAGGGAAGGAGATAGACATTAGTATGTAAGGTAATAAGCATATTTCAGACAGTGATAAAAGGCCATGAGGGAAATGGCGCAAGGTTAGGAGCGAGAGTGCGGCCGGGTGGGGGTGGTGTTGGCCCCTGAGACCCAGTGCACAGAAAGGCTGCTGTGGGGAGGTGGGGACAGCGCTGGCGGGTTTTTGTCAGTGCAGTGTGATTTGATTTACCTTTTAAAAAGATGACTCTGACTGTGTTTGGAAAATGGACCACTGGGAGGCAACAGTCGGCCAACAGGGGCTTTACTTTGTTTCAGACAAAGCCAGATACAAAGAGTGAGAATCCGGCAGCGGGCGGATTACGGAGGGGTGACACGTTTTACAGAAGGTTGCCTGACGCGTCCTCTCGCTAGTGCGATTATATAAAATGTGACTGGGATTGTCACAACGGGACTAGTTCACAAGTAGCTCTTGGATTGCCGCTGCCCGGAGCGATGGGGGGCGGGTGGCCGTGCCTCCTCGGCCCAGGGCCCTTGGAGCCGGCAGGTAGGGAGGGGGTGTGCCGCACAGGCCCAGGCAGGGGAGAGGCATGGACAGGCTCCGGCCGGGGCCACCGATGGCACAGTCTCTGCAGAACCAGGGGCTCTCGGGTCATCGGGCCATCTCACCGCAGGCTCTGCGTGGCGGGCCTATGCCATCCGCCTTGAGGTTCAGCCACAGACGAGAGGACCAGGGACGGGGGAGGCTTGGGACTCTCCAAGGAGTTCCTCGATCCCATTCTGGAAATGTCTTGGGGAGAAAGGATGTGGTCTCGGTGACGCTGGAGCATCCGCCAGTGGCTCGGGAGGATGGCAGATAGTGTGAGCGTTCCTACACGTGTGAAGAGCAGAGACCAGTCTGGTTTTGGCTCTGCGTCTCTGGTCTTCGTGTGAACTACTTAAAAAAAATCATTTATTGTAATACATTGAATGAATTTGAGTATCTCTCTGCATATTTCAGTATCGAGATACGCGCACATTCAGAAATGAGTCGCGTGCTCCGATTACCACCTGGACCATGCATGACATGGAATCATGGTAGCATCCCAGCAGCCCCCATGGGTCCCCCCTCCTCTGTCCCATCACACAGCATGGTCACTCTCCCGGGCCCTAACCCCAGAGATTTGTTTTGCCTTTCTGTAGAGAAGGACGTCATGCAATGGTGCTCATGTGTGTCGGCTTCTTTCCATCAACCGCGGGCCTGGGCGATCCGGAGGTACCGTTGGGTGCAGTTGGGGTTCGTTCATCTCGTTGTTGTGGATCGTTCCACTGAGGGACCATCCTGTCGTCTCTGCACCCATGTTTCTGTCGATGGACATTTGGCTCATTTCCAGTTTTATGAATAAAATTTCTGTGAATTCTTCTTTGGGTGCCCAGACACGCGGTCAGGAGTAGACCCCTGCCAGACACTCTTCCCAAGTGGTTGTGCCAGTTTATCCGCCCACGGCAGGCACGGGCGGCACAGGAGGTCGTCCGAAGCGTGGTTCGTGCTACTTGGGGTCTGCCCTCACTGCTGATGAACATGCCTGGTGGTGGGGGGTCCAGCCTGCAGACCCCGGACACACCAGGTGGGTTGGGTCTCAGCTACCAACACTCTCCCGGCCTCTGTTTTCTCACTCGTGAAAACTCCACCTGTCACTCGGATACTCAAACTGCAAAAGATGCACGAAGATTTGAACTTGGAGTTGCCAGCCAAGGACATAAGACTCCTGAAAGATGTCCAGCGCTCACTCTTGGCTCCCTTAATCACAGTCGTGATGATCACAGTAGCTCTGCTTCCCTTCAAGTTTCTCGTGGCGCCATCTCCAGGCTTACCTGTATCTTGGCCCCTGTGGCCTTTTTTGGTTTGACAAGAATATGCAAAAAGCAAGTAGGATAAGCCTTAGGAGAAAGCACAGATCTGTGACCGGTTTTCCGGCAGCAAAGAAACACTGTAGATGCTCTGTTCACCTCGGGGGCCAACACAGTCCCAAGTTTCACGGTCCCAAGCTCCCCCCTCCACACCCAGGGAAAGACCTGGCAGGGAAGGTGAGCACTGCTGGCCTGGCCCAGGGAGGTCAGGTGGCCGCCGACAGCTTCCTTTCTCCCCTTGGAAGAGCCACTCGGGCACGGTGGGAAGGGCTGCCCGCACCCCTGTGGAATCCTCCATGGAGGTGGCTGCTTAGGGCTGGCAGGACGCGCAGGGCCGAAGGGTCAGCGCCCCCCCTGCAGAAACCGTGCAAGGCGGTGGCCTGCTCTCATGCCTTCTGTGTTCTGCGTCTTGTTTTCATCCTCCCCTTGCCTTGCGTCCAGTTGTCAGTGTTTACTCAGCGTGACTCCCTGTGACGTGAGACACCAGCTTTGAGTGTCCGCTCCACCGCAGACTTGTGCCCTCGGGCGGGTGACTGCCTGGCTGTGCCCCCACCTCCCTGTCTATCCCGTGGACACGATCCCCCCTCCTCCCTGCCGGGGCTGCCGTGAGAAGTGAGTGGATACGTGCTAGAAGGGTGCTTGGCGCAAAGTAACGCTCCATAAACGTTAGCGGCTGGTTTTGTTTAGGAGCTTAGCAGACTTCTTGCAGGACACGGCTTACATTTTTAAAAAGTGTGTTTGCAGAGGAAAATAAAAAATTGGCTATTTTGGTCTTTGGGGATGAGGACCCTTAGTCCCTGTCCCCTCACATGACATGGGCTCAGGGGGCCCTTCCCAGGCTCCCTTCTGGGGACCTCGGGATGTTTGCCTGCACGAGGAGATATGCCAGCTGCCCGAGGACTGCTGGAAAGGCCAGTTAGCGTGGCCCCCGCTGTGCTCCCCTGGCAGAGCGTGGACCAGCGGCCCAAGTTTTGCTAGTCGTGCCATTGGCAGAGGGGCCGCGGGAGTCGGAAGCTGGACCCACCAGCACGTGAGAACCCGGCCAGGGAAGAATGGACAGAGGGATGCGCAGGAAGGGGGGAGGGAGCTGAGGGGGCCTGGCACAGCTTTGTTCAGCAGGTCAGGAATCTTTCCTGGGGCTGCCCAGTGCCCACGGCAAGCCTGTGACAAAGCAGCTCCTGTAGGGGAGGGGAGAGGTGTGCACAGCCCACGGTCAGCCTGGGGCTGCCGCGTCGGCCCCCGGAGGGCTGGGGGAAACACGGGGATCGTGGATTCTAGTGAGGACCAAGCAGCGCGGTTGCCTGGAGGGACGCCTCGAGAGTCGGCTTCCGGTGCCTGTGGATCAGGGCGGTGCTGTTCACCAGAAACCAAAGCCAAGTTTAATTCACATGGCCGCCCTTAGTGGGCGCCAACAGAGTCCCGCCCTGGCTGAGGTCTTTGGTCAGCATTCTTTCTTAAAGTTCATTTGAAGATGTTTATATTTTATTTAGGCAATATGTTCACATGCTTAACAAAACCATATAAAAAGATCCGTCCAGCGCAGTCTTGCTCCCATTTCTGCCCTGCCCCCCTCTCTAGCCTTCTAGAACAGCCTTTCTCAACCTCATTTTCTTTACCACCACCCTGTCCGGCCAGGCTCCTTTTGCAGTTCTTTCCTATCAGTGCCCCCATGAGTGTCAGTCCCACAGACACACTGTATATCTGCTTATGATATATAAGATTTCTTCACTCCCTAAATCCAGTCTTCACCCCCTTGGGAATGCACGCTATGGAGTTTATGTAATCACAGGCAGGTGCAAATATGTCTTCCTATTTTCCTCCTTCCTTCTACAAAATGTTGCAGATCTACTCCTGGGTCCCCCGTGGATGGGGAGTTGGGTGTCTCTTGGACAAGCAGCACGTGTGAACCTGTCACCTGCTGAAGGGGTGGGCGGGCATGTCAGGGGCTGGTTCTCAGGAATGGAAGGGCTGGTCTGAGGGTCCAGCCTGGATTCGGAGGCCTGTGGGGTGGAGAGTTTCTGGGGTCATCCTGCCTGGCTTTCTTTCATTCTGGCCTCACCACTTCACTCTCTCATGGCCTCAGGCAAGTAACTTACGATGATGGCCCTGACTCTGAGGGTTCTGGTAAGAATGGAAAAAGGGAGCCTCCTTGGAAGGAAAGCGCTTTGGCCAGTACCTGGTATGCACGGTGAGTGCTCAGTAGTTATCGGAATACTTTACCACCACCGCCCCCCCCCCCGCATCATCATCATCATCATCAGTTCTGGGCCATTGCTATGGTCTGGAATATTTGGGTCCCCACAAAATTCATATGCTGAGGCCTAACTCCCAAGGTGATGGTATTAGGAAGTGTGGCCCCTGGGAGGTGCTTAGGGCATGAGAGCGGAGCCTCCTGAATGGGATTGGTGCTCTTATGCAAGAGACCCCACAGAACTCTCCCTAGTTCCCTTCTGCCACGTGAGCTTATAGGGGAAGGCAGCTGTCTATGAGGAAGGGCGCTGAATCTGGTGGTGCCTTGATCTTGGAACTTCTCAGCCTCCAGAACTGTGAGACATAAATATTTGCTGTTTCTGAACCACCCAGGGGCTTGTTATAGCAGCTGGAACAGACTAAGACCGCCATGCAGGTAGTCAGGGCCGAGCTGGGCTTTGAAGAAGAACCCAGAGGCTGACTCAGCCTGTGTCCTTATGACCTTGCTAGGCTACTTCTTGTGAATTCAGCAAAGGATATTTACAGTCCTACTAGAAAATTCCAAAGTCCAGGAAACTGCTTGCCTAGAGACGAGCCCACAAAATTCCCAAGGGCTACTGCTGGAAGATCAATTAATGAGCTAATAGCAGGTCTGCGTCCCTCTCTTTCAGGAGACGGAGCATCATGTAGGTACCTCCCTAGTGGCATCTTTATTTTGCCCCTCTTGATATTTCCCCACCTTCTAAGAAGCTCAGATTTCTCGCTGTGCCACTTGGGTGTCCTTTGATCCCAAATGATGTGTACTTTCTGTTGCTAGCTCATGTAAATATAAGGAGCCACCTTCCAGTGGAGTCCAGACCCAGAAACGCTCAGCCATCTTTTTGAAATTCTGCAGCGCAGATGTTTCCATAGGAATGTGCTCTTGCCTTTCAAGGTCAAAAGCTACCAAACCACAAGAAAGTCCATTCTCAGACTCGCTGTCCACTCAGCCTGCATTCCAGAGCAGCATCTGACCCACAGAGAGCAGACAGGGCCCAATAAAGAGGACCAAGAGAGACATCACTTGGTGTCATCCGATGGCCCCACAGTCATCCACCAAAACCCACGCTTTTAGCTGTTCTGAGTCATTTGTGTGGCTATCATTTCTACCTCCAAGTGAGGTTATTGTCTTGTGGTAACAAGTGAATATCCTTGTGCAGGAATAAGGTGATCAGTAAAACAAGATTTATGGGTAGATCAGCACCCAAACCTGCTTTGAAAAGCTCTTCTCTGTTTTCATGCTTACTAGCAGAGAATGCAGAAATGCTGAGGCTCACTTCCTCCCTACCAGTGTGCTGGGCATGCCGGAGACTTTGCTCCTTGCAGGATGACACAGTGACTGTTGTGAGCATCTTTACGTGGAGGACTGTGGTTGTGGTGGCTCTTTACTCGCCCCAGGCCACAAGCCAAGATAGTCCAGAATTTTTGTATTAAAAAATACGAACCTTCACTGTATCTGGGCTAGCTGTAATTTGTTTCTCTCTAGAAAAGTAGAACTTGAAAAGCAGTTTAGTTGCTTGAGGCTATGAGTTAGATGCATGGCCGTTAATCAAATCTTCTTTTAATGCTGCCTTTTTCTCTGTACTCCCCACCCTTTCCCCCATCAAGAAACCCATTGCAGATAAACAGTAGAGCTTTATTTACCCAGAAAAAAAAAAATCTTTTATGAAATAGCCCTGGTTTCACTCCATTCCGTAGAGTTGAGATTTGGGTGCATGTTGTTTTTTGTGGCCTTTGGGCATAGTGCTGGACTCTTCTCTTGCCCTGGGCCCGTTCAACTCTATTTTAGCACAAATTTTCTTTTACTTTTCACCCTCTCAGGAAAAAAAGAGGGGCTTTGTTCTCAGGGAATGATGAAACCATTTCTCTGGCCCTTCTCCATCACATTCTGGACACCTCTTTAATTTGTCAGGTTAAGCTGAGCCTGGGCCTATAAAGGCAGGGCTGGGGCCTGTTTTGCCCATCCAGGATGTTAGGAGTCTTTCCCTGGGCAAAGTCACCAGCAAACTGAGGCTTGAGATTCAGGAATGAAGTCTGTTCAGGTCCTCAGCAACCAATCCTGCCACTTTGAGGAAGGCTTCGGGATGACATCTGCCTCCTCTCTTTCAACGGCCGGCCGTGAAATCGGATCTCTGGCAAGCAAAATAGAGCACTTCCTGGTCATTTGACAATAGACGCTGAGCACCCTGACTTGATTTTATGATGGGATCGTCTGTTGCAAGTGGTTTGGACTTAAGTCCCAGGCGTTCTGCAAACCAGCAAATGGGTTTCATCTGAAGCCTGTTAGTTCCGCCATCCCAGGAAAGTTGAAAGGACACTCCCTGGTTGTTAGTTCCCAAAACTCTGGACAGAGTGGAGGTTCCGTTGCATAAGCTGACTTATGTGGACGACGCCTTTGAAATGTTCCGCAGCCGGTTCTTATAGATTTCTGGAGGTTGACGGTGTCTTTTTGAATTTTCAGCTTTACTGGATGCCTAAAAAAGAATTGACCCAAAGTTGATTAATGCACCCTTTCCACTTCTTACAGATGGATCGAGTTGTGGTCTGCTTCAGTACTTGGAGGAGGGGCGGCCAGCTGGTGCTCCATGGGCTCCATCTAGCCTGCAGATATTTTGGTTGGCCCACACAGTATTTTAAGAAATATTTGGATTAGACGCCAACGTTTAAAAACCAGGAGATTGCACATAAAAATACAGATTTCAGGCTTTTCTTGGAAAATCCAAGAATCGGCCGCCCTGGGCCCCACGTTCTGCATGGTGGCTAGCTGGAATCAAAGTCAAGGCTGGCCTACTGTAGAGACCACCTCCGTTAGAGCACATACCTGCTGTCGTCTGCAGCCCCCCACCCCTCCCTCCTATCTCCTGAAGATGGATGCTGTGTCTGTTGTGTTTTGCCATCATGCTTGTGCTGTTGTTTCTCTTGTACTTGGCCGACCTCACTCAGTCAAGGTTTCTTTCTGACCTGTTAGGCATTTGAATTGGTGACTCCTCTTCTGGAAGGGCCACTCCCATCCGTGGCTGCCTAACTCAGCACTTGGTAGACAGCTGCACTTAGGAGGTGTTAGCTTCCTCTGTCTTTCTTCTTTCTCCCTCTTTGTAGCTGGGGATAAGATTTTTTTTTTTTTAAAAAGCTTTTATTATGAAATGTTTTGAATATACACAAATCTAGGGTAGCACAGTGTACCCACGTACCCACCACTCAGTGTTGACGGTTATCAACTCACGGCTGATCTGGTTTCTTCCATACCTCCCATCATCTCCCACTCCCATTTCATTGTAGTATTTTGAAGCAAATTCTCGACATCAGAAATCCCAGATAGCAGAACCATATCATTGCATGTGTAAATATGTGCTATGTATCCCTAAGAGAAAAAGATTCTGAAAATACTCCTAATATTCTTAGCATGTATGAAACTTCGTGAAAATGCTTTAATATCATAAAATATCCAGTGTTTAACCTTCCTGTTGTCTCATACCTATCAGAAAGGGGTTTTTTTTTTTTTTTTCCTTTGTTTTGTTTTCATTATTTTATAGTTGGTCTGAATCAGGATTCAGACCAGGCCCATACCTTGTAAGGTGGGATACCTTGGCTTCTCTAAGTCTGCTTTAGTCTAGAGGTCCCCCCCAGAACTGTTTTTATTATTATTATTTTGCCATTCATTTGGTAAAAAACCAGCTTCTTTATCCCATGAAATTTCTTACAGTCTGGCTTTTGGCAGTTATATTCCCAGGGTGAGGTTCAGCATCCCCATCCCCCCATATTCTCCCATTTCTTGTAAATTGGCAATTGATTCTAGAGGCTCAATTGATTTAGGTTCCACTGTTTTGGCCAAGATGGCCTCATAGCTGGTGGTGGGTCCTTTTGTCAGGAAGCACATGATGTCAGGTTGCTTCTCTTTTGGTGATGTTAGTAACTGTCCATAGGGCCTAGCTCCATTGATTCAATGGTGCATTAATGGCAAAATGGTGATATTCTGTTCTAATTCTGTCTTCCCTTCCTCTTCTGTTAGTTGGAAAACTTCTATAAAGAGAAATGTCCCTTCATCAACAATGGTAGAATTCATATAGGAAAAGAAGGATGAATGCTTGATTCTTTCCCTTTATTTACCAGTTATTAAAATAATGGGTCAGTTCCTTAACATCCTCCAGGGGCAATCAATTAGGGTTTTGTGTTTGTGTGTGTGTGTGTGCCATAATGAACTCATAGATTTAAACATAATTGATGTTTTAAGATTTTAATAGACTTTTTTTGGGGTAGTTCCTTTTGTCCTCAATATTTGATGGACCTCAATAATATGACTTCCTCTCCTTTCTTTCTCTGGCTTAGCAATGTGCTTTTTCTGAGGTGTTGGGGAGGAAAGAATCCTACGTGTAGACTCAGGGTTATGATCCCTACATGTGTGAAGGGGAAATCATAAAACAGCGTTTGCATGCCAGCCGATGGAGGTATTCCTCAAAGCATTAAGGAGTCTTTAGCTTCAGAACAGTTGGAGTTTGCAGGACAGGAGAAAGTTACGTATTGATTAGGTATATAGGGCTCCCGTAACCAGAACCCGAAATTAACAGCAGCTTAAACAAGATAGACGCTTGCTTTCTTACATAACGCACGGGCGTAAGCAGTCCAGGGCTGGTATACTGGCCACGAGGTGCCAAGACTAGGCTCCTTCTGTCTTATCATTCCACCATTCTCAGGGTGGTGCCCCCATCTGCATTGTCCAAGATGGCTCCTGTAGGATGTTTATCAGCATCCTGGCCTCCACCTACTGGATTCCAGCCACCCACCTGCCCTGCCCCAGTTGTGACAGCCAAATGACCCCTGGGCATAGAGAATTGCCACTAGTTAAGAACCAGCAGTCTGAAGGATTTAGTGCCCGATTCTGGTGGAAACAACGCCTTTCTAACGTTGAATGTTGACCAAGCTATGTGGTTTTTTTGGTACGTGGGGGCCCACTCTAGAAAAAGCCTGTTATTTGTAGACTGGAGAATTCTTAGATCTCTCGGGGTGTGTAAAGCCACCAGGAGCTAGTTTCTCGCTGTGTACCGTGGATTTATTGGTGAATGCCCGGGACAGTGGCTTCAGGGTCAGATGCTGATGAGTAGTTGAAGTCGAAGGAAGCTTGACTTGGAGCCTGCTTTGCCTCCTCCTTGCTTGTGGCCTTGGGTGAGGCATGTGTGAAAAGTGCCCCACAAAAAATGGGGAGGGCTGGTAGTATGGGTATAGCCTCTCTTAGCGTGGGGTTGGTGGGCTGGCTGCCTCAGGAAGCTGCCAGAAGCCATCTTGTTTGCTTCTAATCGACTGCTTGCCCATTCATTCATTCCTTCTTTGAGAAGATATTCGCTGGCCACCTACTGTGTGCTGGGCTTTGTGCTGGGCGCTGGAACACAGCAGTGAACCCAGTGGACGAGGCCCCTCTTCTGACGGTCTCTAGGGGAGAAAATGTTCATCAAAAATCAACCAATAGGGGCGCCTGGGTGGCTCAGTCGTTAAGCGTCAGCCTTCGGCTCAGGTCATGATCCCAGGGTCCTGGGATCGAGCCCCGCATCGGGCTCCCTGCTCGGCGGGAAGCCTGCTTCTCCCTCTCCCACTCCCCCTCCCCCTGCTTGTATTCCCTCTCTTGCTGTGTCTCTCTCTGTCAAATAAATAAATAAAATCTTTAAAAAAAAAAATCAACCAATAAATAATGAGACTTTCAGCTGGGGCTAAGTGCTCTGAATAGAATAAATGAGGTGATGGTGGGGGAGGGAGGAACTTCAGATGGGGACAGCCAGGGACAGCCTGCTTGAGGAGGTGGCCTGGCCCTGAGACCTGGAGGAGGAGGTGCGGGAAGGGAATTCCAGGCAGGTGGAACAGCATGTGGAAAGGGCCAGAGCTGGGGGGAAACCTGATTTGTGTGGAGGGCAGAGAGAGGTCTCGGGTGGCCGACAGCCACGGCCAGGAGGTGAGTGAAAGGGAGGTTTTGAGGGTAGGCCAGACCACACAGGGCCTCAGAGGCACAGCGAGAGGCCTGGATTTGATTCTGGGAGGGAAGGGAAGCTGTTGGCAGGTGGCAGGGTGGGGTGTGTGTTTGCTAGGCTGGCAAGTACAGGAGATAATTACGACAACAGTCTCTCGCACTTCATGAGCACCTTTGGAAGGCAGAGCCTAATTATCATCTCCCGTCACAGCCACGAGCCCAAGCTGAGAAACAAGGGGAGGATTTGTGTCAACCACAAAGCTAGAGGCCCAGAGGGGCTGTCAGAGGTGCCCGCACATCGATGACCTGAGAGAGTCATCTAGATACAGTTCATAAACAGAATGGAGCTTTGATCTTGGGCCTTTTCGCTCCCTCCATCTATGAGACTCCAAAAAGCGGGCCTTCGCGGCAGACCCGCCAATCTGCCTGCCTCCTGGACACCCCCACGTGGATGCCCCACGGGATCCGATGCCCACCCCTCCCTGTCCCTGTCTCCCCTGTCTGTATGGCTGCCTAGGGAATGTGGGGGTGTGGCCTTCAGCAAGTTACTTAATACCTGTGACCGCAACTTCCCCATTTGTAAAGGGGGGATCATAACAGTGCTTTGGGTTTACATGACGGACACGTGGCCGGTGCCTGTAATGGGCAGCCACGGTAGGCACTTGGCAGGGAGTACCTGACGCCTCATCGTCTCCCCTGTCACCATCCTCATCTGTCCAGAGCCAAGGAATGGCCCATCCCTACATCTGGGATATGCCAGCCCTTTGTTAACATCCTCTCGTCCGTTCCGGGTTGAAGCCATCTGCTCAGACACCGCAGGGAGCCTCGTCTCAGGGCCCCCGGCTCGTCCGCCAGACCCGCCCCCTCCCTGAGTGAGGGGCGCGGGTGTGGGTTGCCATCTTGTCCTCACCAGCAGACCACCAGAAGCAACTCATGTGCCTATTAATAAGACACAGTTCCCAAAGAGGGTGCCGAGCAGCTGAGACAGGAGTTGAGGGGAGACCTCTTCCTGTTTGTGTTTTTATACTTACGGATTTTTTTCTTCTTCTTTGCTAGCTGCATGTATTCCTTAAGAAAATTGCAAAGAAAAAAAGAAAGGGAACACAGTTCAGGTCTGAGAAAGGATCCTACAGGCTCGTACAAAAAACGGGGGTTTCGAAATGGAAAGCTGTTAGTTCTGCTTACGGGTGCATCTCACCATTTGGATGCGAAGTTGTCCCTCTTGTCCACCCCTCTCAGCTTTGAGTGGAGGATGCCATGTGCCTGTGCCGAGACTTTCTTGCCTCTGAACCATACCATACCATACCATGGTCTCTGCCTGGAATGCCATCCCCTCCCTCTTGTGCCTTCTGGAGTCTGGCCAGCATTTCGAGGCTCTGCCCAGCTCTCTCCTCTCTGCAGCGGGGAGGGGTTCTCCTCCTCCAAGTCCTGGAGACACGCACGGCCCCTGGCAGATGCTGTTCATCACTATACCTCTCAGGGGTTTCTGTTTTTTCTTCCTGGCTCAAGTCCAAGTCTCTGCGTGGGAAGGACTACCATCTCTGACTTGTCTGTACCCACAGCTTCCCCTGGGATGGCTTTGCACATAGTAGGTCCTTGGCAACATTTGCTCATGCCCCCATATGCTCCAAGCCTCAACGCAGCTCCCTGCAGGTAAGATGTAGGGAATTGAATGAATATCTGAGAACAGAATGGACATCATGTGCTGCCTGGCTTTTAAATGATGTAAAACCGTTCATCCTAAAATAACAGTAATACTTATTTTTAATAATAATAATAGTAGCTAATACTTCGATGGCACTCATTGCGTGCCAGGCACTCTGCTAAGACCTTACTGTACTAAGTCATCTAACCCTCACAACAGCTCATGAGGCAAGTACTATTATTACTCCCATTTTACTTTATTATTTTTTAAAGATTTAATTTATTTGACAGAGAGAGAGACACAGTGAGAGCGGGAACACAAACAGGGGGAGTGACAGGCTTCCCACGGAGCAGGGAGCCCGATGTGGGGCTCCATCCCAGGACCCTGGGATCACGACCTGAGCCGAAGGCAGACGCTTAACGACTGAGCCACCCAGGCGCCCCTATTACTCCCATTTTAGAGGTGAGGAAACTGTAGCCCAGAAAGGTTAGGTGACTGACCAAGGTCACACAGACGGTGAGTAAATGTCTAAGTCGTTCTTTCTCTGTTTTTTTTTTTTTTTTTCTAAAGATTTTATTTATTTATTTGACAGAGACACAGCGAGAGAGGGAACACAGCAGGGGGAGTGGGAGAGGGAGAAGCAGGCTCCCCGCAGAGCAGGGAGCCCGATGCGGGGCTCGATCCCAGGACCCTGGGATCATGACCTGAGCTGAAGGCAGTCGCTTAACCAACTGAGCCACCCAGGCGCCCTCTGTCTCTGTTTTTGAGGCAAGATGCTACATCTTTCTGTGGGAGTTCAGGCGTGGAAATAAACAGCCCTGTGACACCTGCTAGCAAGGTTCGATAGTGCCTTAAAGCGGGGGACAGATCGTGTCCCAGTCCCAGAATCAGGCCTCATCAGGACAGCTTTGGAACCTTGAGCTGTGAGCTTTTCAAAAAGTCCTGAGAGATGGTTTGAGAGACTCGCGGTGAGGGGTGCGGGGGGTGGGTGGGGGGGAAGGATAAATCCAAAGACAGAGCTGCAAAGTGGTAGTGAGGAATGTTTAACAGAACGCCCATAAACGAAAGATGTCGGCAGTCCCCTCCAGCCTTCACAGCAGTGTTTTCACGATACTCAGTGTGAGTGATGGGGGCATCTCCGTTGTCTGGCACGCCAGGGCCTGACGCTTCCCGCAGCGGCCTGGTGCCTCGGCCTTGAACGTCCCGCAGGGACTGCGCACGCGCGCGGGGAGGCGGCCAGGCGGTCGGTTCCCTCCCGGCGCCGCGCTCCGCGGGCCTCCCGGCATCCGACCGGCCTTGGGGCTCGGCGGGCCTCCGGCGTCCGACCGGCCTGGCAGAGGCCGCGGGGCCCACGAGAACATCGATTTCTCGCCCCCAGCCAGCCGCGCTGCCCGGCGCCGGGCCATCCTGCGGTTGTTGTGACAGCAGAACCCAGTGCCATGGAAACGATTGTGCAAGGCCCGAGCAGGCTGCCTGGAGAGAGCATGTGCGCAGCAGCCTCGGCGCGGCCCTCCCGCGCCCCGTGATTCTGTTGTGCTTGGCCGGGGCCGGCGCTGGGCTCCGCGGCGCTCCTTCTGCAGGGAGACCCGCGATCCCCTTCCCTGTCCGCGCCAAGAGGCTGGCCCAGCTGGCACGCACGCTCCTCTTCTCTCCGCCGGGGCCCGCTCGCCAGCTCCCGGCTCCTCCCGCAGATAGCGGGTCCCCGGGGCCCGGCTGGCCGAGAGCGAGGTGGCCGCGGACGCCCGGAGTGGGCATCCGAGCTGGCCTGGGCTTCCCTCTGTAAACAGCACGGTGTTTGCATCCCGGGGCTGGCCAGGGCTCTCCTCCCGCTGCGGTTCCAGGCGTTTCTGGGGGGGCGGAAAGCAGAAACCAGCCCTGTGTTCTCCAGGCTGCCAAGCTTCTGAGAAGTTCATGCCTCAGCCCAGGAACTGGAACCCCCTTCTCCTGCCGACCCCCGGGGGCCCCTTTCAGAGGCAGGTACCAGCTCCCCCACCCTGGCTAGCTTCCTGTTTCACTGTGATGGGAGAGAAGGTTCTAGGGATGGTCTCCTGCCCCATCTGCAATTGCCATCCCTTTACTCAGCGGCCCATCCCCTAACCCAACTCCAACTGTTGGGTGCGCAAGGCCCGGGCCTCACCCCAGGATGGTCTCTTGGCACTTGACTGTGGCCAGAATCACCCTGGAAAGAGCTTCCTAAATTCACACTCTAGCTTACAGCCCTGGAGCCCTTGCTGCTCTAAGGGGGTTGTTGGCTTTTCAGGGGCCCCTCTGTGTGGCCGGTGTTGGCAGAGGGACAGACGTAAAGCACTCTGTTTAAAGTCATTCTTGCTGAGGTGGGAATGCCTGATACGATCCGGGCCCCCTCCTGGGCGAGCTTCACATTTCCAGGAGGGGCTCATTCACGCCAGCAGGTCTCTTAAGGAGAAATGGGACGGGGTGTTTTCATGTGGAGGTTGGCACCTCCAGTTTCTATTTTGGAATGTTTGGCGTCCTGGCCCAAACTGCTTGCCCTTGAGTCTGTTCCAGTCAACACTTCTGCTGAGTGCCTACTGTGTACCAAGCAGAAAACAAGTCCGAGGGTATCGGCTTAGTAACTTGTACTGTGGTTTGTAGCAAGGCGAGTGTAGGGGTGTGTGCGTGTGCACATGGGTGTGCATGGGCTCACAACTGCGCATGCCAAGGAACAGCCCAGGAGCCTGTATGGGCAAGAGAAAGCGGTTGGCCCAGTCCGGTTCTCCTTGGACTTTGGGGTTAACTCTGATCATTTCAGGCCCAAACAGAAAGCTCTGTCTTTACCATTAAACCGAGGTTTGTGGGCGAGGCAAGAGTGCAGGGTAGGGCGGTGTCCAGTTTGCACGCTGGCGTCACCGCCCACATTGAAATCCTGGCTCGGCCACCTGCTGGCTCTGTAACTCTGAGCGAGTCCCTTCAGCTCTCTGAGCCTGGGTTTACTGACCTACACAGTGGGAATGTAATAACATCTACTCGTGGGGCCTTGTGAACGCTGACTGGTCAGCGCATGTAGATGTCGTAGGACAGGACCTGGCAGCCACCAGTCACCAGTGACTGACACCCGTGACCAGCCAGGTCAACTGACAGGTGCTGGACGAATGAGGGGAGGTCCCCGGGCTGTGGATCTTGCAGCCTAAGGGAGAGTCGGGATAATACGTACGGCAGAAGTGTGCTTCAGGTGGTGAGACAGGCCATGAAGGAACAGGGGCTTCGAGACACAATAGGAAGGCCTCTCGGAGGAGGCGGCATTCTCCTGCCCCAGGTGTGCTCGTGGCCCTTCCCCATACCCTGAAGGGGCGCTGCTTCCTGCTGCTCTCTGAGCACGAGGTCATGTGGGAGGCAGCAGGGAACGGGGCTCATCTGTCTTCCTTGTTCTTTGGCTCTATTCTCTACCCCCTCGCCCTTCGTCCCTTGCCCCCTTCCCTCCCCCACCTCCTTCCTTCTCTGCCTCTCCCCCTTTCCTTCCTTCCCTCCTTCCTTTAAGTACCAAATTGCTTTTATTACCTATATGTAAGATATAAACACAACAATACAAATATTGTGTCCCTGTCCTGAGTTTAAAGAAAAAGAACATAACCACTGCCTCGCAGCTCTTTTGTCTTTAAAAATTTTGTAATTTGCACACCTTTCATTTAGGTTTCTCAACAAGATGGCTCTTTAAGAAACTTTTCTCTGATTTTCACTGTCACAGTGAAAAACGAGTAATTCTTTGATATCCAACCCAATGCTCAGATTCTCACTTGTCTCCTAAGTGCCCTATTTTCTCTCTCTTTTTTTTTTTTTTACGGCTTGCTTGACTCTGGATCCAAGGCAGGGCCCACACGTTGTGGTTGTTTGACGTGTGTCTTTGCCTCTTTCCTCTGCTCATGTCGCTGTGCCCTTTCCCCCCTTTGCTGTCATCAAGTTCGTTCGAGAAGCCAGGTGGTTCGCACATCGGCTGCTTCCGCAGATCGAAGCCCCACGTGCCTCTGACGTGTTGTTCCGTCCCCGGTATTTCCTGCAAGTCAGTAGCGAGACCAGGGGCAGGATCAGATTCAGCTTGCTGTTTCGGGAGAGACCACCTCACGAGACGCGGTGTGTTCCTCCCTGTGTCTTTCCTGCAGGGCTTACAGCCAGGGGTGTATCCTCTTCACCCGCCCCCGCCCCCGCCTTCGAGTCATCGCTGTCCTCAGTTCTGTGTCTGGCACTTCCTTTTCTTTCTAATGTTTCCACCTGTTTGATTCTCCACACAGTACATTTAGTTTTGCCTGCTTGTGAAGGTTATGTCAGTGGAATCGTTCTGTAAGAAGTTCTCCGCGACTCGCTTCTCCCCTCATCCCTGAGATTCGGATGTTGTCATTTCGGGAGCCGGCATGCTTTCCTTTTCTCTGCCGTGTAGTATTCCATCGCAGAGCTCCTGCATCCACCCCCCCGGGAGACCTTTGGCCGTTTCCAGATTTCTCCCCTTTGCTTGCTATAGACAGTGACTTCTGGAATACTCTTTCTCTGTCTCCTGGCACACACACAGGAGTTTCTGTCGGGCTGTGCCACCAGCTGGAAGTGCCAGGTCACTGGGCGTTCACAGGCGCCATGTTAGTAGACAATACCAAATTGTCTTCCCAAGTGGTTGTACCAGTTTGTACTCCCGCCAGTAGGACAGAAGTGATGGCCCGGCTCCACATCCTGCCAACATTTGGTATGGGAAGATTTGTAAGTGGTTTTGTGTAGCTGGTATGTGTGGGGAAATGATACCTTTTGATGAACAGAAATGTCTGATGTAAATTTATTTTCCGAAAGGTGTGAACTTTTTTGAGCATAGTTTGAGGTGGCACTACCCCAAATGTGTCATTGGACCAGGAGCTTATTAGAAATGCAAATTCCAGACCTGATAAATCAGAAACACCAGCGTGGGGCCCAGCACTTTGCTCTTTACAGGCCCTCCGGGTGATTCTGATGCTCCTCGAGTCCGAAGGACGGGTTTAAGAAACGTTTTCCCACCCGATGACTTAACCTCTCCTATATCGCGTTCCAATATGTCGTAGTCTTTCCACCCTGAAGTTTGTAATGATTTTGTGTCCAGTATAAGGTAAGGTTCCCGTTTCATTGTTTTCCGTATGGATAACTAGTGGGCCCAGGCCATCTGTTGAGAAGTCCATGCTATCCCCACGGGCCCGTGATCCAGCGATGGTGTGAATATCATTTCCATGTAAGCCTGGGCTTCCTCCTGGTCTCTCGGCTTCGTTCCATAGATGAGTTGGTCTGTCCCCGGCGACGGTTCTTCACTATAGCTGCTTTGGAGATGGTCTTGGTTTCTGGGAGGGTCAGTCACCAGCTCATTGTTCTCCAGAAGTGTCTCTGCTATTTGGGGACCTTTGCTTGTCCGTGGACATGGTAGAGTCAGCTCGTCAGGCTCCACAGAATGGCACTGAATCTTTACATTGACTTCAGATCACTGAATCTCTAGCTCAAACAGGAAAAAACAGACATTGTACAGTATTGTATTTATGTGGAGTTTTTCTAGAACCTGCTCAAGGTCATCCTTCAGAACAAGAGGAAAGAGAGAGCCACCTCACACAAGGGTTCGCGGTCATTCCTAGCCACTGACCCTGCCCCGTGGGCTGGGATGAGCCTCATGAGCTCACGATGGCCGGGCCACCTGCCTCCCCCCGCAGAGTTTGGCAGCTTCAGTGGATGCGTGCTGAGGGTCAGGAAGATGGAGGGCTTCAGTTGGAAAGGCTGGCTGTCTCATACCTAAGAGTCTCTGGTTTCCTGTGGATCTGCGACTCTTAAAACCTGCCTCCTGCAAAGGTCTTTTCATGCGCACTTTCTAGCCACATCCCAGTTGGTCCTTGGAGAGGGAAGTGGGCCCCGTGAAACTTTGGAGCCAGGATTTCACTAGCTAGAGGGAGCAGGTGGGTGACCGCACGACCAAAGCTCAGAGGCCTTGGCTTCTCCCTATGACAGCAACCCGTGATGTGTCACTACCTCTCTTGGGATCTGCTCTAAGGGACAAGCATTATAGCACTCCGTGTTTGGCCATGGTGAAGTCAGCACTGGGTTTGCCGGTACTCAGAGCCAGAGTTTATTCATCCATTTTTTCCTTCTTTCATTTAATCATTCCTCCAACAGCTATTTATTGTCACTACTGGGAACACTGCATGAATGAAAAGCTCAAAGGCCCTGCCCTCATTGAGCTCACAGTCTGAATGATAGAACCAAGTAGAGCTAAATGCTGTAAAAAAAAAAAAAAAAAAGGCAAAGCAAGGGGAGCAGGAATAGAGAGTGGTGGGAACAGAGGCCTGCTGTTCTAGTAACAGGAAGTATCCCAGAAGAGGAGACGTTTGGCAGAGAGCTCAGTGAGACAGCCTTATAAATATCTAGGGAAAGAGCATCCTAGGTAGAGAGAACAGCAAGTGCAAAGGCCCTGGGGTGTAAGTATGCTTGCTGTGTTAAAGTGTGGGAAGGTGGGCTGAGGGGATCAGAAGAGGATCAGAGGAATGTGAGGAAGAGAAGTGTATTCTCTTTGATCTTAAAGGTGTGGACTTTCCCGGGCCAAGGAGGATCCCTAGGTCCCGGGAGTGGGTTAGTGCTAGCTGGAGAAAGTCCATCAAAGTGGAACCCAGTGGGTGTCCACAGTACCCCGGCTCCTGCTGTGGATAGCTGCGGTCTGGCAGCCACTCACCTATCACCCTCTAGGATCACCTGGATGTCCCCATCAAGCCCCTGACCAGGGAGGCTAAGATGGTTAAACTTTCTTTGGAGAACGGGTGCCTTCTGTGCTCTGCAGATGGCCAGAACCCAAAGCCAGAATCAGATCGACGGCATGGGAACGTGTGAGTTCCATGAGGTCCAGAAACACAGGTTGCTGGTGGTTTTGTGGGATGTGAGCTTAAACTTTCCTCTTTTGCTGGAGAATGTCATCAACAAGAGCCAGCTGGGATGCCTTCCGTCGTTGCTGGGGAAACTACCATCTCTCTCTGAGCCCCGGGCCTCAGCTTTGGTTTCAGTCTTGTGATGTCCTCGTACCCTGTCACTTTTTAGACATGCGCCCTACACTTGGCATTGCAGTCCCCAGGTCCCTCTTTGCTTCTTAAATCTCATCCCCCCACCCCCAGCTTGACTAGAGTGAATGACCTGGTTAGCTCATGCCATTTTCCCTCAAATACTACCCGAGTGATTTTTACCGTGTAACCCTGTTAAAAGTTAGGGGATCCCAGGGACCAGTCTTTGCTCAGCATTGCCTTTGAAGAAGCAGGTTCTGGCTGCCCGATGATAACTGCAGAAGAATTCCCAACTTGGCTGCGAGCTGAGCCGTCCTCCCCATCTGCTGGTGACATGCCCTCCTCCCACTTAGCACCTTGGCTTCCGACTCAGAACCCGAGCCTCAGAAGTGCCATGTTTACTCATCCCGAGAGCTGGGGACAGTTTGGTGCCGCGTGCCGTTTTTCTCGTAAGCTCCGAGGTCTTGCTGGTAAGCTGTCTGGGCGGCCGGGTGCTGTGCGGGCCCGATGCCTGGGCCGGCTTCCGGAGGCCTCTGGTTTGCAGCGCGTGGGTGACTCACAGGGCTGCTCTGCATGTCGCTGGCCCGGTGCAGCCAGCGCGTGGTGCAGGGTGGCCCTGGAGGGGCCCCTCTCGGCAGGATGTGAAAGCGCATTTCTGAGAGCACGGCCGACCTCAGACCCACCCACTCTGAAAATGCAGAAATAGCTGCCAGGGTGAAAGTGCTTTGGTGTAAGAGGGTGGCTGTCCAATCGGCTCAGTCTGTTAACCAGATGCTCTCTGCGCGGTGGGCGAATACGTACCAACACCCGGAGTTAGACGCTTTCAGTGAGCGCGGCATTGTGGCCGCTGGCTGCAGAACACAGCGTCCTTCTGGGTGGCATGTTCTTATGCCCATTCTCTGGATGAGGAAGCGGAGCCTCGGGGAGTGACCCTCAGTGCCTGCGGAGGGCCCGTCATGTGCCACCCAGGCCGTTGGAAACACCTGTCATGTGCCGACTCCTTGCGTCCCTCCGCCATTGTCAGGAATGGTCTCTGGCCACCTTTTACAGGGGAGGTGCGGAGAGTGCCGGGGCCTGCCTTCGGGCCGTGGCAGGATGTGGCAGGCTGGGATCTGGACCCACGATTTGGGCCCCCAGCAGTGCGTCTCCCTGCGAGTCTGCCCTGGGGTGCGAGCCCCCGTCCACGGCGCTCAGCCCCTGCACTGAGCGGTCGGTGGCCCCCGCCCTCAGAGGCTTCTCCGAGGCTGCATGTGTGCCGCCCAAAGGGGCTCTGGGCTGGGGGACCCAGGCAGCAGTTGAGGCTGGGTGTAGACAGAGAAGTAGCATCCGGCTGCATAGAGCGAGGAGAGGGGGCCTTCCGGGCCCGGAGCCAGACTGCATGAGGTGTGATGGTAGTGGGAACGCTGGGGCCATGACAGCAGCATCTGCTCCTCATTCACATCCTGCCACGGACCACCCTGTGACCTTGGACAGCCCTTTAACCTTGGCTGCTTTGCTGCGGATGCCTGCCATGTGAGCATAAGTGGAGATAGAGAGAGGAAGGTGCTCTGGCAGAACAGTGCCTGTGGGCCTATCTTAGCTCAGGCTGCCATGAATTTTCCTCCCCGTTTGAGGCTGGAAGTCCGAGATCAGGGTGCCAGGGCCGTTGGGTTCTGGCGAGCGCCCTCTTGAGATGGGCGCCTTCTTGCTGTGTTGGCCATGGCAGAGAGAACGAGTATACAAGCTCTCTGCTGTCTCTTCAGATGAGGACACTAATCTCATTGTGCGGGTCCCACCCTGACGACCTCATCAACTCTGATCACCCCCCAAAGGCCCCATCTCCAGACACCATCACACTGGGGTGTAGGGCTTCAACATAGCCATTTTGGGGGGCACAGTTTAGTTCATGGCTGGGCCTGGAGGTGAAATGTTTGATCGAGGGGATGAGTCAGGCATTGGGACTCTGTCTGCATGTATCTTAGGGACACCTGGTGTAAAGTCACACACACAGTCCTTGCCGGTCCCTTGGACAGCCTTTGAGTTGAGAGACCTTTAGGACTGGGTTTGGTCCCTGCTCAGACCTGGTAAAAATTTCTTTGCAAGAAGCTAGTAGCTTTTTTGAGCCTGGAAGGAGTGGGCTGGGTGGCCCAGGGGCCCTGATTTATCTTGTTCTCACCCACCACACAGGCCGTTGGCTGAACCAGGAAGGTGGAAGGTTCTTGGCCCTGCACTTGCCCTCTCCCTCCCCGAGGCAGGTGGGCTGCCAGGGCTTGCCGAGTGAACCGGGGGCCAGGCCTACACCCTCAGGAGGCAAGACTTACGCCAACCCAAGCTAGAGGGAGGCGGACATGGTTGAAATCTTTTGGGGGGATTTCAAGACAAAATGCACAAGACAGGGGGACGGTATCATGGAAGGGAGTGTGAAGTGGTAGGAGGCCTCCTTACAGGACCATGGGCTTGTGTTGGGCTTTGGAAATGTGTGGATGCGTTGGGAAGGTGTTCTTCTGGGGAATGGATTGCGCTCTGAGCTGGTCAGGGTAGACGTGGGAGGATACAGAATGATCTGGAAGGTGGGGTGGAGACTGAGCTGGAAGAGTCAACTAAATACCCAGTGAGTCCTTTCCAAGTGGCAAGGACCATGCTGGTTTTTGAAGGCAGGGTCTCATGAACCAGGCCGGGGGTTTCAGGCCAGCTCCCGAGAGGCCACGAGGAAGTTTGGTGCCATTCTGTGACATGAGGAAAGTGGCCCGGGAGGGAGGTGCTTCCTACTGCCCCAGGCTTCCCTCTGTTAGCCCCCCTCCCCAGCCTCCATCCCATCTCTCACCCGTAAGCAAGGAGAAATACACTCCAAGGTCTTCGCGTAAGCCTTTGGTTAGTTCCTTCCACCCCCAAAGAGAAAAATGGCTTCCCAAACAATTAGGTATTTATTTTATCATCTCATTTGCGGTCCCAGGCTGATTTGTGGGTTTGGATTGCTGTTTCTTTCCTGAATCTCAACTGGATGGAGTAACAAGTGCTTTTCTTTAGCTTCTGTTTTGGCCAACAACCCATTTTGCAGTGCTTGTTGCTTTGTGGCTGATGCCTCTCAGCAGAGGTTTGGGGTCAAGGCCATGATGAAATGGCAGAAGGACAAGGAAGCAAGCCCGTGGTTTGTTTAGAAGGCTTTCCTGCCTGTGGTTGCTACCTTAGAAGCCGTGTGGTTGCTCGCGAGGAGAGGTGCAATGTAGCTGCTTGAAATGAGAAGTAATTCTGCTGAATTGGAGAAAAGGACTGGGCCGAAGGGGCAAACCCAGCTCAGGTCTGAGTTTCTACAGTCAGTTTGTCCTTCCTCGTAGGGCAGCTTAGCCGAGAGAAAGTCCGCGTTGTTTTTCTCTAGACTGTAAGCTGATGTGGAACTCTGGAAAAAGTAGAAGACGGGCAGGATGATAGTCATTTCTACTGTGGTTGAGAGGGACATCGGTGTTTTCATCATAGGACCATCAAACTGAACGCCCCTTGGACCAGTCTCTAATTCCTGTTGGCTCCCCTGACAACAGATGCCATCTGATTCCACCCCACTTAGGGATGCATACCTGCGCTTTCAGGAGACTGGATGCTAGTTGTAGGATTTGTCAAGGTGACAGATTCTTGGGTCTGTGTTTTTGCACTTTATCTGTTGATACCATGTGCTTGCATGTTAATTATTAGTGTTGATTAATCAGTGAGGCACTTCCAACCCCTAGCCTCAATGATCAGCTAACCCACAGCACCAGTGGAATGATTCACCGATTTGTGCCTAGTGTTGTAAAAATGCAACATCATTGTGTCGGTCTTTATCCGTAGCCTCATGAAAGACCACAAAATGGGGCAATGATTCTAGGACCAGAGGCCCCTCTCCTTGGCTTTGGGAGGGTTTGTGGATATTACCCAGGTAACTCTAAGCATGGCCTTCTCTCTTGCTGTCCCCTCCATATTACTAACAACTGGCCAGAACAGTCGTACTGATCAAAGGAACCGACTTCCTTTTGAGCCATGTAGGGAAATAGAGTCCTATTCTTGGGTATTGGAGAGCATGGTTAGGCCAGGTCTCCATCTCCTTTCACATCCTCACCTCTCACTCTCCCGTCTTTCTTCTTTAGGGGACCCTATTATGGAGTTTATAAATACCTATGAATAAGTCAGACAGAACACCTTATTTAATCCACACAGCAGCCTTGCCAGGGAGGCATTCTTATCCCCATTCTGTGGCTCCGCGAGAGGCCCTGAGAATGACACAGATGTCCCTACCCGATTGCTTTTGTTCCGGAGGCTCCTGCATTTTAATTCAGCTCCCAGAGCAGCCTGACCATCTTCCAAATGTAGGGAGCCTGGAGCTGGGGCCTTATCAAGCTCCGCCCAGTGCAGGGGGCTGGTCCTGGCCAAGTTGCTTCATCTTTCTGTGCCTCAGTAACCTGACCTAAGCAATGGGCATCCCACCACCAATCCCCAGAGATGGCGTGGGAGTTAAAGCACCTGGATAGCTGTCTTCAGGAGAGAACAGCTGACCGGGGCGGCTGCGGCGGGGGGTGTGTGTGGCTGGGTCTTGAGCGGAGTTCGGGGTCTTAGTTGAACGGAAACAGGCCCTTCCTCTCCTCTTGGCACCTCCGTCTTCCCACCAAGAAACAGACAATTAAAGAGTGAAACTTCATGACTAAACAGGAAGTTGCACCTCAGAAGGCCACAGACAAACCAGTTAGTCTGATGCTTTATAAATTCTCTGAACACTCTTGACGAGGAGCACAGAATGGAGACAGAGCCAGGCTGGCTTTCTGGGCACTGGCTGGCTGGTCTTAAGGGCATGGTCCCCGGGGCTCCCCCTAGATTTGGCTCACTGCTCCAAGCATGTGACCTTGGACCTGTACATGACCCCCGAAGCCTCCTCAGGGCGATTTGAATGGGTGTAGGTGGACAGAGGGAACACATCCTGGCCCTGAGAGCACCTTGGACCTGGTTTTTCCGGGAGTAACAACTGAGCCAATTGCTGTCCCTTGGAGGCCAACAGGCCCACCTGCTGTTGGGCAGAGACCAGGGGTCCCAGCACAGGGCCAGGGAGACAGGGGAGGGGCCAATGCAGTGATCGAGACAGGAGGCAGTAGAGGCTGCTGGTTTCCGGATATATTTTAAGGGTAAAATCCAGAAGCATTTGCATATGGAGGGAAGTGGGCTGTGACCAAGATTGGCCTGAACAACCGGAAGAAGGGAGCCGGTTTCCTATGGTGGGAACAGGTGGTACAGGGCTACTGTTTAGGGGGGCCGTGGCGGGGGGAGCAAGGACTTCGGCCGTGTTCAGTTTGAGATGCCCAGTGGGCAGTTAGATGTCTGAGTCTGAAGTTCAAGGGTGAGGTCTGGGGCTGAAAACATTAGTTTGTCAGGATACAGGTGGTATTTTTAAGGCCCCGAGGGAACGGTCTGATAGTGCCTTGTGCTCTTGGGTTTAGAATAAGCCAGTGTGGAGTAGAGAGAGGGAAGTAGAGTGAGGAAGCTGCTATAGGGCAACAGGCATCCGGAATTTGGGGGAGTGGGCCTTTTTGCTTCAGGAGATGGCCTGAAATGCATGGTCCAAGCTGTGTTTGCAAAGGAGGAGAGGTGAGCTGATTGTTTTGTCCTGAGCCTAACCCCAGCCAAACCACGCTTGTTGGAGCCCAGCGCTGGGGAGTTCAGGCCTGTAATTGCACAGGCTGGAAAGCTGGAAAGCTCTCATGCTTCAGTGTTCTCCGCCTTGAAGGGGACATTTCAGGGAGTCCGTGCTTTCCTTCAAGAGCTTCCTGGTTTACCTACCGATGCTGATAAAGCTGCATCTAGTAAAAGTTGGATCACTCCCTGTAAGAAATGAATCCCAGGAATGGTTTCTAATTTCAGGCCCTCAAAATGGACCCTGGCCTTTGACTTTGGCCATTTAAAGGGGATCGTGAGAACAAGTGGTTTGAAAACTTTGACATGATATGGCTGTAGAGGGGAGCGTGTGGCTATTGAACTTGAAGAGAAAACTTGACCTAAGACAATGGCTTGTAATGTAGACTGCTCACGAGTCCTTTTTAAGGGCCTTCAGTGCTCGGCCTGGGTAGGAGCTATAAAAACAGTAACTTTCTCTCTTCGTCGGTCTCATGAATTTGCATGCGCACTGAGGTTATAGCACATGTAAGAAGGTAACAGGGTTCAAATTTAGCATATATAAAAGCCTGAAGCAGGATGACTTTTGGGTAGATTTTTCATGAAATTCTGATTTTTCTCTGACTGCAGAAGCTAGCATTTTAAAACGTTATCTCTTTGGTTGGCCCTGATTTGCAGCTCCAGGACATATAGGCAGCAGGGCTGTTTCACGTAGCTTAGAAAAAAAGAAAACCCACCAAAACCTTGCTGATGCCCTTTGAGCTCAGAGACCCTCATTTCTTTGCACCAAGTCCCTCCTCTCAGGGACTGTTAACACTGGTTTGGGGTTAATTCTGGCACAGTTGTTAAGGTGATACAGAATGTGGGCTTAAACTACAGCCAGAGGGTTCAGTTCTGTCCTGGGTTCTGAGTGGCCCTCGGCTAAGGGATGATACTCATTAAATGGATGATATTAACATGAATTGGAAGCATAATAGAGGTCAAAGGTGATTTTTTTTTTTCTTCTCAAAAATGGTTTTGCAAATCTTTTTCAGAGCTGATAGACACACACCTTAGCTGGATACAAAACATATTATGAAACAGAATGACTGTGATCTTTGATCCGAGAAATCAAAGTTAAAGGTAATTGACATCTTCTGCTTCTCCTTTTGTTTTCCAGCTGTGTGTTTCCTTAACTTGAATTACTTGTAGTAGAAGAAAACTTTTCCAACCGTCCTCACAGACACCACTTCCTGCTCTTAAGGGCTGGACCCCACCGCTCTGTAAGGGGACATCCCTGGGGGACATCCCTGGGAGACTGGGAGGTTGGAGCATCAAGGTTGGGGTGGGGAGGTGGGGATGAGGCTCTGGAAATTTGCATGTTCTCCCAGAGGTCCCCCCTCCCAGGAGGAGCGCAGCTAGGTCACGTTCCTACATTTGAAAAGTCCTGCTCTGCAGTGGACCAGCTCCCTTTTGGTTTTGTGCAACTTTGCTCGGTGTATACGGTTAAGTAAGACTCTGCCGGAGGTGGGGCGCTCTGCACTGGGGAATGAGAGAAGGCAGGCAGAGCAGGAGAGCTGGGAAGCTACTCTTGAAGTCCGCTGTGCTTGGTTCAGGGTAGAGCTGGTTTTCCCATCGAGCTCAGCAGTGCCCCTGAGCTAGCCTCAAGCATTAGACCTCCCTCCATGGACTCTGGATTCTGGATTCTGGGCCTGCAGACAAGAGCCCGGGAGCTACGGCAGACTCCACAGCGCAGGGCTCAGGAGGCACCTGTGGGTCAGCGAGGCTTTGGCTCTTCTGCACCTCAATTCCCGGAGCCTCTGATGTTCTGCTTAGAATCCACACCACACTCGCAGTGGCCCAAGTGTGGTGAGCCCTCCCCCGAAGTCAGCCAGTGGTCTGGGGTGGGGGTGGGGGGTGGTTAGAGGCCTCCTGACCTCTCCCCGGCTCCCTGGGCTATGGCTTTTAAATGGCCCCTTTGTCAGAGAAAGGGGGCTCATTCCATCAAGGCCAGCCCAGTGTGTTCGCATCACACTGGTGAATTTTAGGGCGTTTGCAGAGGCCCTGGGCGGGGAATCCCAGAATCACGTTGCCCAGAGGGTGGGCTCTGCAGAGATCCCAACCCTTCCCGGGAACAGCACGAAAGGGGCCGTGGGGAAGGGGCTGCTGCTCTCGCACCTTCTCCAACAGGGACTGTCGGACACTGTCCACAAAAGCAACGCTACCCTGAGCACATTTGCGGGACCCCAGGTGCCAGACTCCCTCCCCACGAGTCAGGGTGACAAACAAGCAGCTGAGATGTCCGTGCGGAGACTATAGGCCACTTAACCAAAGTCCTTAAGGGCCTTTTGAATGTGCTTCTCCCCTCCCTGGTATTAGCACTTGGCTTACAGGGGGCCTGGGACCTTCGGCAAGCTGGCTCGGTGTCTTCAGGGCCCCCGGGGGATTTACCCACTTGTAACTCGCAGACCCCACCCACGCTTTGGGCTTCAGGCCTGGCAAGGTTGGTTTTTTTGGTCTTTTTCACTGAGCCTCTAACGTCTGGCCTGGCCCCTGTAGAAAGTTCTTCACTGTTCCCAAGTGCCCCTAGAGCAGGCAGCGATGGCTGCAAAGTTGCTTAGCAAGCAAGAAGCAGAGCCCTGGGAGAGTTTTGTTCTCAGAGGACAGATCATTTCAGTTTTGATACTGAAGCCACAGGAGAAGGCCCAGGGCCACCAGGCACCTGTCCTGCTTAGCCCCTTTCCACATGCTAGTGAGGAAAACAGGCCTGGTGCTCACTCTCGGCGGTCCGAGCAGCTCTCCCCACAAGCAGTTGGGACAAGAGGTAGCAGGACCCAGGGCCCACTCCCGCGCTTTCTGGGCCAGCCTTCTCGCCCCAAGCTTGTGGGATGGGATGGGCTGGGCTGGAGGAGAAGGGCAGTGGGGACGGGGGTGGTGAGCTGCACCCCTCCTGGCTTTAGCCTCTTTGGCCTTAGAGGATGCAGGCTGCCCCGTTCCCATCCAAGCTTGAGGAGCGCCTTTCTGGCTGTGGCCTCTGTGGCTGGCCCCAGACTCTCATGGGCACTCACATGATCTAACCAGATTTTAGAAAACATGCTTGAGGTTTGGGAGAGAAGCAGGATGGGGTCTGTCCACTCCTTCCTGTTGTTGCTTTCTTGGGGGATGAAGTTCCAAAGTCAGCACTTAAGGGGGAAAGGCCTAGAGTGAAAATGACTCTTAACAGACTTTCAACTTGCACCTACCGTAGATCCGTGTGGTTTTCTCTGTGCAACTCTGAGCAGCCATTCTTCTGCAAGGTGAAGCTTGAGAACCTCTGAGCTCAGCTGAAAGAAGGCAGTCAGCGTGCAAGTGTCTGGCCCTTCAAGTGAATCAGAAAATTCCTAGGGCAGAGTGGGATGCTAACAGAAACCCAGGTTTTTAGAAATAAACACCTAGAATTGTTTGATGAGCCCCACTCGTAGGAGGCATTGACCGCTGCAGCTGCCATGCCCCAAAAGTAGGTGAAGAAAAACACTGCTTTCCCGTTCATCTCTGCCCTTGGTATAGACTAGGGCTTGGTACACGAAGTCTCAGGCCATTTGGGAATTGGTCTGTTCACATCTGGCCCCCTGGCCTGGTATGGTCAAATAAAGTTTTATTGGCACACGGCCATGCCCACTGGCTCCCATGCGGTCTGTGGTGGCTTTCACAACAGCAGAGCTGAGGAGTTGAGTGAGGGGCCGTCTAGCCCATAGTTCTGGAAATATTTTTATCTGGCCCTTTGTAGAAAAAAACCTCGGTGATCCCTCGTGTATTCTTTTTATGCCTACAGCCATGTATTAGCATAGTTATATTTTTGTTATGCTACCAGTTTGATTTTTTGGAGTTTTAAAGAGAAAAATGTATAATTGTAATAATATTTATATCTGTCAATCTTTTCCTTTCTGGTTTCAGCCTCAGGTGTCAGGCTTAGAAATCACCCTGAGGTGGGACCCACATTCATCAGTGTTTTCAGCACAGTGCCTCGCTCTAAGGGTGATAAAAGGTCAGGGGTTCTTGTGGTAGAGTCAACACCATTGGCCTCAATTGTGTTCTGAGAAAGTGATACTTGGCGACCGCCTTAACCGCTCAGCACATGGCCTTCTCCACTGTTAACTTAGCAGAGGCTGTCCTTACCTTTTCTGGACACACACACACAAGGCACTGAGGACCCCAGGGCCACGGAGGAAAGGTGATGACTACTGAACTTAATAGCACAGTCTCTTTATCAGTTGTGTAGCCATATAGTGTTCAGGTTAATATATGGGCCCTGAGTTCAAATCCTGATCCCGTCACCTGGTATGGCTGGTGACTGCCTATCGCCATCTGTAAAACAAGGATTGTATTACTAGGTTTGGTATAAGAAAAACTTAGCATTTATTACAGTGCTTGGAGCATGGTTAGCCTTCATTAAATATGAATGGCTTATATTCTTTTGTAGAGAAAAGGCTCCAGACAAGTAATAGACTGGCAACCCATTTGTCGATTGGGTGACAGAGGAAAATACACTCCCCCAAACCAAGTGACGTAGGCTGATGGTGTGGGATCCCTGTGGGGGGCTGAGACGCATGCATTAGCCACCTGCTGTGTGCATGCTGCTGTGCATAGCGCCACAGGGATACGGGTAACTCAAATAACCTGGTCCAGGAGTTTGCAAGCAAAGCATTTCGAGAATTCAATATTCGCTTTTGGAGGGAGTGAGGGCCCGAGGGTGAGAGTGGGAGATGGCTTCCAGGAAAAGGTGGCATTGGAACAGGGCAGGAGGGAAGTCAGGGTTGGGACAAGGAGAGGGGCTATTCAGAGAAATGCACATGGCCCAGTTTGAGAAGAGGTGGGAAGAAAGATACAGAGGTTGACATAGGATAGACGCTCCAAACGTTTACTGAATGAATGGAAGTCGAGGGCTGACCCACAACCCGGCACTCAGACCTCAATCAGAGCTAGGACCTGAGGCTACTTAACCCCTTGCTGAGCTTCCTTTTTCTCATTAAGTGTCAGCGAGCATGTCCTAGGTCCTGAGGCCCTATTTAAAAGCTGAGGATTCAGTGGGGAATAAGAACATAACCAGAGCACTAGCTGGTCAATTGCAGGAACCAGTGACTGGAGAAGACAGAGGGAGAGTGTGGCTGGGTGGGGCTGGGGTTTGCACTGCAGAGCACCCAGGCAGCCTTCCTGGAGGAGGGGGAGCAGAGCCTTGAGTGAAGGAGTGAGGAGAAAGGCATTAGAGGTGGTGGGGGAGGCAGCCAGGGCAGAGGCCTAGTGGGGTGCAGGTGAAAGCCCACGTGGCCAGCCAGCGGTGGGAGATGAGGGTGCAGGGAGCTCAGACCAGCTTGCAGGGCCTCGAAGAGAGCAGGTGGGGCCCAGAGCAGAGTTTTTGCATCAGGGACACCTTAAGAGGGGCAGAGCGAGGGAGTGAGACCAAAGCCCGAGAATGAGGTGCTACAGGGCTGAGTCTGGAGTCCCTCTTCCCGCTAAAGGACAGAAGCTGGGGCAAGACCAAGGGTGGGGTTTCCATGGTGGGCCCCAGGGAATTGACTCAGAAGGCAGGGTGGCCTCGCTGACTCTTCCAATAGCTTTGGCTGTGAAGGGGAGACCTCCTACAGGCAGGACCCTGAGCTCTGGAGGAAGCGCTGGAGCAGAGACCCTCCAAGCTCCCAGACCCGTGGGGTTGCGCTGCCCTGGCAGCTGCCCAGCTGGCTCTTCTGCTGTCGAACTCTCTCTCCTTGGTCTTGGTCACAGCCAGGGGAGCACGCGCTGAGGTTTCAGCAAGCGAAGGTTCCTCTACCCAGAGAGGTTTCTGTGGGGTTCGAGGCCTCCCTTGGGGGCCTGAGTGCGCAGCCGCCTCCCCGCCCCCCACCCCCAACCACATGAAGGGCTGAGTACAGTGTCCAGAGCTTTTCCAGATGCCACTATTAGCTTCGACCCAGAGGTCGCTTTCAGAGAGCAGGAGGGGAAGGCCGCGTGGGCCTGCTGGCCGCGGCTCCTACCTTCCGTCCCCTCCCCGGCCCCGGCCTCTGCCTTCTGAGAAGGGAAACGAGCCTTCAGTGAGGGCTGGGGTGTCCACATGGCTGCCTCCCAGGTAGCTGTAGAGAGCCGGGGCGATGGAAAGTTTCCCGTTAGGATCGACTCCTCTGGTTTCCTAGATTGAGAAAACAGGAAGCCCTTCAGAATCCGGGCTTTGAAAAGCTCCATGTGAAGCCACGCTGCCCCCCCCCTCCCCCCGCAAACCCTGGCATTCGGCTTTCCCTGCTGCCTCCCTGCCCGCCGCACAAAGGCCTCGCGGTGGACCAGGCCCTGGGCGGGGGTGGCGGGGGGGAGGGGGGGTGGGGGGGTGGGGTGCCCCAGGGCGGGTCTTAGGGCGGCCGTTCTTCCTGGGGTTCCTGCCTGAGGGCCCCTTGGAGTCAGCTAGGCTGGTGCCTGGTATACAGTAAAGTGCCCAATGGATGTCGGTCCGCTGACTATGACTTCATCCTGGGAGTTGCTCCTGATGGACGCCCTCACACAGGCGGCCGTGCTCCTAGACGCACCCACCCCTTGGCACGTCGAAGGCGAGTATCGAAGGCGCCCCATGCTGCGAACGGCTGCCCTACGCCAGCCTTGTCTTCTCCGGGCTCCTCCGCACCCCTGGAAGCACGGGGACCGTTGTATGCACGGTTTACAGATGGGGAGGCTGAGGCAAGGGCCAGCAAGCGAGGAGGCGGTAGAGGGGGGACTCGAACCCTGGCCAGCGGGCTCCGGCGCCCGAACTGCCCCCTCGTATTGGAACCGCCCAGAGCAGCGCTTGGCGGGTGTCTGGCGCGGAGCCCTCGGGCACAGTCGCACCAGAGCCTGGCGCTCGCGGCACCGCAGGCCACAGCCACTGAGCACCGTTTCCCGGCGGGCACGAGGAGCTTGCACGGACCTCAGTGGCGCCCAGGGACCGAACGGGACACACGCTTGTTTCCTCCTCCACGAGGTGGAAGGCACGAGGCCCAGGGAGGTAAAGTCACGGTGCCCTTGGAGCGAGCGGGCCGAGGAGCAGACGCGCCGCCTGCTCTAAGGCCACTGGCGTTTGCGCTCCTCCTCCTGGGGGGCTGGGGGGCTCCCTCCCGCGGGGGTTTCTGGGAAAAGCACACTGGACCTCGGAGGGCTCGGCTTGAACATGGGGAGAGTTTGAGATGAGCACATCTCAATAGTTAGAGGTGGAAAGGCAAGGCAAAGATGAAACACCCAGTATGAGGAGGCTGGGGCAGGACAGTGGGAGAACTTGGGAGACCTTCCGTGGCACCCAGAAGAGGTCTCCCTCCTCTCCTGCCCCTGGGACCAGTCAACGCGTCCCATGCACAAACCGGGGTGGATACACACCTTAGGGCGGGTGTGCCCCTCTGCCTCGGGTCTGGGCTGCCACCGAGAGCAACTTCTACCAAGAAAGCCGAAGGAAACCTTTTTGCCACCCGCCCCCCACCCCCCCCACAAAGACCTCACCGCCTTGCTTACAGGGACCACGGCCCTGGATAAGGGGCCAAGATGGGAGAAGACAGCCAGCTTCTTGATGCCAGGGGCTGGCATCCCATTCCTGGTTCCCTGCTAGGAATTACACGGTCCTTCTGGGGGAGGGGATGGCCGAATTTTCCAGACCCCCTCGAAGGACATTTTCCACTTCTGAAGTCTCACAGTGTGATCCTTCACTAGTGTGTGGGGGGAATTCCTGGTTGTGCTGAGAGAGATTTTGTCTACACTGGTGGCTAGTCTTTGAGGTATTCCCATGTGCTCTTTTGAAAGGTCCCTCTTCTGAGAACTGTACGCTCTGTGGGTCAACTATGGTTGAGTCATGTAGTAGGTATTTTCTGGATGCTATAATAGTGGAAGGAGTTTGGTAGCAGAGAGAACATCCTTAGCACCTGCCCTCTGGCCCAGCGCTGTTTCCGCAATGATTTTTAAAGTTACCTTCACAAACACCTCTAGCACAAAATAGTCTCATCCAGAAGAGAGAGCAGAGGAAGACATTTCGTCAGAACAAGAGCGTGTTTTACAAGATAGCCCCATTGTTTAGGTTCTAGAAAGCTAAGCTGATCTGTGTTGTTGGTGCCCGCTCACTCGCCCCTTCTCTCTCTCTCTGTCTCTTTCTCTGTTCTTTTGTAGTTAATGAAATTATCAGGAAGGAGTTTTCAGGACCTCCCGCCAGAAATCAGACGTAGAAGATGCCATTAGCAAGACACCTTCCGTATCTGACCCCTTGGAGCCTTCCACTGCCCTCACCTTCTGTTTCCTTTACTGTACATCTCCTGGCCCGGAGGCCACGTGCGGGACAAGGTCCTGGCAGAAAGCTGACTCTCGATTAAGGAGCTCGCCACCTCTCTGTGTAAACACCAGAGAGAACACTCTGCCTTTTGATTTTTGTTTTAAATCCCAGAGAGCATCTCGGTTGACTTTCCTGGTGTCCCATCCAAAAACCTTAAGTGCCTGCTGACCAAACACACAAGACAGCACGCTGGATCGGCCCTGAGAACGGAGTGACCAGAGCTTGGGGCGTGGGCTGGGCTGGGGGATGGAAGATGTGGGCCCCTGTGATTAAACCCCAGCCCTGCGTTCATTTTTCCAGGTCACAGATACAGCTCCTGTACCTTTTGAAGGAAAGGAGTTTTCAAACAGAGCCACCCAAGGAACGTGACCCGAGCGAGCCTGGCTTCCGGGCTGAAGAAAAAAAAACCCAGAAGCCGGACCGTCCTCCTTAGGGACCGCCTAGTCCCGGCCACGGTCAGGCCCCAGCTCCCGCCTTATTGGTCAGTTTTCTCATTCTGAAGCAAGACTGTCTGGCCCACACAAGATGACCCGTTAAAACTCAGCGTTAAGTTATGACATGTGTCCACATTTGTTATTTTTGTCTCCGCTTCAAAAAGCCGGCCCAAGGCAGCTGGAGAGGGGGAAGCTCTCTGGGCCCGCTGCTCTTCACCCCTGCAGGGAGCGGCGGGACTGGGGCAGGGACCCCAGGCTGCGGCGTGAGCACCCGGCCGCTGCAGGCCTGCAACCCAATGGCTTTCGGCTAGTCTCGCTTGCTTGCTTCCTCGCGGCCGGCGCACTTTCCCATAAACTGGTGAAGAAGAATCTCAAGCATGTGCATTGAATTTTGAGAAGGAATCCTGGAAGAGCTACAGCAACCAAAGGAAAAAAAGAAACCACGTAAACAGCGCAGGTGTCTTTGTGAAGTGGGAAACGAGGCAATCGATGGGCAGGCCTAAGTGTTTCTCTAAGTGGGTTCCCCCACGACAAGGGTTAAACTCCCTCTCTGGCCTAGACTCCGAGTGGGACAACAAGCTCAGGCTTTGGCCCTAAAGTTGATTTTTGTTTGTTTGTTTGTTTTTAACCTGAACCCATCTTAAGCGCCCCTCCGTCCCAAAAGACGTGTCTGCATTAGCTGCTTCATCCGCCTCGAAGAGAATCTACCCACGCGCCTGCCTCCGTTGGAAGGAGCTCTGCCCAGACCGGTCGTATGGTGGTTTTCTGCCCAGGTGTGTCTGCTGTGCACACCGAGTCCTCAAGAGTCTTCCTCCTCTGGTGCAGTTTCTGCAAACACCTAAAACTCTCAAAGGTCTCGGCTGGGGAGTTTTTCGTCACACAGATGTGTTCCTGTTGGCCTTTATTGTGGACACCCTGGGACAAGCCAGAGATTCATTTTCAGCCATTTAGTTTCTTCCCCCAGTAATCCACACAGGATGTAAATATTCCTGGCCCTCTTCGAAAGGCTCTTCTTAGGGATTTCTCAGTCAACTCTGCTAGGTAGAAGCCGAGGAAGAGAATCATGGCCGTTAAGGGCTCGCTGTGGGTTTTCTGAGTCCTGGCTTCCTTGACAAGGTGACCCAGAGGTTAAATCTTCCCCACAGCTTGGCCAGGAGCCCGAGGCTTGGCGGCTATGGCCCGGAGGGTCTGGTGCTCCAGAGAGTGGGAGAGAAAGCCCAGGGTGTGACCTTTCAGTGGAGACCTAGCATTTAGCTTCCCCAACAACTGGGGGCCTCTCTTCAAGCCCAAAGTTTGGCAAAATGCTCTTCTCTACAACATGCCAGTAAGAGCTTGACTACTGCAGAGCCTCTGGGATGTGAAATTCTCCCTCATTAGTACAAAGATTCCTTGTACCAGCAGCTCTGCCTAAAGGATTTTCTCTCCAGCAAAATTGACTTCACGGGGGGAAGAGTTAAAGTGTTTGGTTAGTGATCTGTTCTCACTTGACTGGCTGGGAACCCTAACCTTTTTTTTTTTTTTTTTTTTGCACATGAGGGAATTTGGCCTTTCCTCAGTTATCTGAATGTTTTACCCAAGTGCCTTCCTGCTATTGTAGCAAAGTCTCTCTGCTTCGTTGTGCCTGGATGGGGAGAACAAGGGCTAACGTGTTTTCCATCGATCTTCCATCTCTGTCAGGGCAAAGGGCCTCCCGCTAGGTTCAGACTCCTGTACGTACGTGTGCGTGTGTATGTGTGTGTGTAACACACACGCAAGCTTTTTCTAAGACCTCCTAGCTGGATATTAGAGGAAGCACTTTCATAAACAACTCTACCAAATAACAAAGGAAAGAGAAACCAAAGCATTAGTTTTGAGACCTAAACAGGCGAGAGAATGTGTATTAGGAACCGACAGCGATCAAGAAAGTTTGGTCCGTAACAAATGCCAGGAGGAAATTTTGCCAAGAGGAATTGCTCATGAAATATTTTCAGTCTGGGAAGAGGCAATAAGATCCTCTGAGAGAAGGAGAAAAATAAGGATGTCTAAGTGGTAAAGATGTGTGTGTGTTGCACGTGATAGAAGGATCTCAGGTCGAGGTTTGCACTTGCTACATCCAAGGTAAATATGTAGCACCACCAACAGGAATCTGCCCGTGTTGCTGAATGTAGTAGATTTCCCAAGTCTGCAAGTCTTCCCGTATTGTACAAAAATACTGCTGCTTGATAATATATAAGAGCGATCCAAATTAGCAGGTTATTAAATTTTATTTTCTTATCTGTATGTTTATGCTTTTTATCTGTCCTGAAAATATCACACCCCACCCCCTGTTAGAATTAGAAACTATTTATAAATGGTTGAAATCTTTTTCAAGTGTTTCTTTTTACATATGTTGTTGATTTTTGCCCCCTAAGGGAAATGATGTATTCTTGAAATTGTGTGATTCATGCTAGCAAAAAACAAAACAAACGAAAACCAAACCAAAAGAAAAACCAAAAACCCACCTCCGAGTCTGTCAGCCACCTGAGTCTTAGAAGAAAGCGTCTCTGGAGACAGAGGGATGGTTTTGTGGAAGAAGGAACGCTCTCATGGTTGCTTAAGAGGACATGGACTTCAGCTCTGAGCCTTCGTCTGGTCACGGAGGAGAATTGTAAAGTGTTGAGATCCCCCAAAGCAGTAGCCTAGGAGGTGATTTTGATTTAGAAACAAAACTGCCTGTGTTGTAATGGGATTCTGGAAGAGTTCATGTTCACGTTCATAGAACCCTCAGTGCAGGCTCATGTTTACAGAGCTGACCAAATCCTGGTAGATAACCCCTCGTACACATTATTCAAAGGACCTGCAGAGTTTTCCAGCAGAGACGCACCCTAGATGAATCGGGTTGATTTCTTCTAGAAGCTGGGAAACACTGATGTGGCCTTTCTTGTTTACATCCAGGAGCCAAGACGTCGGTCTCTGGAAGCCAGCCTTGGCCAGTGTGGGAGCGGTCACATTTAGACAGATTGGAAGCTGATGTGTTCTAGTTGTCACTTGGAAATAAAGGGAAGGCTGAATGTGTTTATTTTCATGTCAAACACTTTCCAAGTGCTTTCTATTGTTTGGAATTGAAAGTCTGTCAGAGGTCCGCTTAACAGTTTTGTTCGCGTTTACAAGAGGCATGGGGGTTGTGACGTTCTTGACAAGCTGGGGTAAACTTTCCCGCACTCATTTTTTGGAGGGATAACCCTTTAGCAGGTACCCAACACCTCCTAACCTCCCTCAGAGATGGTCCCTAAGCAAGCCCCTCTGAAAAGGAGATGGGGTGCTGGGAAAAAAACATTGAACACTCGGCCTTGATGCATCTGTTAGCAGACCAAACACCTGCCTGGCTCAGGGTTTGGATGCACTGGATGCATTGGATGCAAAGCCGTGTCCAGCAGAGCAGGTCCTTTCAGCATCGTGATTGGCGTAAGCAGACAGAGGCTGTGGTTAGGACGAGCTTAGCATCCCGAGCATCTTGTCAAAGAACCTTACTCCCTTTGCCTCTACAGCCCTCACAGGGGAGAAAATGTTGACAATGCCCTAATGAGTTCTCCAACGAGTAGAATGTTCTCCAACAGGGTGGTGCTGGAAGGCTTAGGTTTTGAAAATCTTGACTGTTAAAGAAGTTTGAATACATCACATTCCTATGCAAAACGTTTTTAATCTCCAGTTTAATGTAGTTTATTTTTGCTATATGTAAAGTATTTTTATACGGCTTGTATCATGATAGTTTAGCAATAAAACAGTTGAAAGAAAGCAGTGGCTACCTTGTATCTTTTCTTGTCTAGAGAGGCTGCTCAAATTTCCCCTTGACAGCTTGAGTTCATATAAGCAGCTTTGGTGTGGGCACATATACCCTGAATGCCTTCAGTCCTCGCCTCAGTCCTAGGAGGTAGACACTCTCCGTTTCATAACGAACATTAGGGCTCAGAAGCCACTTGCCCCAAGCGACAGAGCCACGAGGTCATCCTGGATTCGTCCGTGTCTCTCCCTCTCCCATCATAAAAGCTCTGCTCTAATCGGTCTCTACACCTGTTTAGAAGCAGCATCTACGTCCAGATGTAGAATGTCCACCTTGGGCCAGCTCATGGAAGCTTTCAGAGCATTCAGAGCCAGCTGGGTTGAGCTGGTCACTTGAAAGGAAAAGCAGTTCTTTGCCTGAACATTTTACACAATTAAAAAAAAAAAAGTCTCTTTTACCAAACCCACCAACAGAATTAGATATTGTAAATACTAGAACTTTCCAGCTGGCTTCCTCCTGACAACAGCTTTCCCCTCCCCCCCCACCCCCCCTGCCCGGGTGCTTTAGCTATTCAGAGGTTTGGAAGTAATCACTATTTAAGTCTTAATATTGTTCCAACTTCATCCCTGGTCAGCGCTGCCCTTAAGCCCCGGGGAAGCCGGATCCCCGCCCCTGCTTCACGACCACTCTACCACACCATGGCCCTGCCTTGGGATGCCTTCTTGGGGCCTTTCCAAGCCCCCCTTCCAGGGTCTGGAAGCAGCAGTACCATATGGGTGCAGTGTCCCAAGCACACACAGGGCCCTGCATGGGTTCTGGCTACTGGAACCCGTGGTCCCCTCTAGTGGCTAGGACCAGCTGGTTCCCATTTCTGCCCTTCAGAGCACAAGGTCAACCAGATGCCCCAAAGAGCTCTAGCACCCACACCTATGGGGGTCCAACCTGGTTTCCAGAAGAGCTTTGTTGTGAAGAGTTTAAATTTTTTGGTGGGATCATGTGCAACTGGGTCACCAGAATGGTGCTGAAACATCGATTTGAGGAAGTCCCAAATTGCTTATGTAGACAGGATCCGCATAAAAATAATTTCCCCAGGCCCACACACTCTATGGGCAATTCTGCCCCCTTACAGTTTTTGCTGTAGCTGTGTATGCCGGTTGGGTTTAAATTAACTTTATGCAAACTTTATGCTGCTTTTCCTGAATAGAAACTCAATCACCTTAGGCAGAGGACAAGGTTAAAACTATACGGCCATTTAAAAAATAAGTCTGTGTTCTATGTTTATATCTGACTCACACTTGGGAAACACAAGTCAACCTGTGCCTCGGTTTCCCTAGATGTAAAAGGGTAAGAATAGTCCCTGCATCATAGACATTGTTAACATTGTTAACGATAATTAGCTATTGATACAATATCCAATCATCTGGCAAATTTAAGATTCACCTAAAGCTGGACCTCATTTTCCTAATATCGGGAAGGAAGCATTCCGAGCTCTGACAATAGGTCTCAAACTTTTCACACAAAATTGTTAAGGCCAAAAACTTGAGCTTATCCAATATTCAAACCCTGAAACAAAAGGGAAACTCACGGGGGCATCGAACTTCTCTGCAGCAGGGTAACTTAGCAAATCTGTGAATGTCTCCTGCTACATGCAACAGCATGATGTAGTTTTGTACTAAGGAGTAAAAACACAACACTCGTTTAGTAACAAGTGGGAATATGAAGAAGCAGCAAGACAAGAGCAAATGAAATGCTAACTACTACATTTTCAGGTTCCTAAATTGGAAGGAAACTGATTTCTTGGCAGGAGCAGGTTGAATATGAACTAATCCCGGGAAGGAGGCATAAGCCAGGGACCATTAAGAAATGAAGGCCAGACTTCTGGGGACGATGGCAGAGCAGGAGGACCCTAAGTTCGCCTCGTCCCACTGATAGAACAAAGCAACTGCCGCGTCGGGGTAAATAACCCAGAAAACGACACAGAGAGGGGCAAAAGAGACTCTGCACAGCTCAAGGTAGAGAAGGGGCCACGTCAAAGAGGGTGAGAAGGGCAGGGACGCAGTTGGGAGCTAAATGGACCCACAGGACTGTCCATCAGAGGGATGCCACAGGTGCAGAGAGGGGAGAGAAACAGACTCTCAGACTAGGAGGCCTGCATGAGAAAGGCAAATCCCCATACCATTTGGCTTTGAACACTGGAGGGGCCAAATTTCAGGAGTTCTTACAATCCCCTGGGCTTAAAACCTAGAACTTTAAAAATCAACAGGCTCTGGGAGAGCTGGGAGGAGAGAGGAAGCTGAGTCCTTGCCCTTAAAGAGACAGCACAACAAGCCAGCCTTTGGACATACAGAAGCAGCAGTTTGAAAATTGCCTGTGTTCTATGGGAGGGATATCTGTTTACTAATCTCAGAGCTGGTGCTGGAGAAACAGAGACGCTTCTTCAGGAACAAAGGAGCTGGTGGGTGCCATTTCCCTCCCCCTGCCCCCGAGCCTAGACACCTATGGGAAACAGCAAGGCCACAGCAATGCCTACTTAACTTGCTAACAGTGTGCCCTGCCCCTGCATCCTCCTGCAGACACAGCCCTTCTACCAGGCCTCTGCCCTAGGTCTCCTCCCGCAGCAGACTCCTGCAAACCTTGCTTCCCGCCCCCCACCTGCTTCTGGGGATCTGCCCCCTCCAGCGCAGCCTGCCGCCACTGGTGTGGACCTTGCTGTCACTGCATGCCCTGCCCCCACATTCTCCTGCGGTTCAGTGTGACTACATCTCTAGCAAACACCTGGTCTGACTCGAGCCCAGCATGGCCCCAGACTGGTCCACTAATAAGGCAGGTACCAAACCCCACCCACAACAGGCGAACAGAGCCATTGCAGATGACTGGACCGAAGGCGGAAGCAGCTCAGCCACAGTAGGGCACATGCAACACACATGGGAGACACCCCAGAAGCACCAAGTTCTGGTGAACAGGGAACACTGCACTGCAGGGCACTTACAGGACCTCTTTTTCATGAAGCCACTACTTGCAGGAGTAGGGGACCTTTGACCTTGACTTTACTAACACATAGAAACAGGGGCACCTGGGGGGCTCAGTCAGTTAAGTATCTGACTCTTGATTTTGGCTTAGGTCACGATCCCAGGGTCGTGGGATTGGGCCCCACATCGGGCTCCACACTCAGCAGGGAGTCCGCTTGAGATTCTCTCTCCCTCTTCCTCTGCTCTTCCCCCTGCTCTCTTTCTAAAAATAAATACATAAATCTTTTTTAAAAAAGAAAAGAAACGACAGAGTTTGACAAGATGAGGAGACAGAGGAATAGGTCTCAAATGAAAGAACAAGGCAAAACACAGCAAGAGACTAAATGAAATGAAGATCAGGAATAGCCTGATAGAGAATTTAAAGTAATGGTAAAAAAAAAAATACTGGATTTGAGAAAAGCGTGGAGGACCTCAGTGAGACCCCTAACAAGGAGACAGAAAGCAAAGAACCAATCAGAGATGAAGAACTCAATAACTAAACTGAAAATACACTAGAGGGAATAAATGGTATACTAGAGGAAGGAGAAGAATGGATCAGTGACCTGGAGGACAGACTAATGGAAAGCAATCAAGCTGCATAGGAGAGAGAAAAATAATAAGTGAAAATAGACAGGAAATTTAGCAACACACTTAGGTATAATAACATTCACATTATAGGGATCCCAGAAGGAGAAAAGAGAAAAGGGGGCATAAAACTTATTTGAAGAAATAATAGCTGAAAATTTCCCAAATCTGGGGAAGGAAACAGAAATCCAGATCCAGGAGGCACAGAGATCCCCCAACAAAATCAACCCAGGGAGGTCCACACCAAGACACACACTAATTAAAATGGCAAAAAGTAGAGACAAAGAGAATTTTAAAAGCAGCAAGAGAAAAGAAAGCACTCAGATACAAGGGGAACCCCATGACGCTATCAGCTGATATTTGAGCAGAAACTCTGCAGGCCAGAAGGGAGTGGCAGGATATAGTCAAAGTGCTGAAAGGGAAAAATTGGCAGCCGAGAGTACTCTCGCAAGCAAGGCTACCACTCAGAATAGAAAGAGAGATAAGAGTTTCCCAAACATAAAGGAATTCATGACCACTAAACCAGCCCTACAAGAAATGTTAAAGGGGACTCTTTGAGTGGGAAGGAAAAACCGTAAGTAGGAATAAGAACAGTAGGAAACACAGAAGCAATAAAATCAAGTATATCTATAAAAACCAGGGGATCCGCAAAATAAAAGGGCACAAAGTATGACACCATAAACCTAAAATGTGGAGGGGAGAGGAGTAAAGGATGGGTTCAAACTTAAGTAACCATTAACTTAATATAGACTGCTATATGCAGAAGATGTTATATACAAACCTAATTATAACCACAAATCAAAAACTAGTAATAGATATGCAAAGAACAAAGAGAAAGAACCCAAGTATGCCACTAAAGAAAACCAGCAGACTGTGAGAGAAGAAAGCAAGAGAAGGAACAGAGAAGAACTATAAAACAACCACAACACAGGGTGCCTGGGTGGCTCAGTTGGTTGAGCAACTGCCTTCGGCTCAGGTCATGATCCTGAAGTCCCAGGATCGAGTCCCATGTCGGGCTCCCTGCTCGGTGGGGAGTCTGCGTCTCCCTCTGACCCTTTCCCCTCTCATGCTCTCTCTCACTCTCTCTCTCTCCAATAAATGAATAAAATCTTAAAAAAAAAAAAAAAAAACCACAACACAAATAACAAAATGGCAATAAATAAATATCTGTCAATGATTACTTTGAAAATAAATGGAATAAATGTTCCAATATAAACACGTAGGGTGACTGAATGGATTAAAACAAGAACAAGACCCCCATCTATATGTTGCCTACAAGAGACTCATTTCAGACCTAATGACACCTGCAGATTAAAAGCAAAGAAGTGGAAAAGCATAGATCATGCAAATGGAAGTGAAAAGCCAAGGAAGCAATAGACTTTAAAACAAAGACTGTAACAAGAGACAAAGAAAGACACTATATAATCATAAAGGGGACAATCCAACAAGAAGATATAACAATTGTAAATATTTATGCACCCAACACGGGACCACCCAAATACATAAAGCTGTTAATAACAAACAAAGGAAGTAATCAATAGTAATACAAGAATAGTAGGGGACTTTAACACCCCACTTACAACAATGGCTAGATCATTCAAACAGAAAATCAATAAGGAAATAATGGTTTTGAATGACACATTGGACAGATGGATCTAACAGATATATTCATAATGTTCCATCCTAAACCAGAAGAATACACATTCTTTTCAAGTGCACATGGAACATTTTCCAGAATAGATAACATATTAGGCCGCAAAACAAGTCTCAACAAATTCAAAAAGGTCAAAGTCATACCAAGCATCTTTTCTCACCACAATACTATGAAACTAGAAATCAGCCACAAGAAAAAAAATCTGGGAAAAAGCACAAATACATGGAGGTCAAGTAATATGCTACTAAACAATGAATGGGTCAATGAAGAAATCAAGGAGGAAATCAAAGAATACATGGAGACAAATAAAAATGAAAACACAATGGGCCAATATCTTTGGGATGCAGCAAAAGCTGTTCGAAAGAGGGAAGTTTATAGCAATACAAGCCTACCTCAGGAAGCAAGAAAAACCTCAACCTAGCCTACACCTAAAGGAGCTAGAAAATATAAACAAAACCCAAAACCAGTAGAAAAAAATAATAAAGATTAGAGCAGAAATAAATGAAATAGAAACTAAACAACAACAACAACAATAGAAAAAATCAATGAAACCAGGAACTGGTTCTTTGAAAAGATCAACAAAAGAGAAACTTTAGCCAGATGCATTTTAAAAAGAGAGAGAGCAGGAGGACTCAAACAAAAGCATAAATGAAAGAGGAGGAACAACCAACACCACATATGTGCAAAGGATTATGAGAAAATTATGAAAAATTATATGCCCACAAATTAGGCAACCTAGAAGAAATGGATAGCTTCCTAGAAATACATAACCTCCCAAAACTAAAGCAAGAAATAGAAAATATGAACAGACCAATTACCAGCAATGAAATTGAATCAGTATTCAAAAAATTCCCAACAGGGGGCACTGGGTGGCTCAGTTGGTTAAATATCTGACTCTTCATTTTGGCTCAGGTCATGATCTCAGGGTCATGAGATTGAGACTTGAGTTGGGCTCCGTGCTGGGCGTGGAACCTGCTTAAGATTCTCTCTCTCCCTCTACCTCTGCCCCTCCCTGTTCTTGCTCTCACACGCGCTCTCACTCTCTAACAAACCCCAAAAAACAAAATTAAACAAAAACAACAACAACAACAAAACTCCCAACAAACAAAATTCCAGGACCAGATGGTTTCACAGGTGAATTCTACCAAATATTTAAAAAAGAGTTAATACCTATTCTCATCAAACTATTCCAAAAAAAAATAGAAAAGGAAGGAAACTTCTAAATTCATTCTGAGACCAGCATCACTCTGACACCAAAACCAGATAGACACTACAGAAAAACAGTACTGTAGGTCAATATCTCTGATGAACATAGATGCAAAAATCCTCAACAAGATACTGGCAAACCAAATCCAACAACACGTTTAAAAAAATCATTCACCACAATCAAGTGGTATTTATTCCTGGGATGCAAGGGTGGTTCAATATTTGCTAATCAATGTGGTACATCACATCAACAAGAGAAAGGATAAAAAAAACCATATGATCATTTTATTAGATGCCGAAAAAGCATTTGACGAAGTACAACATCCATTCATGATAAAAGCCCTCAACAAAGTAGGTTTAGAGGGAACATATCTCAACATAATAAAGCCCTTATATGAAAAACCCATGGTGAACATCATACTCAATGGTGAAAAAGAGGTTTTCCTCTAAGATCAGAAACAAGACAAAGATGTCCATTCTCACCACTTTTATTCACCATAATACTGGAAGTCCTAGCCACAGCGATCAGACAACAGAAAGAAATAAAAGACATGCAAACTTGTAAAGAAGAAGCAAAACTTTCACTGTTTGAAGATGACATGATAATATATAGAGAGAAAACCCTAAAGACTACCAAAAAAACTACTAGAATTGATAAATGAATTCAGTAAGGTTGCAGGATGCAAAACCAATATACATAAATCCACTGCATTGCCATACACTAATCATGAAGTAGCACAAAGAGAAATTAAGGGAACAATCCCACTTACAATTGCACCAAAAATAATAAAATAAATAGGAATAAACTTAACCAAGGAGGTGAAATACTTGTACTCTTCAGGTATAAAACACTGATGAAAGAAATTGAAGATGACACAAATGGAAAGATATTCCATGCTCACAGATTGGAAGAACGAATATTGTTAAAATGTCCATACTACCCAAACCAATCTACAGATTTAATGAAATCCCTATCAAAATACCAAGAGCATTTTTCACAGAACTAGAACAAGTAGTCCTCAAATTTGTATGGAACCACAAAAGACCCTAAATAGCCAAAGCAATCTTGAAAAAGAACAAAACCAGGTATCATAATCCTAGATTTCAAGATATGTTACAAAGCTGCAGTAATCAAAAACAGTATGGTACTGGCATAAAAAGGGACACATAGATCAATGAAACAGAATAGAGAGCCCAGAAATATACCCATGATTATACGGTCAATCTGTGCCAAAGGAGGCACAAATATGCCATGGGGGAAAGACAGGCTCTTCAATGTATGGTGCTGGGTAAACTGGAGAGCTACATGCAAAAGACGGAAACTGGACCACTTTCTCACACCACACACAAAAATAAACTCAAAATGGGATCAAGGACCTAAATGTGAGATCTGAAACCATAAAAATCCTAGAAGAGAGCACAGTAATTTCTCTGACATTGATTATAGGAATGTTTTTCTAGATAGGTCTCCTGAGGCAAGTGAAACAAAAGCAAAAATAAACTATTGGGACTCCATCAAAATAAAAAGCTTTTGTACAGCAAAGGAAACTATCAATAAAACTAAAAGACTATCAATAAAGTAAAAGACAAAGATACTGAATGGGAGGAGGTATTTGCAAAGGACATATCCAATAAAGGGTTAGTGTCCAAAATATATAAAGAACATCTACAACTCCACACCAAATACCGAATAATCCAATTAAAAATGGGCAGAAGATATGAACAGCCATTTCTCCAAAGACATACAGATGACCAAAGGACACATGAAAAGATGCTCAACATCATTAATAAATCATCAGGAAAATACAAATCAAAACCACAATGAGATATCACCTCACACCTGTCAGAATGGCTAAAATAAAAAAAAGACAGAAAACAAGGGTTGGCATGGATGTGGAGAAATAGGAACCCTCATGTCCTGTTGGTGGTAAGGCAAACTGGTACAGTCACTCCGGAAAACAGTATGGAGGTTCCTCAAAATATTAAAAATAGAACTACCCTATAATCCAGTAATCATATTACTGGGTTTTTACCCAAAGAACACGAAAACGCTTATTCAGAAAGATATTTGAACCCCTATATTTATTGTAGCATTATCTACAATAGTCAAATTATGGAAGCAGCCCAAGTGTCCATCCACAGATGAATGGATAAAGAAGATGTGGTCTATATACACACAATGGAATATTACTCAGCCATAAAAAATAATGAAATCTTGCCATTTGTAACAACATGGATAAATCTGGAGACTATACTGCTGAGTGAAATAAGTCAATCAGAGAAAGACAAATACCATATAATTTTACTCCTATGTTGAAGAAAAAAACAAAATAAACAGAAGGGACAAACCAAAAAACAGATTCTTAACTATGGAGAACCAACTGGGTTGCCAGAGGGGAGGTGGGTGGGGGTAGGGGAAACAGGTGATGGGGATTAAAGAGGACACTGATCACGATGAGCACTGAGGAATGTATGGAATTGTTGGATCCCTACATTATATACCTGAAACTAATATAAACACTGTATGTTAACTATACTGGAATTAAAAGTTTAAAAATTTTAAAAAGAAATGAAAGCAAAGTCATTTTTGTTTGAGGAGCCTGGGTAGCTGAATGCACCATAGGAGGCACATTTGCCGAACAAGGTTGGACCAAACTTTCTCCAAAAAGGGCTACCCACTCTAAACTTCTAAACAGTCTCTTCCTTCACCAACTCCCCCCCCGCCACCCGCCCGTAAAATTCAGAAGTCGAGCTTGGAAAATGGCCCAGTGCAGAGTTATCACTGAAGACATGGAAACCTTTGCCCTAGCCCAGGATTTCTTGGTTCACTAGAAATTTCAAACCCTGAAACTCTGCACACAAAGTACAATGAACTTCAGACATGAAGCACAATGACAATCTGATCCTAACCATTCTCTAGGGGCCAGGAGATGGTGGCCTTCCATGAGCTCCTGCTGGAACTTCCCAGTAAACACCCTCATGACCATTGCTGCTGGTCCTCAAAATGTCAGAGGGTAGCTGTGATCTGGTCAAGAGTCCTCTGCAGTTGATGCCATCAGGACAGCTCTTGAGGAAAAGATTCACAGGACAACCTTGGCACCAGAGTTTTCCCTCACCTAAACACTCCCCAGACTCCTATGCAACTTTGATAGCCAGGAGCCATTTCTAGCTCAATGTGCCCCCGGTCTTCTCAATTCCCAGTCTCCTCTCTCCCCACCCCTAGGCCTTCCAAGTACACCCAGTCTTCCCCATCAGTTTGTGGCAACCACCTAAGCATTCTGCAGTCAAAACCCCAGGAGTGACCCTGAATCCCTCACTGTCCCCAAGGCTCACACATCAGCAAATCCTGGTGGGTCGATCTCTGCAATTACCTCTTGGCTTCATGCCCACTGGACCACCATTATCTTCTGCCTGACCGAGAGAGCAGTCCCCTCACTGCCCTGGCCCACTCCTGCCCTCAGGGACCACACAACAGCCAGACTCAGCTTAAAGAAAATGCAGGTGTCACACCCTCGCTTCAAGCCTTCTAAGGGATTCTCTTTGCATTTCAGTTTTTTCCAACTTTCTTGGGGTATGGTTGACAAATAAGAATTCTATGTATTTAAGGTATACAACACGGTATCTTGATATATGCAAACACTGTGAAATGATTGTCAAAAATCAAGCCATTTAACACACACATCACCCCATAGTTACCTGTGTGTGTGTGTGTGGTGAGGACACTTGAGATCTACTCTCTTAGCAATCTTGCCCACGCTGGTTAAATCCCTCGCTGTTTCCTCTGCGCGCCCACCCGTGAACATGCTACAGCAAAGCTCAAACGCACTGTCCATGCATGACCGCCAGGGACACACAGGCCTCTGTCAGGGCCGGGACCCCCAAGTCCCTTGCTCCTTGTCCGCAGCTCTCAGCTCCGCTGGAGGACCCCTTCACACCCTCTCCCCTCTCTTCAACCCCCAGCGCCCCCCCACCCTCCCTCTCTCCCGATGGCCCGATTTCATGACGGGGATGGGAGCAGCCGGAAGGAGCTGCTGTGAGCCTGGTGCTTGGTGCGACACTCCCAGGAACTGTCCTGCTCCCTGCTCCCGGCTGTCTTAGGCCAGGCCTCCGCTCCCTCCCGCCTTCCCAGGGCATCACCCAGCACTCTCATGCCTTCTTCTGTCCCATCAGTTTCCTTCCCTTCACCCTAGATAATTCTGATCAGAATACAAACACGCAACCATTTCTCCTCCCTTAAAAATAACGGTTGGCTCTACAGCCCCGTTCGGCTCTTGCCCTACCTCTGCTTTCCTTCACAGCAGAACTCCTTGAAACACTGTGCATATCCACTTTCTCCCACGCCAGTCTCTCTTGAGCTCATCCCATCAGCTTTGACACCACCTGGTCCAAGTCACCAGTGGCTCCCAGGTCACCGTTAAACCCAGTGGCCACCTGCCCAGCACCATCCCCCTGGATCGACCAGCCTCCCCGGCCAGCTGAGCACTCCTGTCTTGCTGTTTCCTTTATGGGGCTCCCGCTGGGCCCCCCATACTCCTTCCATCTGTTGCTGGTTCCTCCTCATCTCCCCAACATGAGAATAACCCCCTTTTCTATTTGCACTCACTTCCTTGGTGACCAAGGTTTTAAATACTACTTACGTGCAGAGGACTCTCAAATTTATACACCTGCCTGGATCCCACCCCTGGATTCCAGACTCAACTATCCACCTGCCTGCTTTGGACAAACCCCACCTGGAACCTCATAGTGAGAAACGGAGGCCCTCCGTCAACAGCCCCATGAAGAACTGACCCTGCCAACAGCGGCCGATCTTGCCTCGCGGGACTTGGAGAGGACTCTGGCCCTGGCGGACACCTTGATCACAGCCCCATGACAAACCCGGAGCTGGGGACCCAGCTAAGCTGCTCCTGGATTCCCAACTCTCAGAAACTATAAGATGATAAACATGTTTGCAGCTGCTAAGTTTGGTTTTTTAAAAGATTTTATTTATTTATTTGGGAGAGAGAGAGAGCATGGGGTGGGGTGTGTGGGGAGGGGTGAGGGAGAGGGAGAAGCAGGCTCCCCACCGAGCAGGGAGCCCGATGCGGGGCTCCATCCCAGGACCCCAGGATCATGACCTGAGCCCAAGGCAGATGCTTAACCAACTGAACCACCCAGGGGGCCCTAAGCTGCTCAGTTTTGAGCCAATTTCTTATACAGCAATGAGTAACACGCCCAGAGAGGTCTAGTCACCAGCCGGAAGTCACACAGCTTGTTGGAAGGGAGTCGGGGTCCAAGCTTGGCTCATCCCCTAGACCTTGTGCTTTTTATTCTTGAAACATAGCCCCTCTCAGAATACTCTGCGTCTTGTGTTACGAGGGACGTTTCCACCAGCATCTCCACAAAGCAGATGGCTGTGAGGCTGCTGGGACTACACGTTTGCCTCCTGACTGGTCCTCATGCCCCCTCCACCCATTCATTCAGCTGCCTGACATTGGTTCCAAAGCTCAAATCAGACTCCGTCCCTCTGAGATGTGAAGCCCTGGGATGACCCCTTTATGGGGCTCTTGGGGCTGCCATGACGAGGTCCTGCCCACACCTGTCCCACCTGGAGCCCGGGGGCCCCTGTGTTTGCTGCACCCAGGCCCTGCCCAAGGATTCCGCCACCCCCCCGCCCCCCTGCCACAAGCCCCACCCCCCCCACTCCGGCTTCCCTGCACCCACCTGGGTCCTTCCTCCCAGAGGGCTGCCTCACCCCCCCTTCCACTCCCCTCCCTTGGGCTCAACCCCTCCCCATTATCTTCATGCTCTCTCTTCTGGCTTCCAGCAGTCTGCTACACACATGTGACGTGTCCCCTGTCAAACCAGAAACAAAAATAGAAAAACCATTGACCCCACTGCTGCCTCCAGCCACTGGCCTGGCTCTCCTGCACCCCTCCCAGCCGAGGGTCTAGGATGTTCGAGTGTCTTGTTCTCGTTTCCTCTTCTGCTCTCTCCTCAGCTGCTGTCCTACAGCCTCAGTCCCCACCGCACTGCCTAGACCAAGGCTACCAGCACCCTTCTCAGGCTGAATCAAAAGGAATCTTCTTGATCCTTCTCTTCCGGGACTTCTCTGCAGCGTTTGGCGCTGTCAAGTTCTCTCTGCCATGTGAACCTGTCCCCTTCCCCCGGGTTTTCAGGACACCCATGCCCCACCCAGGGATTTCCCCTGCTCCTGCCCTCTGGGCCCTCTTCTTCTACAGCTAAAACAGAGGCTCCCCAGACTCCAACCCCAGATCCTCATCTTCTCACCCATGGGGACCCCACAGCTTTGTTTCCCATCCTGAGACCAACAATGCCTGTGTCCGATCTTCCCTTACCACTGATGCCCCATGTGGATCTATCTTAGGCCCTTCACACTGTCCTTCTGTCTACCCAGAATGGAATTCATCTTCTCCCCCATGCCTGCAAAATGTGCTTCTCCTCCTGTGAACCCCTCCCAGAAAATGGCACCACCATCTGCCCTATTGCTGAACCTAGAACCCCCGGATTCAGCTTCAATTCCTCCCACCTCCCCAGCCCAGTATGGCTACTGGCCACCACCTGCCACCCTCCATCTCCATTCCTGCCATCTTGTTTTGGTCCAGTGCCTATTATATGATCTCTCCCCCGACTGTCTTTCTTCCCTATAAGGAAATCAGCCGTTGAGAGCAAGCCCGGTCTGTCCAGTCCACAGCCGTGCCCACGAGCACGTGGCAGGCCCTCCAGTATCAGACAAGTGCACTGGTACGTTTGCTATCCGTTTTCTCTGGAATCCTTGGCTGCCGACTCCCTTCTGAGAAGCCCCCACATGGCAACCTACATGGTCTGGGGGTGAGGAGGAGTATCTGGGGAGACACAAACTTTCTACTCCACTTGGCCCAACGGGAACCCTAAATTAGAACTCAATCACTCCTTTGGTGTCCGGGCTGGAGTGGAAGGGAGAGAACCCACGGCAGCAGGAGGAATGGAGGGCCAGGAAAGGAGGTATCAGAGGAGTCATGTGGTCCGCTAAATGATGGCCCCCAAAGATGTCCACATCCTCTATCCTGGACCCTGTGAATGTGTCACCTTACACGGTAAAAGGGACTCTGCAGCTGTGCTGAAGAACCATGAGATCCGGAGATTGTCCTGGATTATCCAGGTGGCCCCGATGTAACCACAAGGGTCCTTAAAGGCGGGAGGCAGGAGGGTCAGAGTCTGAGAAGGGACAGGAAGCAGGGGCCACGGGGATGTGCGCCGAGGAACGTGGGCAGCTTCTAGAACCTGGAAAAGGCAAAGAAAGATTCTCCTTGGAGCCTCCAGAAGGAATCAGCCCCGCCAACATCTTGACCTTAGGACTACTGACCTCCAGAAATGCAAGATAATATATTTGTGTTTGAAGCCATTGAGTTGGTGGTGATTTGTTATGGCAACAATAGGCAACTAAGACAAATAGTAGTATTTTCTCTGCCCTGACTACCATGTGCGTGCCAGCCCCGCAAGGGATCCTTGTATGGAGTGAGGATCCCAGGGATGAAATCCTACCCCCCAGTGTGATGGTATTAGGAGGCCGGGCCTTTGGGGAGGAGACTGGCTCACGAGGCGGGAGCCTAATCCTCAGGAAGGGGGTGAGCGCCTTTATAAAAGAGCTCGCCAGCTCTCGGGCCACCACGCGAGGGGCCGACCCAGAGGAGGCCCTCACAGAGGCCTGGCGCTACCACTCCAGTCTCAGACTCCAGCCTCCACAACTGCGAGAAAGAACATTCTGTTGTTTACAAGCCAGCCAGTCTTTAGCAACTTGTTTTAGCTGTCGGGACGGACTAAGACAGCTATTCATGGTGTTCTGCAAAGCAGGCACTTTTGTCTCCATGTTACCCGCGAGGAAATGGAGGCTCTGGGAGGCGACGTGACCTCCCCAGGTCACGCAGCTGGTGTCTACAGAGCGGGGCTGCAAACCGGCTCTCCCTGCTTCCAACGCCTACGGTCTTCCCGCCGGGCCGCCTCACTGTTCAGCGGCCCGGCTGCCTCTTTGGCTTCCAGTTTCTCCATTTGTCACAGAGATCGATTTGATTAGGTCAGCCCCTGCACTGAACACATGCTTTGTGAGTTGTTCATCGGTGTTCTGGGGCGGGGTGGGGCGGGGTGGGGCGGCGGGGGGATGTAGTTGGTGGGACATTGTCTTTGGAAGTGCTGAGTTCAAGTCGGAAATCCGTTTCTCCTCTTTGCTGCTGACCTTCTCAGGGCCTTGAAGAGCTGAGAACCCTGGGACTGTCTAAAAGGTGGACCACGTGTGCGGCATTTCCTCATTGACCCATGAGGCCCTTTGGAGCGGACCACTGCCTTCGACTGATTCTGGGGATACCTCACTCTGAAATGCTGAGCTCTATGATCATGCAGTTCTCTTTTCATGTATAAACGACCAGGATTCTAGTTTCAGCTCACTGTGAGCAGGTGTGAGATCCTCTTCCCGAGAGGGGGCCCTCCCCGTGACGTCCCCGTGGCCACTATGACCAACCAATCGGCACAAACGTGCATCTTAAAGCAAGTTACGAGCTTCCAGTTTGGGAGGTCCGAAGCCTCTCAGGGCTAAAAGCAAGCTGCTGCCAGGGCTGTGTTCCTTCTAGAGGCTCTAAGAGTTTCCTGCCCTTTCCGGCCTCTGGAGGCCCCCCGCATGCCTCAGCTCGTGGCCCCTTCCTCCATCTTCAAAGCTGGCAACGGCAGATGGGACCTTTCTCGCCGCATCCCCTGGGCACTGACCGCCCTGCCTCCGTCTTCCACTGCTAAGGGTCCTGTGGTTACAGTGGATCTACTCCAGGCTAGCCTCCCCATCAGAAGGCCAGCTCATTAGCATCCTTCACCGCCCCCACCCCGGGACATCGTATACATGCAGAGGTTCTGGGGACCAGGATTGGCACATCTTTGGGGGCTCTTCCTCCTTTCTCAACAGTGAACTCGGCACAGGAACGACTCCCACGTAGAGGCTGGTTATATTCTCACTGTGGCTCTTGGAGGGAGGGGCTAGCATCACCCCACTTTACAGGAAACTGGGCCTCACAGGTGTGAACCCACCTGCCAGAGGCCACTGGGTGGGGAACGCTGCCAAGCTGGGCCTCAGGCCTCAGGAGTCCTTGCTCTTGGCCACCGTGGGAGGTCTGTCCCCCCTCCATGGGTCACCCCTCCCCCCGGAGACGTGCAGCCTCGGGCTGTTTCACATATAGGAACAGCTGGGAGCGTTCCTGGGCTCGACGCCACCACTTACACAGGCGAGTGACCCCACTTCTCTGAGCCCCGGGTCCTCCTCCCTGACCCGGGGCCTCCTCTGCCTGGCCTCCGGAAGGGTCCAACATGACAGCGCGTGGTGCAGAGAACCTCTACTCAGGTCTCGCTGGTCGAGTCTGTATAAATGGGTGGCTGGTGGCCCACAGCTCTGAGCTGCCCTCGGGGGCTGTGGGCTGGGCTGGCGATTCTCCTGACAGCATTATAAAGCCTCGGACAACATCTGAAATCTGAACCAGGAAGCAAATTTGCATCTGTTGAGTGCCTCGGCCAGGTGCTCTCCCACAGGTTTGCTGGCATTAATCCATCCCAAGCATAATACCATTATCCTCCTTGCCCAGCTGGGGAAACAGAGGCCCAGAGAGTTGCCATAAGAGCTCCCATTATTCATTCACGCGCTCAATAAACAGATACGGATGCCGACTACGTGCCTAGGAACAGGGTGTTAGGGATGCAGCAAAGGAGTTCCCAGGGCAGCACAGGGACAGACTGTAAACAGGACACACAGAAGATACGGAGACGAGCAACAGGTGCCATGGAGGAAAGAAGTAGGTCAAGGTAGAAGGGCAGGGTGGCAGCAGCAGGGAGGGTGGCTGGCAGTGTCATGGGCCGTGTTTACGATGGGCCTGGCACCATGCTAAGCCAGTTCCAGGAATCCTGTCCCCAGAATGGTGTCCAGGAATCAGAGCCACCCTGAAAGGCAGGTCTCCCGTTTCCCAGGCGAGGTGGGAGGGGCAGGGAGGATCCCTGCTGATGACCACCTAGCCTGAAGTGGCAACGTTAGGGTCTGAACTCCGGGCTGTGTGCACTCAAGGCAAAGTGCCCATAACCCCCACAGTTGTCCCCTGAGAGAGGGGGAGAACCACGGGGCCATCGGGGGTGCTGCCCACGAGTCTCAGATCTGGGGGCGCAGTGCTACACCAAAACAAGCCTTGTTTGCCAAGGAAGAGAGAGGAGGAGGAGCAGGTACTCCCTGGGATGGGTGGAGGAGAACTAGCCACGGAGGTTCGTTTTTAGTCTAAAAACCTGAATCTGGCCATAAACATGCGCATGGCAATGCACATCTCTTTTTTTTTTTAAGATTTTATTTATTTATTTGAGAGAGAGAGAATGAGAGAAAGCACATGAGAGGGGGGAGGGTCAGAGGGAGAAGCAGACTCCCTGCTGAGCAGGGAGCCCGATGCAGGACTCGATCCCGGGACTCCAGGATCATGACCTGAGCCGAAGGCAGTCGCTTAACCAACTGAGCCACCCAGGCGCCCGGCAATGCACATCTCCACGTGAATATTCTGAGCCTGAGAAATCCACCTACCTTCCCCAGCCATTGGAGGTGGACTTCCCATGCTGGCTGGAACCCCTAAGCGTCCCCTAAGTGGATGCAGCTGTTGGGCTTCTGTTTTTAGAAACATTCACGGTCCGGTGACACGGACTACTGTTTTCGTAATGAGCGCCCCCCCCTTCACCACACCTGAGTGTGCAAAGATATAACCTCTGGTCCCAAACAAGGCAGAGTGTGTGCAGCAATCCCCCTTTATGCTGAGCACTGAGGCAGGTTCTAAGGCAAGGAGCAGGTTCTAAGGCCTCTGGGAGCCGAGACGGCGACTCTCAGTGGAGCCCTACTGCCCCCTAGAGGGACAGATTCTGGAGGCTCCGCTGGGGATGCGCAGGCCTGGAGCCTGGGGCCCGGGGCCCTCCTCG
>NC_138378.1:9512350-9555928 GCF_054177405.1 Leptonychotes weddellii
ACCTCGGCCAGGCCTCTCCAAAGGTTGTAAATCCCCGAGCCCTGAGTAGAATATGACGTCTCACACCCCCTAATCTAACTCAAACAAAACCCAACATTGGGCTGTAAAACAAGGAAGTCCAAGATGTTTCCGAGTGTTGCATGATGACTACTTCAAAGTCTTTTGCAAAGTGTTTTAGAATAAATATCCCTCAAACTATTAACAAAAAATGTTTGGTGCATCACTTTGCTCGTGTGCTAATAATGCTAACATTGAAGTATTTTTTTTTATGAGGATTGGCTACTGCTTCTGGAGCAGGTCCTAGGGACTCTGCAGTTCTGAGGGTTCCTCCTGGCTCACTCACCCTGTCCGCAGGACGGCTCCACCAGGCTGTGTTGTCACCATCGACGCTTTACGTAGGAGGACGCTGAGGCACAGAGACTTTAGGCAACTTCCCAAGACCACAGTGACGTGGCCCTGGGTCCTTCTCAGCATCCAGGGCCCAGCTCGCGGGTCATGTCTTCTGTGAAGCCTTCCCTGCCCTCCCTGGTTAGAGCTGGCCCACCCCACTCCACCCCTATTGGCCTTGCCGCTCCCTCGTTCCCTTGGCAGCTCCCCCTGCAGTCGTGTTTCCAGTCTTGCTGGGTCTGCCTCCCCGTCTGCGAGGTCAGCTCTGGGAGAGCGGGCACTGGGTCTGCTGGGGTTGCTTCAGTACCCCGTGACGGGGCCTGGAACATGGTAGGTGGTCCCTCAATATTTGTGGGATGAAGGAATGACTGAACGAACGAATGAAGAGGTACAGTTCCTATTCTCAAAAAGCTCCCACTGGATGAGGGAAAATCGACCTTACTGACATCCCCACCCCGAAACGCCCACCAGGACCCTGTGAGTGCTACCTTATTTGGAAAAAGGATCTTGGGGGATGTAATCCGGTTAATGATCTCAAGATGAGATCATCCTGGATTATCTGGGTGGGCCCTAAATCCGAGGACAAGCGTCCTCACAAGAAGAGGGCAAGACTCAGACAGAGGAGGCTGTGAAGATGGAGGCAGAGAGCAGAGCCACAAGCCCTAAGGAGCACCCAGGGCCATGGGAAGCCACAGGAAGTAAGGAAGGATTCCTCCCTGAAGCCTTTGGAGGGAGGTTGGCTCTGCGGACACCTTGACTGTGGACTTCTGCCTCCAGATCTGTAAGAGCGTAGATGTTGTTTTTGAAAACACAGATTGTTGTTTTAGGCCACTCAGTATGTGGCGCTTTGTCGCGTGTAGCCCTGGGAGACTGACACACTGACCAACCATGGAAACATCCCACAAAATCGCTCCCGAGCCCCGCGCCAGGAGGTGCCAGCCGAGGACCGCTGCAGCCAGTTCGGCCCTCCCCCGGGGCACCTGCCGTTGCCTTGGAGACGGAGACGCCATGCCTCTCTTCCAGTATCTTCACTGTTACTGTTAGACCTTCAGTCTACTTTAACTGTTTTTTTTCTATTTAATATTTTAAATTAAATTAGGTGGTCAGTATGCTCACACCGTATTCTTCTCCATGACTGATTTTTCTGTATTGTTTACTAATGTGTCTTTTTTTTAAATTAACATATAATGTATTATTTGTTTCAGGGGCACAGGTCTGTGATTCATCAGTCTTACACAATTCACAGCGCTCACCATAGCACATACCCTCCCCAGTGTCCATCACCCAGCCACCCCATCCCTCCCACCCCCCACCACTCCAGCAACCCTCAGTTTTCACAGTCTATTCTAACCTACATTTCAGATGTCCTGGAATTCCCTTTCCCTCAGCTCACGCCCCTTCCACATGGAGCAACTCTCTGACACACAGGTGCGTAACTCACCTGAATGCACGGGGGCACCCTTCCCTTACTGCCGGACTCCAAAGCTGCCTCCCACTGGGATCTTTCCCTGATCCCCTGCTCGGAGCAGACTTCTCCCTGGTTCTCCTCTAGGCTGTGGACTCCTGGGGAAATGAACACCCCCCACCTCACTTGTCTCCCTCCGTAAGCCATCTGGCAGATCACAAACGCAGAGCAAGAAATGAAAACAGGGAGCTTCATCCTTGGTCAACCACAGCTATCCGCTGCGCCCCCACCCTGTGCACCCAACTGCGTTCCTCCTGCTTCCGTCCTGTCAACACTGACCTCTGACACCACTTATGTCGCGCTCACCGCCTGTGACTGCCCTCTCCTGCACTCACGCTGGGTTCACACTTTCTGCCTCTCGGCTTTGTGCTCCTAATCACTAGACCCACATGATAGTCCCGACCCAGTGGGTCAAGTGCGCTGACTTTCCACCCTGACCCTTCCAGCTCCTGAGCAGTACCTGACAATGCCACTCAGACCTCAAACTCCAATGAGACCTGCCTGGGATGAGGTCACCCATGGGACTCCCCCAGAAACCGTGCGGTCTGTGGTAGATAGCCCACAGTGCCAGCTGGTGTCGTGCATGATGATAGTGATGACCATCATCATCATGGCTCCCAGCTGGGCCAGGCCAGCACGCTTCCAGGGTCATGACCGGGACGCATCCCCACTTCCCTTCAGGCCCGCACGCCCCTGGAGCCCCGGGAAGGCCCGGGTCCCGAACACACGCCCAGGCCTGGCCCTCGTCCACTCAGTGTCCTTTCTCATCCTGAGTTGGTTTCTGTGGTGCTGGAAGATGTTTTCAAAATGATGCGAGCATATTTCTGAGGTCAACTCTTAATCAAAAACGACTCCCAGACGGTGCCCTGGTTTAAAAAGAAAGAAAGGAGAAATTAAGTGAGTCATCATCCAAACCATTTGAATGAAACAAAGACACAACAAACTCTGCTCTCCTCCCGCGCCACAACGGATGACCTCAGTCCTGCAGAGAGGCGGCTGGAGGGAATTAGTGGGGATCTCCGGCTCCCTGAGAGAGTGGGACCACACAGCCGACCCGCGCGACTCACGGCAAGAACCACACGGGTATGGCCAACCCGGGTCGTCTGGACCCCTTGGCGGGGCCAGTGGCAGGGGCTGCGGCTCCCAAGAGGGCCCTGGGAACCCGGCACCAATGGGTGGCAGAGCCAGGAGGCCAACGGACCACAGACCCAGGGGGTCGCAGGAGTGATGGTGGAGAGACCCCAAAGTTGGGGCGACTCCACCCCACACTAGCTTCTGGGGAGCTGGGGGATCCTGCTAGACTGAGACAGGGTTTTACAAATGTCCAAAATGCCCTGAATGGTGATTCTATCTGCTCCAGATTCTCCCTGGGCCGCCTCCTCCAACACCCTTCCTCTCTGGGGGAGAACTAGTGGCCATTTCCCAGGAATCTTGGGGCTCCCTTTATTTATAAGATTTATTTATTTTGAAAGAGAGAGAGAGCATGAGTGTGAGAGGGGGGAGGGGCAGAGAGAGAGAGCGAGAATCCCGGACTGTGCTCAGCACAGAGCCCAACATGGGGCTTGATCCCATGACCCTGAGATCATGACCTGAGCCAAAACCAAGAGTCAGAGGCTTAACTGACTGAGCCACCCTGATGCCCCTTGGGGCTCACTTTAAAATGCTGAGTCTGCTAAGGTTCTGAACTTGGAAGACTTTGCCGGACTGACTTTTCCCCCAGAGAGGGAGAGAGCCCTGACTGGACAGAGGGGAGGGGTCAGGCTGAACAGGCTGCTAGAAGCAGGCCCCAGACTCACTGTCACTGTTCTTCCAAAACATGTAACTTCCACTTGGGACTGTCAGGATGGCTCGCTGCACTTAGAGAATCAAGGTTTTCGAAAATTGAAGTCGTTTCTAAAATGACAGCAATCACAGATGCACATGATAACACTTTTCAATAATAAAGGTAAGTATTAACAGTGAACATGAAGACAAAGTTAGTATCTCAGGATATTAATATCAAGGGGAAAAAAAAGTGTAACACAAAAAGTCTTCTTCCACCAGGATACTCATGAGCCCCTTCCCCGTGCTGTCCATTCTTGGTTTGGCTTTTCTTGTTTTTCTGATGGTAAAGTTTACCTTGAATGATACGTTTACTTCTACTTCTTGATTTATCAACGTTAAAAGGTACTGAAAAATTCCTTCCATTGAAAGATGAGGGAATACAGTTACTCTTTTGTTCTCCCTCCGTTCCCTCCCGTGCATGTTAGTTATATTAGTTTTACTTTGTGGACCCTGAGATCAGTCTGTCTGAATTCAAATCCCACCTCTCCCACTTCTTGCTGTGTAACTTTGGGCAAGTTGCTTAACCTCTCTGTGTTCCAGTTTCCTCACTGGTAAAAATGTGGATAATGCTAGTTTTTGCTTCATAAAGCTGTCATGAAGATTAAATGTGCTAATTCATGCTAAGTGCTCAAAACAGTGCCTGCTATAGAATTCTTTGATAAATTATCATTAACTTATTACTTAAATGATTTCTCATTATTCTGCTCTAGAGCTTAAAACTAAGTCTTCTTTGAACTGTCAGTAGGCGGACTCTAAAAATTGAAAACCGTGACAACCAGTAAATAGTATTCACTACGTATGAATGGACCCACGGAGAAGGAAATGTGATTCTGGGTCACGGAACCTTTACCACTCAAAGGAGAATCTTCCAAGCATCAGGTCTGATACATACTCTTCATTTCTTTCTAGTATTCCCTGCCTGTTTGGTATAACTGTCAACTGCCACTTTAAAAAATGTGCATGCCATGCTCTCTCTTAGATTCTTTATCAGGAGGTTGACATAGACCCTTGAGCAGTTTTCTCATATAGAGTACAAGGCCTATAAATGTTTGAATTTTGGGACATCTGAGAATATCCTTATTTTGTTTAGCTATAGCTCTGGATTGAGAACCTTTTACCCTCAGATCATGGAAGACCTAGGTTTATCATCTTCTGGCATCCAAGTAGATGACAAATCTGGTGTTGATCTGCTTCCCGATCTTTTGTAGTTTGCCACTTTAAATTTTTTTTTTTTTTTTTTTTTTTTATTTGAGAGAGAGAGAGAGCACATGAGAGGGGGAGGGCCAGAGGGAGAAGCAGACTCCCTGCCGAGCAGGGAGCCCGATGCGGGACTCCATCCCGGAACTCCAGGATCATGACCTGAGCCGAAGGCAGTCGCTTAACCAACTGAGCCACCCAGGCGCCCTGTAGTTTGCCACTTTAAAATGATTATTTCCCAAAGCCTGTATGGTAGCCTCTTTATTCTCAAAGTTTTAAAACTTCCCCTGATGTCTGTAGGTATGCATCAGAAACGGAAGTCAGTGGAGTATCTGCAGACCTTAAGTCTCTCCTGGAGTGCCGGTGAAATATTCTTCTCATTTCTTTTATTATCTGTCTCCCCCACCCCCATCCATTCTCTTCCCTCTTTGGAAATTCCCATTTTCCAGGGGTTGGAACTCCTGGATTTATCTCCTCTGTCTCAACTTCCTCATATTTTCTAGTGTTCTCTCTTTACATTTGGGGATATTTCTTCAGTTCTGTTCTCCAGATACTAACTTTATCATCAGCTGGGTCTATTTTATTTTTCAGCTCACTCACTGAAATTTTCGAATGAGATCGTATTTCTTTCATTTTCTTGTCGGACGACTACATTTTCACACCAACCTACTCTTGTTGATGCAAAAGTCTCTCAAATCCTCTTAAAGATGCAAACTAGAACAAAATCACTTTTCTCCTCCTCCCTGGATTATGTCTGCTTCTTCTAGAGGGAAGTAGTCAGTGTATCCACTGTGATCCTTCCCTTTTGTGGTCTTTGTTTTCTCCAAGTGCCCTGAGATCCCCTGAATGTTGTTTTGCATTGACAAACATAGGATCAAGTTGGTCAATGTCTGTGAGAGGCATGGTTTTCCTCTGCAACTCCAAATGGTTTCCTTCCCCCAGTGGGCCTCTCCTTGGGAGGATGAGACATGCCATGGGCAGCACACAACCACCAGCAAGCCTCCCTATAAGGTACAAGAGCAGAGAGCAAACAGGCAGGCAAAGGAGATTCCAAATTGCCAGAGCAAAGAGGATTAAACAAACAAGGGGTTCATTTTTCTTAGGAGGAAGGAAGTCTGAAGGCAGGAAGTCCACAGACATTACGGTGGCTCAGTGATATCATCCATCAAGGCTCCTTCTAGAAGCCCACTTCTCATGTTTGACAGATAGATGGCTGCTGTACCTTGAAGCTTCACTCCTGAGCTTCCGGTAAGAAGAGGAAGACCAAGGAAGCAATAAGGGAGGGCATTTATATCAGGAGACTGAAAGTTACTCCAGAAATCCCCAACAGATTTCTGCTCACATTCATGGTCTCAAGGGAGACTGGGAGATAAAACTTTTTAGCCAGGTGCTTTGTGATCTTGAACAAACGGGTTCCTCTTAGGAAGGAAGAAGGAAATCAGATGTTGGGTAAGCGACCAAGTGTGTGTGGGATGTATGCTTCCTTATCCCCCGCCCCCCACCCCTGAAGCTGCTTATCCCCCCCCACCAGCCCCATGTCCTTGAGAAAGACCTCGATTTTCTCTCCTCTCTCAGCCCTGTAGCAGAGATTGCTCTTTGTCCCCTCCTATTGATTCTCTCCCTCCTTTTTAGTACTAGAACTCCCATTTTTACTGAGCACCTGGCCACCGAGAATAACCACACTTCCCAACCTTCTGTGCATCTAGGTGTGCCTGGGTGGCCAAGTTTCAGACAACAGAGTGGTGGCAGAAGTGAAGAATCCAACTTCTGGGTGTACTCATAAAGGGAGAGGAGGGGCGTCCTCTCCCCTTCAGTCCTTCCCATTGGCTAGACTGCAGATGTGATGGAAACTTTTCTGGAACACACCTCCTGGGTATGATAAAGCGTCAGGGTGGAGAGAGCAAGGACCTGATATAATGGACACCTCCTTAGTCCTGGCAAGAGTTTCATCTTGTTTTAGCCGCTGCTATTTGGGCGTCTGTGGCAAATGCTTAGTCCAAACAGCCACCTTTAAGATGCCTTCTCAGTCCCATTAAAAAAAAAAATCACCATCACCAGTTGTAGACAGAATAGTAGCCCCCCACGATGTCCACGTTCTAATCCCCAGAACCTATAAATATGTTCCTTTAGATGGCAAAAGGGGCTTCACAGATGTGACTAAGGATTTTGAGATGGGAAGATCACCCTGGGCTATCTGGGGCAGCCGAATGTCATCACAAGGGTCCATATAAGCAGGGGACAGAAGGGTCAGAGTCAGAGGGGGAGATGTGGTGACACAGAAGCAAGGGTCAGAGACAGAGATTTAAAGATGTTGCTGGGGGGCGCCTGGTGGGCTCAGTGGGTTAAGCGTCCAACTCTTCATTTTGGCTCAGGTCATGATCTCAGGGTGGTGAAATCAAGCCCTGCGTCTGGCTCCGAGCTCAGTGGGGAGTCTGCAGGAGGTTCTCTCTCCCCCTTTGCCCCTCCCACTTCCCCCTCCCTCCCCAAAATAAGTAAATAAATCTTAAAAAAAAAAAAAATAAAGATGCTGCTGGCTTTGCAGATGGAGGTAAGAACCACAACCCAAAAATGCAGCCTCTCGAAGCTGGACAAAGCAAGGGAATGGATTCTCTCTCAGAACCTGTCGGAGGAACTCTGCCTTCCTGACACCTCCAGTTTAGGACTTCTGAACTCCAGAACCGTAAGGTACTAAATCTGTGTTTGTGCTGACTTGTGAGGGCAGCAGGAGGAAGCTACTATGCTAGCTAAGGATGTTGTCCGTGAGGAAGTAAAAGTAGCCACTCGTAGAGTGTTTCATCCAACACGTATAACGCAAATTCGTGACCTACACGATTCCACCTCAGGCCTCACAGCCCTGCCGGGCAGCTACTCCCAACACACCCGTTTCCCCCGCAGAAGCTGAGACTCAGAGAGGTTATGTGAATTGTCCAAGGTCACACAGACGGGAAGTGGCAGAGCCAGGGCATGTTCCTGACATGTTGCTCTTCTGCCTTCAGCTTAAAAAAACAAAAACAACAAAAACACACAAAAACTTCAGAAGGTTCAGAAGGGGAAGAGTGGGGCATGAGAGCCATGCCCTGCGAATCAACCTGGGAAGTCATGCCTTATTTTGTCCAACTTGTCAGGATATTCTTCTAATCCCCTAAGCCTCTCTCTTCTGGTTTAAAATAACCTTTGCTTTGCTGCAGTTTGGTGGCTCAGAGACCCCTCATTTGTGGCTGCCCCTACTCACACCGCAGGCCTCCTCCCTTTGTCTGGGCGAACAGTTCTCCTGTGAGGACAGAAGCATGAGTCAGGGGTGCTGTTGGGGATCTGGGGCGAGGGTACTCCCGAGAGCAGCCATGCTCAGGAAACCACAGGGGCAGGGCCTCAGCCAAACCTGAGTGGCTCCCCACCCCATCTCAACATGCTCTCAGCACCCTCTGGGCATCTCCCCCATCCGGGCCACTTACGAAGGAGTTGGAGGGAGTTTGGACCTCCAGTCGTGAGGGAGGGAATCGCCTGGGCCCTCACACCCTTGCTCTTCCTGCTTCGTGACGCCTCTCCTGAGGCCCAACGCTGCCACGACCTGGGTGTCTGTGGAGGCGCAGGTCCCCTCCCCACCAACCCCACCACAGCCACGGTCTTATCTCTGCCGTGGTCAGTGTGCATCACGTCCGGGTCCCTGGCCTCCTGCTGGCCCCAGAGGCTCTCACCGACCGTAAGCACAACTTGCTTCGGCCCACGCTTAATGTCATACCCTCGTCTGTAAAAGGACCTACCTTACAGATCGTTTGAGGATTCAACTAGATAATGCAGGAAAAGGACTGAGTACAGTCTTGGCATAGACAGCTCATGATAATTATTGAGCTTTTATTTATTTATGAGAGAGAGAGAGAACATGAGCAGGGGGAGAGGGGGAGAGGGAGAGAGAGAATCCCAAGCAGGTTCCACGCCCAACATGGAGCCTGACACAGGACTCAAGCTTGTGAACCTGAGATCATGACCTGAATCGAAATCAAAAGTTGGACGCCTAACCTACTGAGCTACCCAGGTGCCCCAAATATTGAGATTTTAATTATTATTACTATTATACATTGATTCTAATGAAACAGGTTTCTTTCCAGTCTTATTCCCCAGGTCAGGTTAGGCAGAGTTTGTAAACTGGGGTCCCACAAGTTGTGCCCAGCCTGGGATGTGTTCTGTTTGGCACACTAGCTGCCAAAGGAATTCGTTAGGGTACAGGTTCAGCTGCTGACCTGGAGACCCCAAATAATAGCAGCTTAAGGATAAGAGAATTTGATCTCTCTCTTCCAGAACAGTTTGAGGACAAGCAGCTGGATATAGAGGCTCCAAGGGGCTGGGGCCTCAGGCTCCCTCCCTCTTGCTCTGCCTCCTTTCCGAAGTGCCACCCCCCCATCACGTGGTCTGGGTCTGCACCGAGTCAGCAGCAGAAGGGCAGGGGAGGGTGGGCCCTTCCTTTTGGGGTCAAGGCCTTGCAGTTGCCCATATCACTTCTGCTATCAACCCATTGGCCTGAACTTGGTCATTTGGCCCACATGTACCTGCTGGGGATGTATCATATTCGGGATGGCCACGAGCCTGACAAAAATTCAGAGGTGCTATTATCAAAGGAAAAGAAGAACATCAATTTGGGTGACAAAGAGTACTCTCTGATACACTGACATTTAAAAATTGGGGAATTTTCGATTCTGGGCCATACTGATTATAAGTAGAACTCACGTGCATTAAGCACCTCTGTGCTCCTTGTATTGGCCATGTGACAGGGATCCATCTGAGATTGTGAGCTGGCATTCAAACCCACCCCCAAGTGAAGCAAAGCCAAGCTCCTTCCTGTATCCTGTGGGATGCATGCTAGAGAAAGCTTCGGAATAGCCCAGCGAGTCAATTCCACAAACCACCCTGCCCCCAAGCCCCGCCTGAGAGTGACAACATCCCACCATCTGCGCAGACAGTGTCCCCTCTCTCAGTTCCTCCCCTCCTGATCACTGAGGGCTCGAGGCACATGCTTCGTCCCATCTGGTCCTCAGCTTGGGGACCACAGAAGGGGATACTACCTCTCACTCAGACGCTGGAGAGGCCAATGGCCACCCTTCTCTCTGGCTCCCCACTCCTGTTAGCTCCAGAAGCTGATGAGCCTTTCAGAGAAGCTGAGCTGGTGATGACAAGGCTGTCCCTACGGGAGGGTGCGCTCCCCCCAACCCCCCGGCCATCCAGTGGCAGGCCCCTCCCTGCCACAGCTCCCAGTCCCTGTGGCAGGAACACCAGCAGTGGGTGCCTTCCCCCTCCTAGCGGGTCATAAGTATTGCTCCCGGAGACGACAGGGCCCCAAGCTCCATCCTCGGCTTCTCCAAGGGGCACGAGGTGGGACCGAGTCACGGCCCCCGGCCCGTTCTAAATTGGACTTAAGACGAAAAAATAAATAAAAGAGGGAAAGGGATTGATTGATTCTAAGAGCAGAAGAATGAGCTTTCTTTGTGCTCACACGCCTCCGGAAGGACCCAAGGGAGTGAGCTCACAGCAGCTGTTGCCCTCACCAAACTTCACCTTCAAGGCGAAGCCCGGAGCCAAAGCAAATATTGTGATAAAGTCTAAGTTACTGCTGATGCCCGCCCGGGCCCTTGATTAACTGAACCAAGTGCAACAACTCTCCCAGCTCCTTCCTCTCTGCAAATCTGGGTCGGGGGAGGCCAGTGCTGCGCCCCGAGCAAAGTCCCGCTCCCCACACACCGCTCTGGGCCCTTGCTCCCTCTGCTCTTCTTTCTACACGGCGTGCGCGCTTGGGGTGCAAGCAGGGAGCGCAGAGCAGAATGAGAACGCCGGGTCCCTGTTCAAAAAGCAGCCGAAAAGTGACGCTAAAGGTACTCAACTCAGGGTACAGAAACATCAAGTATTTTCCTTTCTTGACTGCTCATGGTGTTTTTGTTTGTTTTTTTGCTATTTAATGTTGCTCTGAGTACGGAAACATTTAAAATTTGAAATCATTAGCATGAATTTTTGCCGCCCATCTGTATACTGCAGAACCCCAATTCTAAATTCAAATATAAGGGCACCTCGCCCATCAGCAGATTCACCCAGAGATTACATGACTGGTATTTCGCAGCTCAGGCGCATGTGCGTACGCGCACACACACACACCCCGTCCCATCAGACTCCATGAAAGGGCTTAGCCCAGCCCCTGGCACAGGGGAAGCCCTCAAGGACCGGGGCCACGTAGTGCCCTAAGTGGCCCGAGGCCTCCCAACAATTTAGAAATAATTGGGTCTTCAGCTTTGGTCCCCTGCTTCTTAGCCCAGTGCTTTTCCCTCTCATGCCACCTCTGAACAGAGAGGAGATGAGATGTTTGCAGAGCACTTAGGGCAGGCGTGTGTAAAATCCTACAAAATACACATATTGGTCTCTGCCCCTGGTTCCTGACCCAGAGCTCCTAAAACCCTTGTAATTAGGGATGCTAGGAGCATCTTTTGTTTTCATGTTTGGTCTTTGACTGCAGTTCCTGATACAGAGTTCCTAAATCCCTTGGGATTCCCTGGGTGACAGCAATATCATGGTGGTGGGCTCCCGGATGGGGGCTGGTCACTAGAAAGACCAAGCCATGATTAGAAGCTTGGAACTTTCAGCCCCACGCCCATCCTCCAGAGAGAGGAGAGGGGCTGGAAAATGAGTCCATAATTGACCGTGTCTATGTGATGAAGACCCCATAAAAATCCCCGAAGTATGGGGTTAAGAGAGCTTCAGACCTGGTGAACATATCCACATGCCAGGAGGGTGGCACATCCCAACCCCAGCGGGCAGAGACCCTGCCCTCAGGACCCTCCTGGACCTTGCCTTATGAATCTCTTCGGCTGGCTGTACATTCATATCCTTAGAAATATCCTTTGTAATACATCAGCAAGAGGAAGTAAAGTGTTTTCCTGGGGTCTGTGAGCCCCTCTAGCAAATGATCAAACCCGAGGAATGGACTATGGGAACCCCCATTGAGTGCTGGTGGGTCAGAAGCACCAGTGACAATCTGGACTTCCGGCTGGTGTTGATGTCACCAGGGGAGGGGGAGGCAGTCTCGTGGGACTGACCCCGTAGCCCGTGGGGTCTGCACCAATTCCGGTGAGCGTCCGAATCAGAGTGAGTCGAGGACGCGCAGCCGGAGTTGCAGAGTTGCTGATGGGGGAAACCTCACACGTCTTCTGTCAGAAGCGCTATAAGTAGCGTGTGAGAAAACAAACAAGAACAGGGTTTTTTTTCTTGTTCGGTCTGGCTTATGAGGCTGCTCCATCAATCTTAGCTGCTGTTATCGATCGGCCCACCCCACCAGCTGCCCGCCCCTCCGCTCTCTGCCTCTCCCTGGCCTCATCTCTGCAGGCCAATGAGATTTATTCTCATTATGTACGGATGGATCCAGTGCCTACTGGTCACCCCAAACCTGGGACCAGCTGAGACTCATTTGAGATCCTAAGTCTTTATCAGTCCAGGAGCACCCCCAGGAAGCTGAGCTCTCCCCAGAGAGGTCGGCTCCCAGGGCAAGATGCCTCATTCTTCTGGCAGAACCGGCTGACATGGGCCAAGTAGACACCGTCAGGACAGAAAGGCCCCGAGGCTCACCAATGTTGGAAGCTCTGCCATCAGGAACCAGGCGCTAGAGCCTTGTGACTCACTGCTTTCCCGAGGTCAGGTATCATTTTAAAGGTCAGCTGTGCCTCAGGCTCTGGAAGCCATGCCCTTAATTGGTCAAGTTTGCAAGTCACCTCTTGGCTACTTACCATTCCTTGCCTTCATCCCACAAGCCCTGGCCTTTATCTGAATTTCCCCTGAGTATACTCGATGCTTTAAGAAATCATCTTGAGATATTTGGTTTTAAACTCTGTAGATGCCAGACCTCATCCCTTCCCCACCCAAGGATGCCCTTGGGGCCATGGGTTAGTCACAAGGCAACTGGAGTGACATTATCCCAGGCTGGCATCAAAGTGGGTGTCCTGCTGGGAGGCTCCTTCCTGGCTCGATCTAGTGTCTTGTGAGTCAGATACACACATATGTGCACAAACACCCTGTGTATCAGAAGCACCGCCCCAAAGAACAGGCCTTGGGAGAAGGGCCTAGAGCTGTATGTGAGTCCAAGCTCCTGCCGATCAAAAACATGCCGAGGCCTGGGTGGCAGGAGCCTCCCAGGCGGGCGGCATTTTGGCAGCAGGCCTGTGCCCTGCACCTGGAGCTGCCAGGACGATGGTGTTTGACAAAGCGTGCGCCCCTCCCCGCCCAGGACCCCTGCATTGGGATCACGTGGGGATCTGGTTACAAACACAGATTTCCAAGTCCTAACCCAGACCCAGTGACTCAGAATCGTGCAAGGAGTCTTCACAAGACTCAGGGCCATCAGGCCAGGGGGCTGGAGGCTGCACGGCTGCCAAGCGGCCGCTAAGCACCTTCCATAACGGCTCATCAGGGGCCTGCTATGGGTCAGGCCCGGCCCTGGCCCCTGGGGACGGGTAAGAGAAAGTGACACATAAAACGTAAAGCAAAGGAACAAAACATAAAATGAAATAAAAACAGAAAAAGCCCCCGCCCACATGCAAATTTCAGTTTAGAGCATGCAAGTGTCTTGGTGCTGTGGTAACAGATGGCAAAAAGCAGACAAAGAATGAGATTGTTCCAGAACGTACTACGTGCTGGGAGGGAAAAGAGATGGGATGGTAGGGCCCAGGGGGAGGCCAGAGGACTGTTTTAGACAGTGGGGGAGGAAGGCCTTTCTTGTGGGGGGTGGAGGTCACTGGGGTGAGGGGGGTGGGGAGACCTGAGCCGTGAGGCCAGGCATGGGAAGTCGGCGGAGAAGGTTCTAGGTGACACAGCCAGGGTCAGGTGTGCTGGGCATTTTGCCTACATTGCCTCATTTGGCCCTCACAGCATCCCTGCACAGGATTTGGGACCCCACCCTCCACGCCCTTTTATTCTAACTTCCTCCATCTCAAATAGTTCGAGCCCCATCCTTCCAGTTTGGGCTCCGTTCCTGGGGCTGCTGGAATGAGGCATGCACCCTGGGGGCTTAAACAACAGACATTTGTCCTCTCACAAGTCTGGAGGCTGGAAGACCAGTATCAAGGTGACGGCAGGCTGTTTCTTTCGGGAGCTCTGAGGTGGGGTGGGGGTTGATCCCATGCTGCGCCCCCCAGCCCCCACCGGCTCCTGATGGATGTGTTCACTGCCGGTGCTCCTTGTGGATACACCACAGACACCGCTGGTGTCTGTGTCCCCTCCAATCTTTTTAAGGACATCGGTCATTGGATTTAGGGCCCACCTAAATCCGGGATGATCTCACCCTGAAATCCTTATTTACATCTGCAAAGACCCTTTTCCCAAGTAAACTCACTTTCACTGGTTCTAAGGGGTTGGGACTTGGGCATATCTTTTGGTGGGGAGGAGGTGTTATTTAACCCACCACACAGTTTCTCAGGCCAGAACACGTGGAGATAAGCCTGATGGTGACGTGACTCTCTCTGACAGCCCACCTCCAGTCCACCAGCAAATCCTACTGGTCCCAGCTTCAAAATATATGCTGAATGTCTTCCTCCGCCACCCCGGCTCTGATCCCACCACCATCCCCTCCCTGCCTCTTCCCTGGTGCCCCCATAGCCCACTGTCAGAACACCACCACAGGGGTCCATTTAAAACCAAGCAAATCGGGCGCCTGGGTGGCTCAGATGGTTAAGCGTCTGCCTTCGGCCCAGGTCATGATCCCAGGGTCCTGGGATCGAGTCCCGCATCGGGCTCCCTGCTCCTTGGGAGCCTGCTTCTCTCTCTCTCTGTCTCTCATGAATAAATAAATAAAATCTTTAAAAAAAAAAAAAAAAACAACCAAGCAAATCATGTCCCTCCTCTGTTCAAGGTTTCTCAGCGGCTTCTCAACTCATAGGTGGAAAACAAAAGCCCAGATTGGCCCAGCGCACCTGTCTCTTCCCGTTACCTCTCCTTTCTCATCCTGCTGCAGCCACACGGGACCCCTTGCTGCTCCTCACTATGTCTGACATGCTTCTGCTCGGGGCCTTTATTCCGGCTGTTCGATCTTTCTAGAACAACTTCTTCTCTCCTCTCCTTCAAGTCTTTGCTCGAATAGCCCCATCTTAATGAGACCAAAACAAACAAGAAATCTAGACAAGGAAAGGCACAGACCAAACAATCTAAAGTGGGGCAGTGTTGTGAGCATGAATAGAACATAAGAGAAGAAGATCCAGTTGGCTGGTCCTGCTGACCATCCTCCTTCGAAGGGCTTGGGTTTAGCAGTGTGGACCTGCATTTCGTTCTCTCCGGTTCCACAGGAAACAGTATTTGCATCATCACATTAGATTTCTGTTTCTTGTTTTTCAACTTTAGAATCAACCTTTGCTTTCCTTTAACTGCAGGACAGGAAGTAAATGCTATGAGCCTCGGCGTGGAAATCCCAGGGTCTGTGTATTTCTCTTCCTTGATCCTGCTCTGCAAACTTGGGAGAGTACTAGGTGCCAGGTGTTCTATGGGACTATCTCCTTCACCCCTCAGACAACCCCGGAGAGAGGTATGAAGACTGTGGATGTACAGATGGGTCAGAGAGGCCAAGGGGCTGCCCAAAGTCAACGAAGTGCCATGTGGCGAGCTGGAAATCTGACCCAGGCCTTTCGACGTCAGAACACATGCTCTCAACTACAAAGCTACATCATTTCTGCTCCCTTCAAGCCTTAACACTCTTGGCATTTGGGGCCAGATGCCTTGTTTGTGGGGGCTTGTGCTCTACACTGTCAGATGTCTAGCCTCCCCCACCCGGCTTCTACCCACTCGATGCCTGTAACACCTCCCACCCCAGCTGTGCCAACCAAAAGTGTCTCCAGATACTGCCAAACTTCCCCGGGGGGTAAAATCCCTCCTGGTTGAGGATCCCTGTTTCAACCCAAGTTCTCCCCTCTGGGCTTTAAGTCCCAGTGATGCCCTCTCTTGAAGGAGACCCCACTTCTCCTCAGGACCCTACCCCACAGCCACCTCTAATGTTCCAGAAAGAGCTGATGGGAGGTGAAGGACGAGATGAGAGCAAAGTGATGGCAGAAGGGCCGACATGTTGGCAATGCCACCCTGAGGGAGACAAGGAACCCAGAGAACAGCGCTGGGATGCTTTTCTATTGACACAGGTTGGGTAGAGGCCAGAAGACTGTGAATGAGGGGGAGAGATGCTCAGCTACTGAGTTACCAGAGGGCTGCCCTGCTCTGGGGCAGAGGGTGGAGATACACCCCAGAGATCCCAAAGACTGCTCCTTTGGTTTTGCTGAGCCAAATTTACCTAAAACCAGTAAGTCACTTCTATCCCCAGATCACAGCCTCTCTGGAAGAGGAGAGTTTGCCCCAGGAAATAAAGACTCAGGGTCAGTGAAGGATGGGAGAAGCACCAGGGGACCCCTTGGTCCCCAGCACTGTGCTGGGTGGTCAGAACTTCAGTTCTTCTGGGCTGATCCAGTCATGCTGCACCTCTGATGGTGACAGAGACCTCATTGTCAGCATGTCCAAGGACTACATTTCTCAGCGTCTACTGAAGCTAGATATGACCACATGACTATGATTTGGCTCAGGAGATATAAAAGGGGACTTGGTGGGTTATTGCCAAGAAGGCTCTGTAAAGGGGAGGGTGTGAGGGCCCTTAGCTCCTCAGTTTCTTTTGGCTGCTTGCCTAGAAGGTAGATGTGATGGTTGGAGCTGCAGCAGCCATTTAGAATCACAAGATGACCTGGAGGATAGAGCCACATGCTGAGGATGGTGGAGCAGAAAAACAGTCTGGGTCTTTTAATTTTTTATGAAAGAATAATAAACTTCGGTCTTTTTTAAGGCATAACATATTTGGGGTGGGTGGTTTTTTTTTCCCTGTTAAATTTAGTGAAACCTAATCCTAACAGATATAATTGGTTATAAATGGAAATTTGAAGTGGGACTCTTCCTCTGAAATTTTTTACAAATGCAGTCCTACACATTTGGAATGTTTAGATTTTACAAAACCTCAAAGCTCTCTGTTTTAATGGCACAACTTGGGATGGGGAAAGAAAGGGAACAGGCCTGCTATTGCCGTGTAGACAATGCTAATTACAGCAACTGTAGTCACAAAGAAAAGTGGTTTCTTGGTTCGGGGTGGGGATAGCAGTGGGGTCCGGAATGGGGGCAGGGTGAAAGGTGGGGATGGCTGGAAATGTATTCCGCGGGTGGGGATAAAACTCGTGTCTATGTTATTAGCAGAATTAGATGCGGGTCAGTGGCCACAGCTGGAGTTTGTAAACAATCTTTTGAGCATTTGCACATTTTTTTCTGGCTTGATTAAAATGAAACATCATTAAAAACAGCTCCATCACCAATTGTCATCTCTGCCCAGGCCTTGGGAGGCACCCTCCAGTCATGTCAGGCTGGATGTAACTGGCTTTGAAGTCTGTATATGCAAAGTGCCTTTGAGGGTTGCAGCCCAAGGGAACTTTGGCAGAGGAAGAAACTTTGAGAGAATCCATCTACCAATATGGCTTCTCAGCTTAACTACAAAGACATCGAGCAGTCATGAAATGCAGGCTTTGCTCAATGAACCTGAAAACAGGTTCAAGTGGGATGGCTTCCCTTTCAGCCACTAGAAAGAGTGATGTCATCCTGCGACATAATGGCTGGGACCCTGACTGACCCAGGCCCCTGGGCCAGTGCTTGGGGACCCAGACTCTGCAGCTGGGTGAGACAGCTTCAAATCCCTGCTCTATCATTTACTAGCCATGTTACCCTACCCCCCTCACTTCACTGCTCTGTGCCTCAGTGTCCCCATCTATAAAATGGGGACAGTGTTAGCATCTTGCTGATACTGATAACGCGCTTCGAGCAACGCCTGGTTCACAGGAGAGGGGTCATAGGTACGAGCTACTCTTACCACTATTGCTGCTGGTTGTACTGCAGAGTTTCTATATGAAGTTACTCCTCCCGCAAAGTGTTGTTTTTTATTGCATGATGTTTAATTTGTATGTTATTATATTTATTCCATTAAAAATTGAACAAGGAAAATGTTCAGAGTGGCATTTCCACCTCCTGTTCTTATTTAAGACAAGCAGATGCCATTGGAAGAAGTTTAAAAACCAAATAAAATCAATTGAAAGTTTTCAAGCAACTCAACAAAATAGTTGCAGGCATATCCAAACCTCTCATTTACACAAGAAATAGGTTTAGAGTCGGGTTTCATCTTGAGTATGCTTTATAATTCAACTGGTTTCATGAGTTTGCCTCCAACTTTAGGTGAGTTTCATGTAAAGAAAGGGGATCGCATGAGGCTTTTGCTCCATGGGAAGTCCAAAGGGTCTTTCCAGGGAGGAGGTGAGGAGGTTGGGGGGGGTGTCCACAGCATCTGGGGGGTGGTCTTCTCTTACTTGTGACAAGAAGGCTCCTAACTCACCCAAGGAGACTGAGCCCTTAGACCCCAGCCCCCCAGGAACTGGCCACAGACAGGAAGAAGAACTTACTAGAAATCAGAGCCCCCCAGGAATTGGCCACAGGCAGAACTTACTAGAAATCAGAAGCCAACTGGGGACCTGTGTGAGCCACCAAGTTATGGGCACAGGAAATGCACTGACCGCTCAGGTTCATGATGACCCTGAAGGGCCATCCGGGGACACAGAGCTACACATTACCCTCCCCAGAGTGGCGTGGACTACTCTCTGTCATGACCAGTCCCCACCACGTCCTTTTGTGACCTTCCTTCCCATACCTTCTGGAAGGTCTATTGCTCTGTGTTAGGCACTTGGTACCCATCACAGCTGGCAAAGGTCAAGGGCAGAGATGGAACCAAGGAGTCAGAGCAAAGACTTTCTGTTGACCCATGAGGAGGGGGTGCGGAATGAATGAATGAATGTCACCGACATTTACTGGGCACTTAGAGCAGGCCAGATTATGTTCGAGGTGCTCCGTACACATCCCCTCCCTTGGTCCCCACAATTCTACCAGGTGGGTCCTGTGACAACCCCCATTTTACAGGTGAAGAAACTGAGGTACAGAGAGATGACTTTGCCCGAGAGCACAAAGTTGGCCGACTGCAGAGCTGAGTACTCTTAGCTGCCGACAACTCAGTGAGCACTTCATGCAGAGCACCGTGCCCGGGAAATGACTGTGCGCGCACACACGTGGAGGCCTGTTCTCACAGCGATTTCATGATCTGAGATCACCTTCAGAAATACACTTCATTGTGTACCTGTTTCTATCAGTCCTCTCCACCGGAGCACTGTGAGGCAGTTCCATGAGGGGGAAAAACTCAGTGGTCTCGTCCCCAGTCTCACTGTCGGGGCTGAACAGGGCCTGGCACGCAGTGGGCACTGAGAATTCATTCAATAAGTGAGTCAATCTAGAGCGGTCTCTTGTCCTCAGCACTCCCGACGTCTGGGGCTGAACATTCTCTGCAGAGGGAGGGAAGGGGGCCTGGGCGTTGCAGGGGGTTTAGCGGCATCCCTGGCTTCCACCCACGAGAGGCCAGCAGCACCCCAACTCACTCGATCGCCCTCAGTTGGGACAACCAAAAATGTCCTCGAACACTGCCAAACATTCCCTGTGGGACAAGACCACTGCCAGCTTAGACCCACCGATCTGGAGTGTTAGAACGGCCCCACGGACCCCCTGCATAATCGCCTGAGAGTCAGAAACACAACCCCCAAGCCCCTGACCCATCCGGCACACGGACACAGGACCCCGCGATACCCGTCATGGAGCGGGCGCGACTGGGCCTCGAGCCCACAAGGACTCAGCACTCGCCAGCCTGAAATCCATACATCTGTCGTGGTGAGACAGCGATGGCAAGACGCCCGCGGGCCTGCACTTAATCATTCCCCTGCTGGCCGCTGGTCGGGGCTGCCGTTTGCAGAGGCCGCAAATGCATGATGCAATTCACCTCCACTACGATTGGCACAAATGAGTTTTCATCCGGAGGCTTCTTGTTTCCTCTGAGCGGCTTGTTTCTGCGCAGGGACAGAAACCGGGGAAAAGAATTCCCAGAGGGACCGTCTCTCCCGGCATCGCTGTGAGCCGCCCAGGCCGCTCCTCCTCCAGCGTGTTCATGTTACAGACGTAGAACGTAAAACTCAGAGATGTAGAAACCACATATGTAATATGTAAGTCCTGTATTACACATGAATCGCGCGTGTGCACGCGCGCGCGCGCGTGTGTGTAAACCTTACTGGTTTTTTCCCTCGTTCCAGGGTCTTCATCCATTACCTCATTTACTTTTTGCAACAGCCCTACTAGGCAGATTTACTACCCCTACTTCACTGATGGCTCAGACTGAGGCACGCAGAGGCTAAGTGACCTGCCCAAGGTCACGCTGCCATGCTTTCTATCACCAAAAACAGTACTACTGCTCCCCCTCCCGGCCACTCTGACCGTCATAGTAGGTGTCCTTTGATGCCCCCACTTCTGTCCACACATCTATCCACGGGCAGGTCTGTGGGCTCTCCTTCCAACAATGCCCCAGGGCTGGGCCCGTGTCTCCCCTCCCCGAGGCCCAGCCTGGTCCAGGCCATCTCCCACCAGCAGGCCCGTGCCGGCCTCCTCCTCGGACTCCTTCTCCTCGTCCCTGGGCCATTCTCACCGGGCAGCTATCATGCTGCTGAAATGTGAGCTGGGGCCCTGAGGACCCGTCCAGGTTCCATGAGCAGGCCAGCAGGCCTCGGCTGCCTGCCCTGAGCTCTCCTCCCAGGATCCTCCTTGACCATTTCCCTCCCTTGATCACACCTCCCGTGTATATGTGTTGAGTGCCTACTGTGTGCCCGCCCGCCTGCCCTTCACACTCTAGGCGCTGGTGGTCAGTCAGTGAGGTGAACTCCTGCCCTCATGGGGCGGAACATCTGCAGCCTGAGCTCTACCCCAACCAGATCGCTGGGCTCTGCTAAACCCCGTTCTCTCTTCCTTCTGGATGCCTGCTCAGCTGGTCCCCATGCCCACCATGCCCTCAGGAGCAGCAGTTGTCCCAAAGCCTGACCGACAAGGCCCCTAGCCCGCCCACGGGGCTGCTGGCAGATTCCGCTCCTCCTGAGTTGTTGGACCGAGGACCGCAGTCCTCACCAGCCGCTGGCTGCAAGTCCTTCTGGGTTCCTCACCGTGGGGGCCTCTCCACAGCGCATGCAGCAACACGCAAGGGGAAGGCTGACACAAGGATGTGAATACGCGAGGCGGGCAGGGATCACGAGGGGCTGTGGCAAAAGCGGCCCACTACACCTTCTTTCAGCATTAAATGTTAATGTCTCCTCTTCCAGGAAGCCCTCCCTGACTCCTGGATTAGGAGCCCCTTCTTTGAGCTTCCACAACCTGGACATGGCCTTGCGGCACTTACTACATTACAGTGTGTCAGCACCATGGATGGGCCCCCCTGCCTCATCAGACTGGGGGCTCCTGAAGGACAGCAGCTCTGACTTATCCGTTTACTCTTCTTTGTATATTCCTGGCCCCTGCCACTCCTGGGCACAGAGCTGGGCTCCGTGTTTTTGTTTAAACTGAGCGTTTCTTTACTGGTTGAAAATTAGTGACACATTTTAGTTCCATATTTATTATCATAGACACATACAGCAATAGACTACACGGAATTCAAAACAAGAGTAATCCTTACAGATCATCTAACGGGGAGCAGCTACTTTATTTTCTTTTAGCAACGGAATCCTGCCTGACCTCGAATTCCTGTTCTCTCCCTAACTGGGTGTGGAGCCTTGGACCCAACCACCCAGATGTCCTCATCTGGGCAACAGGGACAAGGACTGGCATTCATGGAGCACCTACTACGTGCCCGGGGTTACTATTAGCACTTTATGCACACAGCCTCATTTAATCTCCTGGGTGACCTGATGAGGTGGACCCCACTGCTGCTGTTTCCATTTTAGAAAGAAGGAAAATAGGGCACAAGGAGATGGAGTTACTTGCCTAAGTTGAAAGAGGCGAGAATTTTGAGTCCAGATTACCTGGCTCCAGAGCCCACCTAACTCACCGGGTTATTGTAAGGGTTAAATGAAATTATATGTACAGTTTTAGCTCAGTGCCCAGCATGCTCAACAAACAAACAAACTGTATACGTTTAACTCCAGCTGAATAGAACAGAAACCCAAATACAGTTTTTAAAAAATGTAGGGCTCCTTTTCTTTTCATGTAGAAGGCAGTAAGGGGCTGATGTGGTGCTGCCATGATGCCGGTAATATCCCAGCCTCCTGCTCAACCACCCGCAGCATACAACTTCCATATTCAATGATGATTCATGGTCCAAAGTGGCTGCCAGGGATCCAGCCATTACTTTGAAGTTCTGAGCAGGGAAAAGGAGGCAAAGGGAGGAAGGACCAAAAGGACTCACCTTCCAGTGAGTGACTAAACTCTTCATTAAGAGCCTTTTTAAAAGCCCCATCTGGTGACTTTGGCCTCTATCTTCCTGGCTGCCTCTCGCTGTAAGCAGGGGTGGTATTGGGGTCTTTTAGCTAGACACAAGGCCACACTAAATAAAACCGGAGTTTTGTTAATGAAGAAGGGAAGAATGGATATTGAGAAGCCAACTAAGAGTCTCTGCTGGTATACTTTATATTGTTAGCATCAATAAGCAAAAGTAAACTAGTTTAATGCTAAACTAACATTATTAACCTGAAGCCCCACATGGAACAGTGGGTGCTCTGAGGAAGTGGGGAGAAGTGGGTGCCCTCCGTGCCCCTTAGTGTGACCTTGAATTAACCTGAGAGGTGCCTAGGGAGTGTGAAAACTCCCTCTTCACCTTGGTTAAGTTACTTAACCTCTCTGTGCCTCAGGTTCGTCACTTGGAAAATGGGAATAATAAAGGCATTGCCCCCTAAGACTGCGAGGAGGACCAGATGTGAAAAAATAACGTACGTATTGGTGCAGTCGTTGGCATGCAGTCCCCATGAAGTAAGTGTCGTCTGACGCTGTGCTTGTTGCTATAACCTAGACAGGGAAAGCAGCAAAACCTAACATCTGGGCCTCTGACTTCTCAAAAAGTGCTCTACTGGCTTTTTTTTTTTTTTTTTTAATAAACCAATGCACTGAATCCCACTGGGCTGGCAGGAGGCCACGGGCAAATCTGGGGCAGCACAGAACTCAGCGGCGTGCCAGGGTGGACCCCACCACAGCCTTTTTCCACAGACTCTGCCTGCTTGGCCCCAGCTCCCAGTGGGAGCCGTGGTCCCCGCAGAACGGCGCGTCCTGGGCAGACCGCGCAGGGCTGCCCGTGGTGATTCATGCATGTCTGTGGGGAGCCAGGACCAAAGCCAGCGCGCTCCACTGCCAAGTGGGCCTCGGCTGGTCCCGCTTTGCCCTGGGTCTGGAGATCCCCCAAGCTACTCTGCTAATCCTCAGAACCTCGGACCCATCCTGAATTCCAGCCCATTGGGTCATTTATGGCCTGTGCTCTATCCAGGGCCTGAAGTCTGCATACTTACCTCCTACAACAGAGGGGTCAACAGATCCCAACTCGGACAAAGCATCAAAGAGTGTAGTGATTCCTCAGGGAAACGGATGAAGCCCCCTCTTCTTTCCTTCCCATCCAAATTCCAGGTGGTTATTAAGACCACAGGTTTGAGGACCTCAGACCTGGATTTGAATCCCTACTTGATGGTGTGGCCTCAAGTTCGATAACCTCTGGGGCCTCAGTTTCCTTATGTGGCAAGGGGGGATAGGAAGCGTGTCTACCCTATTTGGTGAGAATTGGAGGCAATGCATGGGAAAGGCCACGCCTGGCACTGAGACATGCCTGGGGTCATTAGCCGTATGATTTTCTCATCATGGAGCTTCTGTGCCTCACAGTTGGGCCCCTTATCATCTTTCTGACCTCATCTTCTACCATCTTCCTCCCCTTACCTGGTCCAGCCACATCAGGCTCTTTGTTGATGACACACTCAAGCTCCTGCCTCAGGGCCTTTGCACCTGCTGATCTCATTGCCTGAGAGACTCTTCCACACAGCTCATTCCCTCAACTACTTTCGGTCTTTAGCCAACTGTCACCTTCTTGGTGAGGCCTTAGTGACTACCTTACTTAAGACTTCAATTCCCTCCACCTCACCCTTCCCTGCTTTATTTTTCTCCATAGCACTTATCCTTCATCTGCCATTATTTGGGGCATGATTTGTCTCTCCCCATGTATTAGTTATTTATTGCTGCATAACAAATTCCTCCAAAACTAAATTAGTCTTAAAAGAAGAAACATTATCTTACAGTTTTTGTGAGTCAGAAATTTGGGGGCAGCTTAACTGGGTGGTTCTGGCTCAGGGTCTCTCGTGAGTTGCAGTCTGGACTGAGGCTGGAGGGTCTGTTTCCAAGATGGCGCCCACACATGGCTGTTGGCTGAAGGCCTTAGTTCCTCACTATGTGGACCCTGTCACAAGGCTGCTTGATGTGCTTAGAACACAGCAGCTGGATTCCCTCAGAGTGAAGGATTCAAGAGAGAGCATGATAGAAGGCACAATGTTTTTACAACCTTACTTCAGAAGTCACCTCCATCATTCCTGTGTGTGTGTGTGTGTGAGAGAGAGAGAGAGAGAAGTTATCCCTGTTCAGAGTGGGAAGGGACCACAGAAGGATGTGAATCCAGGAGGCAAGGATCATTGAGGCCATCTTAGAGACTGGCTACCACAGTCTACCAGAACACAAATATCATGAGACCAGGACCACATCCATTTTGTTCACAGTTGTCTTCAGTTTCTAGAACAATGCTTGGCACGTAACAGATTCTTAATCCATTTTGTTGGATAACTGACTGACTTTATGAATGAATAGTACAGGTGGAACTCAGTCAGCCAAAGCAGAATGAACACACCTCTCTGTGGACAGGTGGAGCATGGCCTCTCCAGCAAGGCTTTCTCCCGGGTGGCCTGTGAAGCCAACTGTGAATGACAGCTTCAGAATTATGGGGACATAAAAGAAAAAGCAACAGCTCTGAACACAAAGCCATTTCCTCGTAATACTCCCAGAATGTTCTGATATGCCGAAGAGACATAAGGATGTGGGGTTAAGGGCACTAGGTTAGATAGCAGAAGGTCAGTGTCTGGTCCTGGTTTGGCCACTTAATCGATCAACTACTAAAGTTTAATTTGCTATATTTAAATGGGAGTGGCCACACCCATTCTGCCTAGCACCAAGGGATATAGCTCATTTGTTCATTTATGTTAGTCATTTAATCACAATCCCTGACATCATGGATTCACAGTTTAGCGAGAGACTCGGATGGACTGGTCCGTTCTGAAAACAGCACCACACCACAGGGCATGCTGTTGTTAAGTGCCTTGATGAATTCCTTTTTGATTTATTGAGCATCTACTATATGCAGCCATCAAGCTGTATCTTTTATATATTATCTAGATGAGTTGATATTTTTAATCCTCATTTTACAAGCGAAGCAATGCAGTTTCAGAGAGATTAAGTAACGTGTCCTAGATCACACAGTACTATGAATCTAGGTTTTCTGACCCCCAAGCCTTTCCTACTATATCAGAACTTCTTCACATGTGCGGTCTTTTTTTAAGATTTTATTTATTTGGGAGAGTGAGTGAGAGAGAGTACACAGGAGCAGGGGCAGAGACAGAGGGAGTGGGAGAAGCAAACTCCTCTGCTGAGCAGGGAGCCTGATGCAGGGCTTGATCCCAGGACCCCGGGATCATGACCTGAGCCGAAGGCAGACGCTTAGTTGACTGAGCCACCCAGGCACGCCCCTCATATGTGTGTTTCATTTGAACGGACGGTAGGGAATGACATTTCTTTTTTTTTATTTATTTTTTTTAAAGATTTTATTTATTTATTTGAGAGAGAGAGAATGAGAGAGAGCAAGCACATGAGAGGGGGGAGGGTCAGAAGGAGAAGCAGACTCCCTGCTCAGCAGGGAGCCAGATGCGGGGCTCGATCCGATCATGACCTGAGCCGAAGGCAGTCGCTTAACCAACTGAGCCACCCAGGCACCCGGGAATGACATTTCTAATAAAAGCCCAAATCGATTCATTTACTGCTATTTACTTTTTGATGTAGTGATTGTGGTGGGTTTGGATTGTGTCAACTCAGCGGAGTTAGAATTCCCAGAATTCCTCCCCCTGTAGAGTTTCTGGCTACATGTGCCACAGGAGACATTGTAGGTAAGAACTGGGAAGGTAGAAGCAGCAGATACACTATTTCTATGCTTGGAGGGTGGGGTGTGGGGGCACGGTCGTGGCTCATTTCACCGACGCTCTTCTGGCTCACCTGGCTGGCACGGGGGCAGCAGACAGCCCACAGCTACCAGCTCCTACAAGTCCTCTGAACCCCAGGCAGGTGCCACCTTTCTCCTGCAATAAAGGATGCCTGTCCCTGCGGCTCCGGGCTGTCCTCATCCCCTCCACGTCTCGTTCACCCTGCCTTCTTGGTGGCTTCCCTGCTGACTTGAGTCTCCAGCACCAGACTCAAAAGAAACAGGCTCACGGAGGCTGTCCAACCACCTCCCAACTCCGCATAATGTCAAATCCCTTTGATAAATCCCTCCAGTTGTTTCTCTGATCAAACTGTTAGACAGTAATTGAAGGCTAATTCTCATCTGATGTACTTTAAAATACAATAACCCCAGACTGTTCGCACAGCTCCACTGTTTTCAAATAACTATTATCAAATACCTAGGAGCATGCAAGGGATACCTACAGGTGTCACACATCATGGTTAAAAAGCGCTGCTTGAAGTTATGAAAAAATACGCTCGGGATGAATGGCAGGTCTGTCTGGAGGGGTGCAGAGGTGGGAAGAAATCCCTATGTCTTTGACCCAGACTCCTTGGTTCTCCCAGATCACTTGGTGGTTTTTCCCCAGACCTGCCCCCGAGGCCTTGGACTTGGCTGTGGCCTTGAGGGCAGGAACAGCTAGCTCCGAACTGGCTGCTGGAGAATGTGGACTGTCTAGTGGAGAATCCTGATGCCAGCTTGAGCTGCGTGGCCAGCATGCGGCTAGACAGGAGAGAAGTGCCCGCGTACTAGGAAGCCATGTGTCTTCTTGGACAATGCTGGTGGATACTGTTCGAGATGCATAAGCTTTTCCAGACTCTCACAGCAGAAGATGAATAGCTTCACTTTTACGACCACAAGTAGTACATTCTTAAGCTTGTATGTGTGTGTGTGTCAATGCGTTAAAATGACCGAATCAAGCCTAACTGACAAACAATGAAAGAACAGTAAGCAAGCCTATGATTGAGCTTCTAGTAACCTAAAGCAGAAAATAACGAATCAATAACTTTCCACTTATATAAAGAAGGGAACATCAACTAGAAAGTCTGTTGATAAGCCTCCATTTATCCAAAGGAGGAAAAAAATAAGTAAATCCACCAGTGAGCCTCTATCAATTTAAAGGAGAAAAGGGCAATTAGCAAATCCATGGATGAGACTTAATTTGCCCCAGAGAGGAAAGGACATTTTACAAAAAAGTAAATGATCTTCTGGTTTTTGAAGATGGAAAGACTGACTTCAACTGTTTATTCCAGGGGGCGGCAAACTAGGGCCCACGGCGGGCTGGCTGATTTTGTAAATAAACTTTTACTGGGACACAACTGTGCTCATTTTCTTACTTATTGCCTGCAGCTGCTTTCATGTGACAAGGACAGAGTTCATTAGCTGGGACAGAGACATATGGCCTGCAAGCCTGTAAGTATTTATGATGTGATCCTCAAATAAAAGTTTGCTGACCTCTGGTTTATTCTAGAAATCTCTGTGACCTGTGAAGTATTCAATGACTTCCCTATTGCTTTCGTGTCTTCAATAAATAAATTACACCTCATTGAAAAGTCTGACAACTCCTCTTGAGCCTCTGACTTCCTCACCACGTCTACTGTTCAAGAACACTGGCATTTACTTGGTCCCAAAGGGGCCAGTGGAGCATCCAAACAACAGAATCGGGCATCTGGACCATGCACCAGTTCTTGCTGCCACTAGGGGTCACTGTGGAACACAGGCTGCACACAGTCCTCCCAGATCTCCTAGTTCACCATCTGCACTGATCCCAGACCCAGTTGTAGGAGGTCTCCTGGGGTCTGAAGGGGTTCCAGCTCGTCCACTTGCCCTGTCAGAAGCAGCCCCCCACAAAGATCCTTGGGGCTCTCCATCTTTGGCCAGGTGCCCCCACCCTCCGGATGAGTTCCAACGTGGGTTTCTTGTCCTTCTCTGCCGGTGGGTATTAGGTGGGAGCTTTGGAGTCCACTCTGATGGGTTTTCCTGACTTCCAATCTTGAGGAGCAGAGGTCGGATGTCTGAGCCCCTTCCTTCTCTAAAGATCTTGGCTCTGTGTGCAGAGTGCTCCAGCTTCCCTCAGCCCCAACCCCAGCCAGCCACTAGAGCTTTATGATGAAAGACCCACTTTTGTTGGGTCACACGAGTTCTTTACAACCATCTTTGAGCAATGGTGGTGCTACTTGTCCCCTGGTACATGAGCTAAGAGAGACCAGTTGCCTCCTGATCAAAGGTTGACTATGAGGTGACTTGAGCAGACGTGTGGGCAGGTTCAGGGATCTTACTACAATCTAAAGGAGGGGATAATCTTGAGCCCACTGGACTAAGCCTTTGCTTACATCTCACAGGTTCTTCCCTGTTGTCAGCAGCATCTGAGATGGCGCCAATGATCTCCACAACCTGGCCGTCATGTCCTGGATAACCCCCCGCCCCTTGAGTAGCCTGTGTCTAACCAACAGAACACTTCAGTGTTGGTGGGCTGTCAGTGTTGGTGGGTTCTAACTTCCATCTTGCTAGCAGACTCTCTCCCTTGTTGGTTGTGATGAAGCAACCTCATGGGCCCACGGCCAGCTCACACCACTGGCTGCACCATGGGGAGGCCACAGCCCTGAGGAACCGAGAGAGCTCCCCAACAGCCTGGGAGCCACTGAGGCCCTCCATCCAACAACCTGCAAGGTACCAAATCTGGCACACAACCATGTGAGCAAGCTTGGAAGTAGATCCATCCCCAGTCAAGCCTTCAGATGAGACCCCGGCCCTGGCAGACACCTCGACTGCAGCCTTGGGTGATGCCAAAGCAGCAGACCAGCTGAGCCATGCTGGATTCCTGACCCACAGAAACTGTGAGACTGTTTTCCCTGTGCTGTTCTAAGCCACTGGGCTTGTGGTCATTTGTCATGCTGCAATAATTAATACACCTAGCTCTAGACAACACAGGCACTCAACATGAAAAGCTGGTAAGCATCATAACTGTATCTACCTCGTAAGACTTCTATGTTTTTCATTAGTGAGTGGCATGCAAATTAAAATACTTCTCAGGAAAATAAAAAGTCTGACCTAGGGCGCCTGGGTGGCTCAGTTGGTTAAGCGACTGCCTTCGGCTCAGGTCATGATCCTGGAGTCCCAGGATCGAGTCCCGCATCGGGCTCCCTGCTCTGCAGGGAGTCTGCTTCTCCCTCTGACCCTCCCCCCTCTCCTGCTCTCTCTCTCTCTCATTCTCGCTCTCAAATAAATAAATAAAATCTTTAAAAAAAAAAAAAAGTCTGACCTAAACAGTTGAGTATTTGGACAGACTGTGAAAACCCAAGTAGAGTGACACTTGTCATCCTGGGTCGAGGTGTGGGGAGGTATTAGAGACTGAACATTTGTGTCCCTCCATTCCTCCCCCCAAATTCATATGTTGAAATCCTAACACCCAATGTGATGGTATTTGGAGGTTGGGCCTTTAGGAGGTGATTCAGTCACCAGGGTGGAGCCCCCAAGAACGGGATCAGTGCCCTTATAAGAGAGACCCTGGAGGGCTCCCTTGCCCCGTCTACCATGTGAGGACACAGCGAGGAGATGGCCTTCTATGAACGAGAAAGTGGGCTCTCACTAGACCCCAAATCTGCTGGTGCATTAATCTTGGACTTCTCAGCTTCCACAACTATGAGAAATGAATTTCTGTTGCTTGTGAGCTACCCAGTCTGTGGTACTCCAGGTTACAGCAGTCTGGATGGACTAAGACGGTCCCTTGAACAACCAAATCTGTTTAAAGCTAACATTTCTTGCAGGGGCGTCAAGTGCCGGGCACGGAGCTAAATTTGTTAGCTGTGTTATCTCATTAGACCCACCTCAAATCTCTTGTATTATTATTAGCTCCAGTTTCCAGATGCCAAAACAGACTTAGTGAGCAAGACAGGCAAAAATCCCCACCCTCAAGGGGCTGATGTTTTAATGAGGGAGAGACAGACAATCAGTAAATAATCAAATATGTGGCATCATGCCAGGTAATTATAAAGGCTGTAGAGTGAAAAAAAAATCCTATAAGAGTGAGAAAATAAAGTTATGGGGATAGTATTTTAGATAGAGTTATCATGGAGAGCTTCCTTGAGGAGGTGACAACTGGATAGAAACCTGAGACCAACACTGTAGGCAGAGGGCACAGCCAGTGCAAACACCCTCAGGTCAGATGTGGGTGAGGAGCCCAGAGTAGCTGAGAAACAGCAGGAGGAAACTTGAGGCTGAATCATCCAGAAAGTGAACACATGAGGGGTGTGCTAGGCAGGGCCTACATTATTCAGGGCCTTGTGGGAATTTGGATTTTATTCTCTTTGGGAAAGGAGGCCCATTCCTCTGCAGCAATAGCTCTCTGTTGGGGAAGTTCCACAACCCTACTCGCACCTGGCCAGTGGGAAGGACACGCTCCCTTCGCCCCGGGTCCTGGATCTGCCCTTTCCAGGCTTGGCTCTCCCTCCACAGATCAACCGCAGTGTGAGAGAGCAGACTTGGAGGGGGGACAGGGGCTGGTGGAAAAAGTGACTCATGGCTGGGCCTGGCAGGGGGGACGCTCCCATTGCCCTATCTGCTTTTTGAGTGTGGAAAACCCACATTCCACAAGGGCACTCGGCCTGGTCCCGGGCACACACGCTCATCTCTTCCTTCCCTGCAAGCCGAAGGTCAGGTTCCTCAGCCGTGCTGGGTTTCCTCGCGGTGTGCGTGTCCCAAGGGCAGAGCACGGGGCCTCACCAGCGCACCTGAAGGGCCCAGCCGGCCTCCCTGCAGGACTCCGTCCCGGCCTTCGTGGTGGGCTGCCACCAGAGCTCCGTGCGCCCCAGGCTCCAGAAATGTTTATTTTGCATCTGCCAGTTCGCAAGGCAATTATTGGGAACCAAATCCACAGCCCAGGAAATGTGACTTCATCAGGACACTGAAGCCCAGGAAGGGGGACACTTCTGGGCCCTGGGCTAACCACAGACACCACCGAGGGGAGTTCCGCACCGTGGCATCGGGTGACATCATGCGGGTTATGTCCGAGATGTGACTTGAGGACAACCCCCGAGGAGGCCCGACCCGATATGTCTGTGGGAGGTTTTCCCTCCCTCCATCTGCCCACCAAAACCCCGGGCACTTCTATTTCTGGCATCACGCAAAGATGGATATGGTCGCTGTGGAGGGGAATTAGCTGTTAACAGAGTCGCCCCAAATGAAGATCGATTTCCAGTGCTATGGATTTTTGGGTGGAGGGGGTTTGAGGTTAAAGATTTAGAAATATATAAAATATTACTGCTAACATGATTTGTTGGAGCCTCCCCTAGCACCCTAGAAAAACACATAACCAAGGAAACACTGGAAAAATTTCCACACCCCTCTGAGCAAACAGTATTCCAACTCTGTTCTTTAAACACACACATAGCCAATTCATCTAAAACCAGCTAGCTTTCTGCAGAAGCACCAAAGCTAAGGCACTGACCCTGAGGCCTTAGAGTGGATTTGCTGGGGGCATTTCCATTTCCTACGATACGAGGGGAATTAGCCAGGCCTTTTGCGTCCTAATGGGCCCGAACTCATGGCAACAGTGACTAGAAGCAGCATAGACCTGAAGGCAGTCTTGTGTGGTGGGCCAGTTAGATTTCAGAGACCGGAATTCGAATCCTGCCTCTGCGCCTCTCCATTTGGGTAACGCTGGGTAGGTTTCATTTTGTGTCCTTCTGGAAAACGGAGCTGACAACATTTAGCTTTTCGCTAAATGCTTCTGGGAGGACCGGATGATGCCGCGTGTGTAAAGGGTTTGGTGAGGTGGAAGCAGTGATGAGTGTCACATGTGAGCTGACCCCCACAGCGTCTCCACTCTGCCGCTCCCTCCTCCCGCTGCCTGGATGCTCAGAGCTCGCCGTCCCCACGTCCAGCCCCGGAGAGGCGCTGTCTGCAGGGATAGCTCTGAGCTCTGGGGTCTCAGGCCCGAGTTCAAGTCTGTTACTAGCGGCGGGATCTGCTGCCATAACCTGCCTCTCTGGGCCCAGTCTCCTCACCAGTCCCCGGGCCGCAGGTAGCGCTCACCCCGCCAGGGCTGCTGTGGGTATTAAGTGAGGCAAAGCCGGGGACTCCAGAGTCCTAGACTAAAGCGAGGTGATGGTATCTTCCCCTGGTTCTTTTCTCCCTTTAAACTCTGGGCCTTCCTCCCTCAACTGTTCTCGAATACACTATTTCTTGCTAGGCCGTGAAGTCAGTAATCAAGTGGGCGAGAAAGCCAGCACTGGAATGTGTCCACCTGTGCCCTTCTAAGGGCTCCAGATTCGGCCCCCAGACCAGCTCGGCCCCGTGGCAGCCAGTCCAGGCAGAGGGAGAGCCCCCACTCCTTCCGCAGCCTCACTCGGATGGCAGGCCCTGGGGACAACAGCGGGTCGGGTGGGGGTGCTCTGCAGGTAGAGCTCCGGAGAGGCCAGCCTTCAGAGGACGCTTCCAACCTGTGACAGCCCATTCGCACGCGCTGGACGGGATGCGTCAGCTTTTCCAAGCAGTTGCTATTCTCTCCCCTCCACCCTCCTCTCCTAGAAGCCAGAACCTGGGCTCTACTGACATTTGGACCAGATCCTTCTCTGCTATGGGGGAGCCCTGGGCATGATAGGATGTTCAGTTGCATCCCTCGCTTACAGCCGCTGGATGCCAAAAGTACCTACCTACCTCGTAACCGAGTATCTCCAGACTAGGCCAAATGACCTCAAGTGGAACAAAATGACACCTGGGGGACCCCCTATTGGAGCTCCTTGCTATTTTTCGTCCTGATGAGCTCGGAGAACAGACATCATCCTCATGCTGATGAGCCATCATCTTCCCATCAATTCACTGGCTGTGTGTGCAAGTGCACACGTGTGTGTATGTATGTGTGCGTGTGTGTGCATGTGTGTATGTGTGAGGGGGGGGCTATGTTCAGCCTGTACCACTCCCATCAGAGGGAAGGAAGTGCCAGAGATGGGGATAGGCGTGTGAAGGAAGAGTCTTCTCCCTGGACAAGCACCCTGCCAATTCCCAATAGCGCTGACTTAGCTGAGAAGGTCTCCCGAGGACTGGCTCCCCGTCATCGTCACATCCATTGCAAAGGCCTGGAGCTACCCTTCTTTCCTTGGGGGCCCCACAAGGGTCCACACTTGGGGAGCCTCCCCACAGAGCTGTAAGGCCGGCATTACCCTTCCCCTTTCGGAGGTGAGGAGCCCAAGGCTCACAGAGGTAACACGAGGAGCCCAAGGCGGCAGACTGATCTTATTTCTGTCTGTTTGTCATAGACTCGCCCTCACAGAGCAACCCCCCAGCCACCCAGCCAGGCAGCCGCGAAGACAAAACCTCTGTGATCTCCATTTGTGGGGTCACTGCCAAGCATTTACAGGCGCACGGAATTTCATTAGTAAGGATTTCAAGTCGACGACGAAGAACAGGGACGAATATACGAGAATGGTGTGGGTCCACTGCCCAGCTTGGATCAAATCTGCTTCGTGACTTAAGTTCTTTAATTTTGACTGAAAAATCACATATGTGCAGAAAAATGCACATGTATGATGTGATCAGCTGGATGAATTTTCACAAAGCAAAGCCAGCATGCAGATTAAGAACTCTATTAGCCATATCCCAGAAAACACTTCGTGTGTCCCCCGTTTGTTTTTAAGAAACAAAGCCTAGCTATTTGTGGTGGATCAAGTTAAAGCCTCACGGGCAACTCCCCCCCACCTATTTCTCTCTCTCTCACCCTGGAGCCACCGTCCTGAATACTCCCCTCATCATTCCTAGCTCTGCCTTCACGTTGACAGAACATAGACACGCAAAAAATCCATGTTATTACTTGTCAGGCCGAATGCTTTATGTAAATAAAAGACTATGCTTTCCTCATTTTAAAGTGATGCTTTGAGATTAGTCCATGGTAATAAATGCAGCCACGGTTCCTTTTCACTGCAAATATGTGACAAGCACCACGCCATCTGCCCAGTGCTGGACACCCGACAGCTTCCCATGCTTCCCTCTTACGCGTGTCTACATGCAATGCTCGGGTGAGTATCCTTCAGCGTGGCTCCCGCACACGGGAGTGAGGCTTCTTCCAAGGCACCTAACCAGAGGGGTGGAACTGGTGTGTCACAGGATACGTGGGTATTCAATTTTGCTCTCCCCAGGGAGAGTATCACTGAGTTTCTGTCCAAAAGTCACAAGCTGTCAGGCTACAGAGCTGAAAAAGTCTGCATAATATCAGAATAATGAATGTTAATACTCACAAGTGGGCAGATTTCATCCAAAATCTAGACTTGAAGCTTTTTGTGAAAAATTGAAAAGCTTGGCAGTTCTGGGCCCAGATGGCCGCAGAGGTGCCTCTGGAGGCAGGAAGGGACCCTGGAGGTCAGGCCCGGCAGAGAGATCTGCTGATGTGCTTGGTGCTTAGTTACTGAGCTCTAAGTCCTTCCACTGATCCAAACCTTCTCTGTGCCCAAGTGCCTTCCTAGAGTGTCTTGTGTGCACGTGTGAAAGTTACCCAAACTTCTGTGCTCCTCATATGAGAGATGCAACTGGGAACATTGGCTGCCGGGGCAGGAGGACGGCTCTCAACACAGTGAGGTCCGTGGGAGCCAGGGTGCGGGCTGAGAGGTGCCTCCGGGAGCATGAGCCTCAGGAGGTCATCAAAATGTTGAGGCGGCCCAGGGCCTTTCTAGGACCTGGGCAGTCGGGCTGGAAAAACAGGTTTTCTAGAGCCTATTAAGAGTGGAGTTAAACTTGGGGTGCCTGGGTGGCTCAGTGGGTTAAGCGTCTGCCTTCGGCTCAGGTCATGACCCCAGGGTCCTGGGATCGAGCCCCGCAGTGGGCTCCCTGCTCAGCAGGAAGCCTGCTTCCCTCTCTCCTGCTCCCCCTGCTTGTATGCTCTTTTCCCCACTCTGACAGAGTCAGACCTGAGGTCTGTGGGGTAAGGCATGAGACCCCACGCTGCCACCGGCTGTCAACAAGGCTTTGGGCACGATCTAAGCTACTGTGGGCCTCAGTGTCCTGCAGAATGGGGCTACAGTGCTCAATCACAGGGCTGCTGTAAAGATGAAACGGCCAACAGTACCCGCCCCCCAGGCGCTGGCCACCCCTTCTGTTACCACCACAGGTGGTGGTGGGGTCAGCAGCCCTGCCCTGTGTTCCCTGACCCCTGCACTGATCTCCCTAGAAATCCTAACGCCTTGTCTCCCACATGCCACACCATGACCCTGAGGTCTGCACTGGCACCTTCAAGTCCCCTGCACCCCAAGTGCCTGGCAGACCCCCAGTGCTCAGGGGCCCACCCTCAGTGTCAGCTAAATGAACCCCACTTTCTCCTATGGCTGCCTGGAAAAAGGTAATTATCAAGCTGACCTGAAAGGTGGAGAATCAGAAGCTCAAAGAGGTTAACCCAAAGTCACACAGCCCCAAAGGGGCTGAAATAGAAACCAAATCCAAAGTCCATACTCTTCCCTTCATTACCCAATGGCTGGGAATTCAAAATCATTTCTCCTGTTTTAGGAATGACCTCTGTGCATCCTTTGAATAGGGGCTGGATGCTTGGGATCAACCTCACCCCAAGCCACATGGTCAAGAATTCAGCTTGGGTGAGAAATTTCCTTAACCTCATCCTCCCTCCCCCACCCTGGCCCTGGATGCCCCCCCACCCCGACTCCTGTGCAGAGGACCCTGATTGTTTGAAGTGGAGGTGGCCTTGTTTCTGCCACCTTCTCCAGGAACTGGAAGAATGGGAGATGCTTTGTTATCTCAGCTCGACTCCAGCCCTGGGGTCAATATAATTTAGCTCCTTGGTGCCTGTTCTAGAATGGGGAAAAGGGCAAGGGGGCAATTTGGCTCCCAGCCATTCATTCATAGATTCCTCCAGCTTAGACTCGTGATGCTGTCTAAACTTAGATGAGTAATCACTGAACTTTACACGAAAAGTACTATTTTATTAAACCCAAGTACTGAAAATCTACCAAAATTTCCACATTCCCTTTTGACTTCTAAAAGCAAAATTTTTCTTTTAAATTGGGAGGTGGCTTTGGCTGTCCTCAACCCTCAAGGGATCCTGATTAGGTGTTAACGTCAAGAGGTTTCCAGAGCTAAACAAAAACTGGGTTTATGCAAAATCTAAGATCATCACAAGTCGATTAGGGCTCAGACAAGCCTTTGTGACAAACATCCTCTAATCAGTTCCATCCCTACCCCCCTTCCAAAAATCTATGGAAGAAGAAGCATGACATCCAAATAATAAGAAACAGAGGCTCTTTGATTTCTTTGGGCCCCAACCCCTTTGCCCATCTGATGGCTGCTCTGGGCCTCTGTCCAGGGAAGTGTGCAGAGCTGCCTACAGTACTCTGCATCCAAATCCGGGGATTTCCATGAATCCCTTAAGTCCCTAGTCAAGGATTTTTAAATAAGCCAGTTAAAACAGTGGAGAGATGTAATTCATGATCAGGGTGACTGTCCCCTGGGGGGGACATTTAAGGGTGTAATCTGCAGTCCCCGAATCCACTGGCTGGAAGCCAGTCTCCATGTGGGATGGACGCAGGTCCAATCCTGTCCCTGTGATACTGGGCAAAGGACCCCATCGTGAAAATGGAAATGTGAATGGGACCAACCTCGCAGAGCTGTAAAGGGGATCGGAGTTAATGTCTGTAAATTGCACAGGAGGGTCCCTGGCGTACTGTAAGTGCCCAGGGAGTGTTGGCTCGTCCCAGCATCACTGGTGTCCTCCCCCTTCCAGGCTCAGGGATGGTTGATGGATCAAGCCCTCAAGCCTGGCTCCCCCCAGCCTGCAGGGCTCACCTCTTGCAGCCACTAGAGGGAGCACGTGCCTTTCCTAACACAGGCTCCCTCCTGCCCGCCCTTCCACTAAGGACATGGGAGATCCCTGCACCCGGAGCTGACCGGCAACCTTCCCCCCAACAGCCGGGGTCAGGTGGGTAGGGGTGTGGCTGGCCCTGCACTTTGGACAGGCCTCTAACGTACAGTTTCTAATTTACTTGGCCTGAGATTTCCTCTTCTCCACTAGATCCCAGGGCTGGTCCTCTCCTTCCTGCTCTGAGAACCTTCGTTTGTGGGGCAGGTCCAGCCTGGGTGACAAATGCCAATTGATCTCCCCAGGCGAGAGGTTTCATTGCCCAGCCTCCCTCGCGGCGGGCCTCGAGACCCAGCTCTGGCCAACGGCTTGAAAGGGGGAGCTCCCTGCGGCTTCTGGAAGAGGCCCTATTCCTGTTGGTGTCACAGACGTTGCAGGCATCCTCCCAGCCCTGCCTTCCAGCCTGGACTCAGGTGGTCATCGTGACACACTGTGAGGTGACAAGCTACAGACAGACGGAGAGCAGAAAGACAGCCTGGGCCCACCTCTGAACTTCCTGTCCCTCCTGGGAACGTGCTAACACTCACACCCCCCTGAGCCTCGCACAGCTGCCCTGCCGGGTGCTCCGGGAAGAGCCAAGCTGAGGCCCCTGAGGGCCTGGTCTCCTGAACCTTCCTTCCTGACACAGTGGCCTCCTTCTCTGCTGCTCTACTCCGCAAAGTCCATTCCTGCCTCAGGGCATCTGCACCTGCCATTCCCTGTGTCTGGAAAGTTCTTTACCCAAATTTCCTACACTGGCTCTCATCCTTCGGGCCTCGGCTCAGACGTTCCCTCCTCAGAGGTGCTTTCCCCCACAACCTCCTGCTCCATCCACCATGAGTATCTATCCTCCTCAGTCTCCTCACGGCACCCAGCACTACCTTGTTTCTTTATTCGGCGCCTGGTTCACTGACCTTCTGTAGTGTGTGGCACAGAGTAGATACGCAGGGAACACCTGCCCAATGAACAAATATATTTGTCTTTTTGCTGGACCTCAGTAGGTGTCTATTCTTTGCACTTAATAAAAATTCTTGGCCAAGAAAATGGAACAGAAAAAATAACTCCAAACCAACCAACACAACACGTTCTGCTCTGGCCGCTGCAGGCTGAGCTCTCATCTCTTCCCGGCCTCCCTCCCTCCAACACTCGCACCATGCCCACTTCACCCTGAGACATTGCCCGTCCAGCTTACGCTCGAATGCCACTCCTGGCATTAACACTCCCCTTCTGGGGAAGAGCCTTCTATTGCATTAGGCAGTTAGCATCAGCATCTCTGCTTTGGATGTTCATCAACAAAACGGATGGGGCAGGGGCTGCCCGTGGTGTCCCCCGAGCTCACAGGTGAACCTGGATTTCCCCAGGAATGGTTCCTGGAAAACTACATGAACAGCCGGCTTTTGCAGAACCACATGCTGAAATGCATCAGAGGGCGTGCTTATAAAAGGAAAGGTTTGCAGAGGAAATGTGAATCACAGCCCCCATTAGGCAGTTTTGTGAATTCTGAATTTGTTCACGAGGGTTCCCGAGAAAACTCAAGCTAGCCGTCACATCCATAAGTATCCCTGAGCGGCCGATTACAACCTCCCTGCCCCGCACTGTGGCAGACAGGTCTGGCCCTGCAGTCCGGCAAACCCGGGTGTGAAAACTGGTACAACCACCCATAAGCTGTGTGACATCAGCCAATCACTGAACTTCTCTGTGCTCAGTTTCCCCATCTATAAGTGGACATCCAACTCAGAGCTACTTGGTGGACAAAGTAGTCCAGGCTTTCTGAAGTGTGATTTGGCAGAATCAATTTCAGTGAAACACATGAATTCCCTTTTACTCCAAAATGTTCCTACTAGGAATCTAGACCCATAAGATTTACGTTCCAGAATGGTGTACACGCATGTTCACGCACACAGCAACAACCTAAACATCCATCAACGAACGTGTGGGTAGAATAAATTCTGGCACTAAGAGAAAACTGGAAAAGTATAAGGCGGTTAAATGATTGAGGCAGAACTCACCGGGAGACTCGAGATAGGTGAGAAAAGCAAATTTTAGGACAATATTATGACATGATTCCTTTTAATGTTTTTGGAAAACTGCATTCAGTGCATTTATAATTTGTTGCTTAAGTTCATGCTCTCTGGGCTCCACGCCCTTTTTTGGGAAGGCCAGATGCACACGCCACTCTCAGGCCTCCTCCAGCATCTGCCCCGGCCTGGAAGTGGGCAGGCACGGGGCCTCCAACAAATAAGTACACGAAGCCTTGAAATCACGCTCTTGGTTCTTAACCTCAGAGTCAAATGACAGACTCCAAATCTGAGTCCACCAGGGCCATGGGGATTTGGGTGGGGGAGCCGGGGATCCATTTGCTGGCATGGGGCTTGGGCCTCCAGGGCCTCAGGGGCCCATAGGGCCACCCCGGGGACTCTCCGCCCCGTGTCCCTCTTCCTCCTCAGTGGTTTCAATGCTTCCCCTTGACCCCCTGCCCTGGCTTCCACCTCCTCTTTTCCTGGCTGGCACTGGGGATGGCTGGCTCCCTGCTTTCTGTCCTGGCGTGGGGGAAGGGCGCAGGTAGCTGCCAATTCTGAAGGTGAAGAAAAGAAAGGAGGGAAAAGCCCCACGTGACGATCGAGTCTAAGGATGGAAGAATCTAAGCAGCAGCCCGTTGTCTTACTGGGTGTGGGTCGGTCAGTTGTGAGCAGTGGGGATAGGCCTTAGGACGCCTCTGTCCCCTTTCTGCCTTGAGCTACAGCATGAAATAATAATGCTCGCTCTGTTACTCTTGCCGTGGGAAACTCCAGCCTCCAGGACATGGGGGGAGGCGAGTGGGGAAGAGGAAAAGCTCAAATCCACAACACAAGCCATGTCGGGAGGAGCCTCTGGAGGGGGGCCTGGATGTGGGGAGCAGCGCTGGGGTGGGGCGGGCGGAAGGGGCGCCCCCGCAAGGCTGCACCACCCATCCCAGCATGGGACAGTGCCTTTTCTGAATGGCGTTTCTCACTTTATTTTGGGGGGTGTGTGTGTGTATGTGTGTGTGTGTGTGTGTGTAAAAACTGCTACAGATACTAAAGGAAGAGTGAAACACAGAGCCCTGTCGGGCCAGCAGGTAGTTCCAGGTCTGAGCCCCACAACCGGTCCCTGGACTCTCCCGCAGGACAGGGGCCAAGCGGTTAGTGAGATCGGGGGGGGGGGGTAGATAAAAAATACCAAACTTTTTCTATCAACAGCCAGAGAGCCAATATTTAACTGTGGGTCAAGAGGCAAAACTGAATTATGTTAAGTATTTGTATTTACAAGATTTAAAAAAAAATCTCCACACATTTTTTATTGATGAAATTCAAAATATAGTACCTAAGTAAAGTTTTAAAAAATAATACAAGTTTATTACTAAGGAGAGGAATGGAATGCGGATGAGAATATTTCACGTAATTGGGGTTCAGAGTTAGTGTTCCCTATCACTGAAATCAACTGCAGTGTTGGATTTTTCCCAACGGTGTAAAATGTGAAAACCTTTCTCAATGTTTGGGGCGTCCAGAACCCAGCTGCCGATTCGGGGGTGGCCAGCCCCAGAAACCGGGCCTCTTCTCTGAACCCTCCCAGGTCGCCGCTGGGGTCACTGCCAACATCCCAGCAGAGCACAGACAAAGGCAGCTTCTCCAAGGACTTTCTGTCGACAAAAGTAAAATATTGTGCAAACAGAGCGTGGGGCTCTGATCTGGCTTGAAGAGAGTGCCTCACACTTGAGTCCTGAATTGACTCTGTGCCCCCAGCCAGTCAGGAGACCCCCTGGCAGGCAGGAGCCTGGGTCAGAGGTGGGGCGACGGCTGAAAAGGCAGGAGCTATGGCCCATCCACAGACAGTCTGACTCTATGGGTCAGAGACGGGGCCCAGGAGTCCGAACCCTAACCAGCAACACCCTTTTCTCCAGCCAGGTGATTCTTTGGTAGGGGGTCCGGGATCCCTACTTGGAGAAACACTGGCAGAGAGACGTGGAGACAAGGTGGGACAGGAATGCGGAAGTCCTGCATCATGAGCAATCGTGGCTGTAGCTACAGGGTGCTCTCCAGGGCCACCACCTTCCTGCCTTCCCGCCACTCCTCTGTCTCAGAGAATCCTTCCCCTGCAGCAGCCCTGAGCTAGGAAATGTCACTGCACCCATTTACTGCTGAGGTGTGGGGGGGATCAAGTAGCTGACCCAGAGTCGCCCAGCAAGGAAGGGTGCAGCCAGAATTAGAGCAAGAAAGCCTCCCTCCATGGCCTGCCGTCTTTAAATCTAAAGCTTATATCAAGTGGCTTCTGGTGACATGGCGATTCACAAAGCCATTCTCAAAACTTAACAGTTTGGGGGGCGCCTGGGTGGCTTAGTCGGTTAAGCGTCTGCCTTTGGCTCAGGTCATGATTTCAGGTCGTGGGATCGAGCCCCGCATCGGGCTCCCTGCTCAGTGGGGAATCTGCTTCTCCCTCTCCCTCTGCCGCTCCCCCTGCTTGTGCTCTCTCCTGCTCTGTCAAATAAATAAAATCTTAAAAACAAACAAACAAACTTAACAGTTTGGCAGCATTTGGAAAGAAAGGGGAAAAAGGAAACCAAGGCACGGAGGACCTACTACATGTCCAGTACTTCAGATACAATCCATGTTAATTCTCACAATAGCCCTGTGAAGTACGGGGGACTGTACCCTTTTATCACACAAGGACACTCCTGAGGGAGAGGGTAAGTAGCACGCCTCAGCTCACAGGGAGAAAGTACAAGATCCTACCAGGGTCAAACCGAAGCTGATCTGGCCCCAAGTCAGTACCACCGACGCTCACTGCTGCCACAGTTTTTTGAACCTCAAAAAGCCCTGAGCTCAGTATCTGGCAGATCTTGCCACGTAACAAACCACGCCAGAGCTCAGCAGGATACCGTAAGAATTCACTCTTATGCTCAAAGGTATGTAGAAAACCTGAGATGGTTTTTCTCTACATGTGCTTATTCTGGGTCCAGTATAGAAAAACAGCAACCACCCCAGAGGTTGTTATTCTCGTGGGTGAAATCTGGAGCTACCAGAAGGGCAAGTGGACATGTGTGATCCTTTTTACAGTCTAGGCTCAAAACTGGCACACTGTCACTTTGGCCCACATTCTACTGATCAAAACAAATCACAAGGTCAAGCCCAACATCAGTGGGGCAGGGAATACACTCCTTGAACAGAGGCTTAGGGAAGTAGGAAGAGGTGTGTGTGTATGTGTATGTGTGTGTGTGTGTGTGTGAGTGTAAAAACTGCTACAGATACTAAGGGAAGAGTGAAACAGAGAGCCCTGTCGGGCCAGCAGGTAGTTCCAGGTCTGAGCCCCACAACCAGTCCGAATTATTGCTGAACAATAATCGAAAGGCTGATGTGGGGGATCTGAGAGCTAATGGACGCCCTCCCCTGCCTTGTTGGCAGATGCTCTGATACTGGGATGCAAAAGGCTTAAGTCTCAACGAGGAGAGAAGAGAGACATTGATTCTGCGACAGCAAGGCAGGCGAGAGACATGAGGAGAGCAGCGCAAGTGTAAACCGACAGGGAGTGGTGGGGACTGTGACAAACGGAGAACACAGGCCTGCCCAGATGCTCCTCGGCTCCTGCGGACTGCCCACAGATGCGCAACCACTCCTGCCATCCCTGCCAGGTTGGCCCTGGCTCCCAAGTACCCGACCCACCAGCACGGGAAAGATGAACCCCAGAGAAGCAACATTCTAGAAGAAATCTGCTGCTTTCTTGTGCTGTAGTGCACAAAGGGACGTTCTCAGCACAGCTGGAGGTCTACCGGAGCCCCTCATCTCGCCTTGCTGGGCTCCTTCCCCAGGAAATGGGGATTTGTTCGTCTTGCTGCTCTCCTTCCCCGGAACTCCTCACTGTGGGGTGGGACCGAGGCACAGACCCAGTCATTACTGGTGCAAAAATAGACAGGTCTGATCGAAAAAGATTCAAATTATAACTAAGCGCCCTAAACATTCTGCAAGATTACCTTGTAGGAGGAAGAGGAGGAGAGAGAGATTAAGCAGCCTTGAGCAGAAGGATGGGACTCTGGAGAATCAGTGCTGGACAAGGACCCAGGTGCCAACAGCCTCCAAGCCCTGTGCCAACCTGGTGACATCAGGAAGGTCCCCTGGCCAAATTCTGGCTCTGCCCCAAACCCCATCTTCCACCACTGCAGTGAGGGTCCTTTGGATCAAGCACCGCCCCCTGGCAGTTTCAATCCAAGCCTCTTTTCAGAACCGAAATAGCACCCCAACATTTCTGAGTGCTGTCCCTTCCCAACTGTCACTGTGTGTGCTCGGGCGGGGCTGGGTTTCCTCCCAGTGCTGGAGGTGAGCCAGAGTTGAGGACAGTCCAGTCCGCAGCCTCCGTGTGCATCTCGTGGAGGAGGATGCATGCCCGAGGCTGCTGGGGCCACCTCGGCCACCAGCAAGGAGGACAGGGTCAGTCACAGCTGTGCCAAGCCCCACTGGCATCTGAGCAAAAGGAAAAATCAGTCAGACGGATCCTGTGTTTAAAACTGTGATATTGGGGTGCCTGGGTGGCTCAGTCATTAAGCATCTGCCTTCGGCTCAGGTCATGATCCTGGAATCCTGGGATCGAGCCCCGCATCGGGCTCCCTGCTCGGCGGGAAGCCTGCTTCTCCCTCTCCCACTCCCCCTGCTT
>NC_138378.1:9556428-9595077 GCF_054177405.1 Leptonychotes weddellii
TGGCCCTGGTGCTTGCGATAGGAAGGCCGGCGCTCCAGTCCCAGCTCTGCTACTTGCAGATCGAAGCGACCTGGAGCGAACTGCTTGGCCTTTCCGAGCCCTGGTTAATTCACCTGTAAAACATGGGTGCCAATACCCACTGGGCTAAATTCAGTAAGATGATATATGTAAATGTTTCTCATAAACAGTGATCCGCTGAACATAAGAGATCTTCTGGCTGACTATCCAGCTCCTCCTCCAACAGTGAATGGGGTCAGGCACGGGGCTAAGGGATGAACCTGCATAATCCTACCAAAGCCTCACCACAGCCCCCTGAGGTTTGGACCATAGGAAATAAATCCCGTGGTTCAAGGTGTCCCAGCTTCCCAGATGAGGTGACAGGTACGGACAGGAGCCACTCAGTAGTGACTGTCAGGTCCGAGAAGGCACCGGATTACACACGTGTCAAGGCCAGAGGGAGGAAGCAGTGAGCGTCAGGCCCGAGATCCAGACTCCAGACCTGAGCCAGGCTGATCGGCAGTCCTCATCACCATATGTTGAGGCTTGTGAATTTTCGTCACTTTGTGCTGCTTTGGATCTTTTACCCTGAAACAACGCTAAAACTGCCATCATCCGTGCTGGCCTTAGTCACTTACACAAGCAGCACCCGTGTGGCCACCCAGGCTGCTCCCGGGGCCGAGTGCTGGGAGGTTGGCTGCTGTTGGCATTCGATGCACATGGGGCATGGGGGCTTGGGGCCATCCTGGCCACACCCAGAGCAGAGGGAGAAACAAAACAAAGCCACTCTCAAAAACCAGGGGAAGCCGCAGGAAGGACGAATGACCTCTTGTCTGCGGGAGTCCTCTTGTGACTACGAGAGAGCGAAGGAGAGCAAAGTAGAAAGGCAGAAAAGAGCGAGCTCAGGTTCCTCATGTCCCTTTGGGGCAGCTGAATCAATGTCAGCAGTTCCCTATCTCGGGGGATCTTGTGGTGAAAGAACAACCCCCCCCCCGCCCCCCGCCACACACACACCTATTTGTTTAAGCCACTGTTGGTCAGGTTCCCACTGTGTGGGAACACAGTGCTCACGGATACAGCTTGCGATCAGCCTCTTGCACTATGTATAATCTGGTTACTCGAGCAGTTTTGTCTAGGATAAGAGTTTCTGGTCATTAGCCCATGAAAATGTGTCTGCATATGCACTTAATGTGCACTTTCAAAACAAATACACTTCTGCCATGAGACCGCGCACATCTCCCATAGTCTGCCCAACACACACAGCCATGAGCACGTGCTAAGGTCACAGAGGCGTAATATTAAAACAGGACACAGCGAACAGCCTCAAGGGAAGAGCACATCTCCTATGCGTGCCATTGACTGGCCTGATCTAAAGAACATCTAGAAGGCCAGCTGCAAGGGACTGTGGGAAATGTAGTTGGGCACGTGCAGAAGGAAGGTAAAAATGGATGCTGAACACTGGTCCGCTACATCTACCACCGGGCAAAAGAGGGGCTACATCTATCACCTGACAAAAGAGGGGCATCCCTGGATTTCAAAAATCTTTTAAAATGTGATTTCATGCCTAAGTATCTAGCACAGAAAACAAACACATGCCCCTAAAACAGAAATAAAATACCCAAACACATAAGGTAGCTCTAACAGATACTCAGGCAAGTCAGTTAAATTCCCAGCTCCTCTGTTCTTTTGTGTCTGAAATGGACACGATATCCACTATAGCTATTACCTGAGGTTTCTGTGAAAACAAAGTGGGATAATACAGGGGGCGGCGGTGGGGGGGGGGGGGGGCGGGCATTTAGTAAGTGGTCCAGGGCTCTAACGTATAAAGAACTTAGAGAATCAGATCTACAGCTAGGAGTCGGGACTGGCATTCAGGATGGAAAAAAATGAAACTAGCCAACTGTTGATTGAGGCAAAATATGCCCCGCTATGGCAGATGGGCTGAAAAAAAAAATGACGTTCATCTGGGGAGAGATGATGTCAGCATTTAGAGATCCTGGTAAACAACCCATCATTCTGTAAGGCACACGTGACATGTTTTCGCAGTCAACGGGAACCAAAAATCAGAGGGAAACTGGGTGCTTTGGTGTTTTGTGGAGCTGAGCTCTCTCCCTCCCATCTGTCTCGGCTCTCCCCCTCCCTCCAGAACACCACCTCTGCCCGGTAGTGGACCTTATTAACTTGGTCCAGATGCCCCCAACAACCTCCACCCTCAATGAAGACTTCTCCCTCTGATCTCCCCACTGCACAGTGAGTGGGAGAAACTCCTAAAACTCAAATCTGACCATTCTGCTCCCTCATTAGTAAACCCTCCAAGGCTCCCTGCTGCCCGCAGGATCTACCCTGAACTCTTGCTAACATCTTTCCAGGGGCCTCTCCAATCTTACCCTCTGAGTCTCATGTTCCATCACATTCTACTGTCTAGTTACTCAAATTGGGCACACTTCCTGCTCACATTATGCCTCTAAGTATCAGCCCCTACTAGTCTCTGGTCCAACTCCTATTCAATCTTCAAGGCTCTGCTCAGTGGTCACCTCCTCCAGGAAGCCTTCCCTGAATCCCACCTACTGATCAGACACCTCTCCTTCTGGGCTCCCAGAGCTGCCTGTACAAGTGGCTTATGGCCATCTTATCATCAACTATACAACATAGAAATAATCCATTTATATAACTCTCTAAAACCTGGGCCACCTTTATCCACCCCCACCCCACACACAGGGCCTAGGACGTAATCATCTCTAGAATAGTAGTGCTGGTAAATGCTTAGCAGTTGCTGTGTGCCAGACCCAGGGCTGAACTTTTAAGTCCTCCTTATCACCCTCTGAAGCAGGTCATGCTGCTATTCATGATCTACAGATAAGGAGTAGAAAGCTCTGGGAGGTCAGGGACGCTGCTCAACACCACAGTTACTAAGGGCCAAATATGGAAGAACCCAGACCCAAGTCGGTCAATCCCCAGTACCTGGCATTCCCCTCAGTAACTATCTGCTGAGTCTAAGTGCAATTCTGGGAGGAAATAAGCAGAACGAAAGTACTTATAAGAGCTGCTTGCTAAGTGTAAACTGGAGGACTAAGGCCCCGGTGTTAAAGCAAGGATGGGGCCATGGGAGGCCTCTTCACTCTTGTGACCCCCATCTTTCCCCCTGCCAACTGTCAACTTTGTCCCAGCAGGTAGCCCTGCCCTTTCTACTCTGAACATCCCTCTCAGGGATCCCCAGAGAGCAGGTGAGCCTTCAAGAGATGGCTCCCATGGTGTCCACATAGGTGAGAAGGAGTGGTGTCTATGCCTTGCTCCTACCCATCCTTCTTGCTATGAGCTGTACCTCTGCAGTAACACGTGGGTGTGGGAAAACTGAGAGACAAGGCTGCTTTATGCAGCCAAGATTGTACCAACAGCTATTAGTCAGTAATCCTGCCATCAAACTGAATTCATGAACGCATATAGCTATCAACTCCAAAATTAATTAACTTCAGGAATGGCTGGTTCCAGATGTCCAAGTGATGTCATTAGAATCCCATCTCTCTCTCCCTCGCATCCAAGTTTTAGCTCTGCTTTCCTGCGTTTGCCTCATTATCAAGGAGACTCTCTCCCAGAACTCTGGCTGCCAGCAGCTTCTGGTTTCCATCTCACCCGTTCAGCCAGTTCTTAGCAGGACAACTACTCTTTTCCCATATAAGTCCCCAGACCAAATCTCGCTGGCCTGGCTTGGGTTTCCTGTTCATGTCTGAATCACCAAGGTAGATCAGGGAGAAAATATGTCCACTGGCTAGGTCTGGATAATGTGATTGCCCCTAAAAATAGGGGGTGGGAGGTGGGTAGAGGTGGATTTCATCCCCACCCAAATGTATGAACTAAGGGTCCCATTTTCAGAAGTGACTGGGCAGGAAAAACCAGCAGACAGGCACTACAAAATGTCTACGTGAAACAGGAACTCTTTCTTCTGCAGCAAATTTCTCAAGCCTGAGCCATGTCAGGGACACTGTGTCCAGTCCCAGAATTAGGGTGTCCGTGGAAGGGTTCTGTAAGTCCCCGCAATGCAGGACATATGGAGTGTTTGTGATGGCAAGCTTCCACTTAAGTCTCTCACGTGTCTGGCTAAGATGGTATCAGGATTCAAAGACAGGGAAGAGTACAAGCTGTAAAAATAATCTGCTATTTAGCCCTGTGCCGGCACCAACTGTGGTGGCATTTGGAAGATGAAACCAAAACCGTTTCTTTGGAGACAGCAGGCACTTTCCCAGTGCACTGATAAAAAAGGAAGACATGAAGTAAAGTGCCATTTATGTGCTAGGAGAAGCATATCTTCTTTCTTACTCTGAAACCATTTCAGGAGCTGGGCAAGGGGGGTGTTGGCGAGAGCTGCGGGGAGCATCTGGCTTGTGGGGAGGGTCCCACCAGCCCTGGCGGCCAGGTGGGGTTCAGCCTCCCATCCTTTGCGCTCTGAGGGGCCAATGCTGCCTCCACCCCCACCCCCATCTGCTTCTCTGCTACTGGCAAATTTAAATACCAGCCTGTTTGAGCGCAGAAATGTGGAAATTAAGAAAGGAAACGAGAGGCGGCGGGAAGGGAAGAAAAGCGATGAATCACTCTGGACTGTTGCCTTGTTTGAATGTGCGTGGCGAGAGGCAGGTTCATGTAGGAGGAAGAGTTTGGGAGTTGAAAAGACCTGAGTTCAAATTCTAGCTCCACAAAGTATGGCAAGAGGCCTGGGGCCACTCGCCTTGCTGAGCCTTGTTTTCATCATCTGTAAAATGGGCATCACACCTTTCACAGGGTCTTTCTGAAGGTTAAGGGATATAGATGGATGGCAGCTGGTACAGAACTGGCTCTGAATGACATTGATCCTTCTTCCTTCTCTTTTTTCCAGAAGGCTGGGCCCAAGCCACAGCATGGATCCATCATCCCCCGCATCTAGACCAGGAGACAGCCATGCTCAATTCCCTTCCAATAGCCCCGAAGTCCAAACATCTTGCCTGGCCTTCCAGGACTGCCCCTTCTCCTGCCTAGACCTACTCTGACCTCTAGCACTTTCTCCAGCCTCAGGCTCCACCCACATGGGCTGCTGCCTATTTCTCCAGTACCCGGGGTTCTTTGCTACCTCAAGGCCTCCATGCTCGCTGTCCCTCCCTCTCCCATCCCTGTTCTTCCCAGGCTCAGCTCTTTCTCATCATTTGGTCTTTGCCCAAATGTCACCTCCTCCAAGACGCGCTCTAGCGCATCTTTGGAAAACAATCTCGTTTATCTATTTAATCTCTCCCCCGAGGAGATCAGAAGCACTAAGAGGGAGGGAACGCTTCCATCTTGTCCATCTCTGTGTTCCCGGTGCTGACAGGAGGGAGGAAAAAGAAAGGAAGAAAGGAAGGTGGGAGGACAAGAGGGCAAGAGGGAGGAAGTTGGAGGCCCATCCCTCACCCACCCCATTCTGGAGCTTCTGTTCCCCCACCTCCCCAGGTGCTGGTTCCCTTCACATTCCCACCCCCCACCTAGCCCCCTCACACACAACCCCGGCCCCCTCACCCCCACTGGACTCCAGTACCCGGTCTAACCCTGCGTAGACAGCTGCCTCGTTTGTAACATTCCGCCATTAGTGTTTCCTTCCCGTCGGGAGGGCCAGTCAGTCCACAACCTTTCCACATCACTGTACTCAGAGGCACCAAGCATAATACTCCTCCGTTATTTCCACCTGCCCCTTGCACTCCCCCTTGGGGAACAACCCTACCACGGCCCCCACAGAACCACGGCTCACCCACACTCGGTCCCCGGAGCTCAAACGGAGCCCACCCCCACCCCTGGCTCCAGGGCAGGACACGTGGCCCAGGCCCGGCCAATGAGAGCCCAGCACTGTCCTAGCCCCCGTGATTGGCTAGGGATGGTCACGTGACTCCAGCTGGTGCCGCAGACGTTGATTCCAGGACTTTCACCACGTGGTGCTTAGCAAGGAGGTGCTGTTCTTCTGTTGGGAGTGCCAAGCTAAGTAGATGAAAGCCTGGAGCTGACAGCCATCTCCCCGCAGCCTGGGAACAGCCTGCCTTGAGAATAAAGCCAGCACAGAGGGCCGCAGAGCTCAGAGACAGGCAGTTCAGACATCATCTGAGCCCCTGCATCCATATTTACCTGAAGGAGAGGCCACTCCTGAAATTTTCAGTGCTCCAAGTCAATGAACTCCCTTCTGTGCTTAAGTCAGCTGGACTTGAATTTATCACCTGCTACTAAAATTGCTCTGATTCACAGAGCAAGCATTAGTCAGTAGCTGGTGAGAAGAGACGTGAGGAGGCAGCAGGGGGGTGGCGGTGCGGCAAGGGCAGAGCGTGCCACGTGCGGAAAGAGGGCCACCTTCCCTCAGCTGTCCAAACTGCTGAGGTGAGAGCCCGTCCTTCTCCACACTGGTTTGTGGCACACGGGGGCAACATTCTCCACTAGCAAGGGGAAAAGGCAGCCAAAACTCCAAGGCAGACTAGACCAGAAGTCAACCAGGGCTTTGACCAGGAAAACTAGCATCTTCCCAGATGGAGGGACTCCTGAGCTGCTCTCTGCCCGGGAGAGAGCCGGCCCTCTTTGAGGGCCCTGCTTCCCCTCCCCGCTCTCAGGGTTTCAGGCAGCCTTGAAATCTTCCGAGGCAAAAAATAAATCTGAGGCACCAGTCATATCTTTAGAGGAAAAAGACTTCCTCAGCCTTCTTTAAGGTGCAAAACATTTCCAGCGTGCAGAATGCCTCCCACTTGCCATCCGTCCCAGGCCCATATATGAGGCATGCATCTTGGATGCTCTGTACACTCAAAATGGTACCTGAGGGCCAGCTGGTCCTGGCCAGCTCTCTCCAACTGGCAAGTACTCACCTGAGCCCGCAGAAGCAAACGACTCCAGCAAAATGGCTATGGGGGGGGGGGTACAGCCCAGCTCCCTGGAGCCATGCTTTGGAGCAGAAACACAGCTGGGGGTGTGAGGCACCAGAAAAGGCCTTGTCAGCATGACAGGTGTCAACTTCTCAGAAAGAGTGACAGGCTCCAGCTCTCCCAGGATCTCTGACTCTATGCAGACAGTTGTCTCCCTGCTTCTGTGGCCTGGAGGAGGACCCGACCATTTGGGGGTTGAGCTGGGCTTCGCTGGGTTCTGGACACCCCCCTCCCTGGCTGCAGCTGCACCTGAGGCTCAAGAAATGGTCTCAGGAGGACATGAGGAGAAGCCCCGTGCTGGAGCTGCAAGAATAGGGGTTTTCAAGAATTTGGCCCCAGGTCTGAAGAGCACCCTGCTGTTCAGCTCATTCTTCCTGCTTGTGGACTTCTCTCTCCTGGAGATGCCTAAGTCACCACCTGCCAGTGCACATGTGCCTCTCCCTTCTGAGCTCCAGACCCATCAGGCCAATCTCCAGCTGGACATCTCGGCCGAGACATCCAACAGGCACCTCAAACTCAACACCTCTCAAACTCAGCTTCTGACTGCCACATCAGTAACTCCTCCTCCCTGCTCCTCCTCCTCCCTGCTCCTCACTGAATGATGCCTCTAATCCCCCCATCAAATAGGAGGTATTTCCCTGATTCCCTCTCCCCCCTCCTCCACACCCCCTAAAAATTAGTTACCAACTCCTGTTGACTCTCCCTCCTAAATCCTTCACCCCACTGGGACTTTCCCGCCCAGCCTCCTCTTGCCTGGATTATTTCAACAGACTTCTAACAGGTTTCGCTGCCTGCACGCTGGCTTGCTGCTGACAGTTCTCCACTCAGCAGCCAGCCTGGTTGTCTTGAAACACACATGCAGTCCTGTCCCTCCCCTGTTCAAACCCCTGCAATAGCAATCCTCTGCCAGCCCAGCAAGTCTCATTTCTTTACAAAGCCTTCCCCCCAACCCCATCTGATTTCCAGCCTAGCAAAGAGAAAGTATTCAAATGTTTCTTCTAAACCAGGCAAACTTTTTCAGTAAAGGGCCAGATAGTAAATATTTTAGGCTTTGTGGGCCATATGGTCTCTGTCGCAACTACTCAACTGTGCTGTTGTAGAGCGAACGCAGCTGAAGACATTATGTAAATGAATGGCTGAGGCCATACGCCAATAAAACTTTATTTGCAGAAACAGGTGGTGGGTCAGATTTGACCCACCGGCCAGTTTGCTAATCCCTGCTCTAAAAGAATGAGCTAATTACTCACCATCTCCCCATCTCAGTTGCCTCATGTAGAAAACGGGGATAATATCCATATTGAAGGGTTGGTGGAGGATTTGGAACAACTGGTCAAGTTCCCGGCACAGAGTCTAACACACAGTAGGTGCTCAGTCGGTGATCATTAAGTCCATTATCATCACTCTCTTTTTCTGCATGTTTAAGAATCGGTCAGTCCTGGCTCCATAGCAAGGCTTATAAGGATACAGACCCTCCTTTTCTGCAGACTGACGATGCACCACGCATTTATGGAGATACCAGGAAACCAAACAGCTGAGCACCTACCATGTGCCAGGCACTGGGCTTCACATTGTAATCAAAATAAATCATAAGGCAATATTCACCTCCTGAGGCCAAGTCTTAGAAGTCTAAAGAAGCTGGGGGTAGGGGCAGAACTACAAGAAATTATTTGTTCAACCTGACTGTATGTCGGATTACTATGTGCCAGGCCTCACACAGGCTCTAAGGCTGTCCAGAGGTATAACAAACAAGCTCCACCTTTAAAATAGGCATCACCTAGAGAAACTATTTTCTCTCAAGTGCTAATTTTCTCCCTGTCCTTGATGCTACATTTCCTCCTCAGGAAGACAGAGACCTAATCCACCCTGGATCCCTCCAGAGCTCTCGAGGCAGGCCTGCATCCCCTCCATCTCCTTGATGGGACCTGGGGATCTGACACCGAATAGAAAGATAAGGGATTAGGGGTGGGGAGACGACAGAGGTCCTGCCCAGCACTGTGCCCGATCCTTATCGCAAGCCACACAGGAATAAAACTCCCACCTGTCATCTGGGCTGTGAGCTCCTCAAAGCCAGGCCCTGTCTCTCACGTGTCCCTGTATTCCCAGCACAGGGTCTGATGAGGGGCAGGCCTTTCGCAGAGTGAGCTGGGAGAATGTGTGCACCTCTTTGCTTCCACTCTTCCTATCCATTGCTGAGTGCAGTGGACAGCCCTTGTTTTTGCCCCCAGCACCCCGGGCTTTCTGGCAACAGTGCCCTAGTGTCTCAGGGACTGACAAGGGGGCTGCACCAAAGGGGCGAAGCACGCACCTGAAGCCTAACCTAATCAAAGCATAACACCTCCCAGCCGCAGCCATTAGCTCCGGGACAGACCCGTAGGCCAGTGAGGTGGGAGCCCCCAGCTCTTTCCCACCTCCTGTGAACCCATGAGGAGTACTAGTGGCAGTTGCTGTCACCATCCTGCTCCCAGGCAGAGCAGGGGACTGAAGCCAACCCAGAGGAAGGCAGATCTCAGCGATGGACAGAAGCTAGAATTCTGCTCACATTTACATTCCGGAGGATCAATCTGCCCCTGGACTGTTCTTTCACACGAATTGATAAATTCCCTCTCCCTCTCTCTGTCTCTTTTTGCTTAAGCCATTTTGCAACCAATTTTCTGTCCCATTTGGACCAAAAGTGTTTGAACAGACACCTTGTTTGGGGCCTGCCTCTTACTTTCAATAAAAATTCCAACTTACCTTTTAAAGAAAAACCCTCCCCTCTTCTCCGTGAATCTCTCCCCAAAGCCCAGCTGGTTCGTATGGGTTTGTCATTCATTCACAACAGCATCATATGGTCACTTCAAGGAGGATTAAGTATGACAATGTTGACAGCCTGGAGGACTAGCGCTGGGAGTTGGTCACAGCTTGTCTCACATCTTAGATTCAAAACCACGTGTCTCATTTTTCAAAGAGACCGCAAGTCCACGGGGTAAGTCATGTCCGATGGATTCAACAACGATTAAGTGCCTGAGGTGTCCTAGACACTGGCGAGAAGCTGTGAATGCAGAGGATAATAGAGAGGTTACTGTCTTCTCCAAGGCAGACATGAAAGCAGATCATTGCTTCTCTAAAAGCGCAGCACGGATGGATGTTTCTAGATGTGAATAATGGAAAAAGGCAACGTGAACTGGCTGGTGCAGTCGAGGGGATCCGTCTCATGCAAACAGAAAGTGCAGGTAAGCTCAAGCCTCCAGACAGATGATCCAGAGGCTTCACAATGCCACCTGCGCGCAGGCGTTTTCTCTCAGCTCTGCCCCCGGCGACACGCCCGAGGCCCCAGCAGATCCACTCTCCTGTAGGCACGTTCCCCGGGTCTGCGAGCGGAGGGCCAAACAAGATGCACCCTGATTGGACCCCCTGGGTCACATGCTCGCCTGTGAACCAATGACTGGCCCATGCGGAAATGGACGTGGCTCCCTGTAAGCCAATCAGGGCCCACCACTGGGGCAAGGGGGTGGAGCCATCTTTCCCCAAAGCGTGGCTTGCGTGGAGGTGGGGCACACGAGCCTGAAGGAAATTCTAGAAGCTTGAGGAAGGCCACCGGGTAAGGAACGGTGGTGGCCGACACCCACTGGCTGCTCTCAGAGATGGGAGTGGGCGCAGACTCCCTGAGCTAATGCAGAAGCCCTTCCTCCTGCCTGCATCCTTGGGCTGCACTCACTACCTGTGCTCAGTGTGACTTAATGGTTCCAGTAGCTTTATCAGCAGCTAGCGCCAGATGCTACAGTGCCCCACATTTGCCATCCATAGTCTCATTTAACCACAGTGTTAGGAACGTGGTTAGTGCCATTTTGCAAGATGAGGACACTGAGGCCTGGAGAGCCGGGTCAACCTGCCCAGCGTTGTTGGCCTGAACTTAAAAGCCAAGGGGGCAACCGGTTTTCCTCACAGTCCTAATGTTGGGAAAGTACTAGTCACATCCTTGTGCTCGGCTGGGTGGTGGGGCTTCAAGGTAGACAGAAAACAGAAGTCACCTCTCTGCTGAGCATCACCTTTGCCCTTGAAACAAGCCCGCGTGCTTTGCAAGGGTTCCCTCCAGCATTCTTGGTAAATGCCTGAACTGGCGATCCCTGCTGCCGGATTTAATTTCCCTCTAAACTGCAGGAAAATGTAACAGAAGTGTCCCCTTCAGATCTTATACTCTCGATCAGTATGAATTCTGCTATAAAAACAAGCTCAACATCACATCACACTGCATTATTAGCAGGATAACAGTAATCATTACTTTTTAGAATCCACAAAATCCCCAGTTGTTGACTTTCTCCAGAGGGCTGGGAAGGGTATGTTTCACGAATTGTATCACTTCAGGACAGGTGCTGTGTGTGTTGGGCAGGGCACGCAGAGAAGCAGGGCAGACAATGTTAATGGCTCAGCGGGGCCTGGAGAGCTCTCTGGTTGGCCTGGCCTTCTAACTCTCTGCTCTCTGCCCCTGCCAAGTTGGCTAAAGGCACAGGTTTGCCACTCTGGGCTTGGATAAATTCTCAGGTTCTCTCCTCAGCTGGGTCCACACCTCCTCTCTCGACAAGGATTCCAAGGAGCGCCCCCCCCCCCCCACCGCCGGCCCCGCATCCCCAGTAAGTCACCTTCTCTGATGGGTGGGGGCCAGGGTGGGGCAAAGGTATGTGTGGGGGAGAGAATGAGGGAGAAGTTACATGGGGCTGTCTCCACCTAACAGATCAGGACACTTTGCATTGAAAACTCTTCAAAGCCCAGAGGCTGGAAGTTTCCACTTGGTCTCCTTTCCTGACTGGGTAAGTGAGTTGCTTTCGCTTTTCCTGGAGGCAGTCTACTCCAGGAACTGGAGCCCTGCATCAGCCTTGGCTCCTGGAACTTTTGATTTCCTTCTCATGCTAGCTTTCCTCCATTAAGATTCACCTCCAATTCAGCTCTGCTCTACAGGGGTCACCAGGGAGAAGACGCTCAGCAAAGCTGATAGAGACACACACGAGGAACATGCCTTGGGACACTGGAATCCATCTGGGGGCCCCCCAGGAGTAGTTTGGCCTTAAACATGTTACTTAATACTGTTGCGCTTCAGCCATAAACTGGAAACAACAGTGGCACCCACTCCCCTGGAGGTGCCCCCTCCTCCCACTTCCTGATGTGGACAATCAGATCTCCTCAGTCAGATAAAAGGAGAGAAAACCTCAAACTTCGGGGGCGCCTGGGTGGCTTAGGCGGTTAAGCATCTGCCTTCGGCTTGGGTCATCATCCCAGCGTCCTCTCTGCTTGGCGTGGAGCCTGCTTCTCCTTCTCCCCCTGCCTGCCGCGCCCCCTGCTTGCTCTCTCTGCCAAATAAATAAAATCTTTAAAAACAGAAAACCTTAAACTTCCTTCCAATCAGACTGCTGTCCCTGGCTCCCTTCCACCCCTGAATTCTGGAGCTGCCATAGGTCCATTTTATAAAGATATTATGAAGACTTAATGAACACATAAAATGCTTACCGCAGTGTCTGGCCCTAAAAAGCACCCAACACATGGCCATGATTATTATGACCCAGTGTTCAATTTTCAGTATCTCTGTGCCTCAGTTTCCTTATCTGTAAAATGGAGATAACAGTTACCAGAAGATCTCATAAAGTGAGGTGTCAGTGAGCTGTTAACTCAGTACCAGGCCCATAGAAAAGACTCAGTAGATGTGGGCTATTAAGTAGTTACAAATTGAAATAAATAATTGAGAGGCAGTGTGGCCTGGTGAAAACATAGTCTCCTTCTAGTTTTTACCACTTATTAGCTCTTAGTAGAAAAGTTCTCCACCCCTCTGAGCCTCAGTTTCTTCTCCTCCAAATGGGGAGAATGATTGGACAGCTTCATAGGGTTTGCTGGGAGGGTTCTTTCTCACAGTGCACACACGGTTACCATAGGAGGCCTGGCTGCCCTGAAAGCAGGCCTTTCAAAGGAGAGCATCTGAGAAGGTGGGTTTCAGGAGGGTTCCCACCATTCCCTGATGCGAGTGGTTCACGGCGCCCACACTGTGCACCCCATGCGGTTTCTGCTGAACACATGCTTCCTTCCTGCGAAATTTGGTACATGCGGGGCAGAGAGTGCCTGGGTGGCCAACCCCAGTAAAGACCTCAGGCACTTGGTACCTCCTCCATGATTAGTCTTCAGAAGTAGAAGCCTCAAATATGAGTTCCCATCATAGTCGCGGGCTCAGTGTCCTTACTCGCAAGAATCAAATCAGAGAGACCCGTTTTCCCTAAAAGTAACTTGGTTTTTTTTTTTTAAAGGTTCAAAAGATATATACTTGCATGGACCAAGAATCTAAGGGTTGCAAGGACACAAATATGAACTCATGAGGGTATTCATGGCCTCTTTTATCTTAAACCCTAAAGAAAATTCTATCAGCTTTGCCTTTGCTCTCTTCCTCCCCACTCCGGGAAGGAATCTTGTCTGATAGGCTACTGAGCTTTTTCTTAATTGAATGTAATAATCAATAAGGGAGGGATGCCTGGGTGGCTTAGTCAGTTAAGAGTCTGCCTTCAGCTCAGGTTATGGTTCCAGGGTCCTAGGATCGAGTCCCGCATCAGGCTCCTTGCTCGGCGGGGAGCCTGCTTCTCCCTCTGCCTGCCACTTCCCCCTGCTTGTACTCTCTTTCTGCAAATCAATAAATGAAATCTTTAAAATAAAATAATAAGGGAGATGAGCTGAGGAAGGGCTAGTGGGGGTTCCAGTGGGAACTGGGAGAACTTCAGTTGGTGACTTCTAACAGACTTGGGAAATAAGGGAAGGATCAAAATCAAAGAGCCCAAGAAGGTTGCATTAGACAGAGTTTTTTGGTTTGTTTCACTTTGTTTAAATGTGGGAGATAAAGAGGAGAAAATAACTTCATGGCAGCTGTTGTATATTGTAGAAAGGAGGATTGTAAAAAGAAGTTTTAATATGTATTATCCATGGGTCCCTTCTTTGGGAAGCTATTCGAAAGGCTGCAATGTATATTCAGATGACTCTTAGTGAATTTGGGGTTGCTACACTCTTTTTGTTTTTACAGGGACTATTTGCTGCGCTGGACCTCAATGCAGCTAGGTTTATGTGGTTTACATAAGCCATTGTTATTCCACAGCCAACTGTCATATTCTCTCTCTCTCTCTTTCACACACACACGGTAGTCTGTTTCAGAATCTGCCAGATGATAATCACTATCACTAATCTTCCCTCCTCAGACAGATTTACTTCTCAATCTGCCCCATTTGAAGGTTTTTCTCCCCTGTGACTCTTACAATTTATAACTATAAATTGTAACTCATGGAGGATCTTCAGGGTCCTGAGGAAAAAGACAGGGGCGGATAGAGGCATCAAGTACTGCTCACACCTACACTCAGATACCTGGGCTGGTTCAGTGATGGACCCCAGTGCACACCATCACACCCCCTCGCCTGAGCCCAGAAAGGGTCCCACTGTCTAAATTCTTGTAGGTCCCAATCTCTGACAGTTTAGGCTCCTTAGGCTTCTGCATTTCAAAACAGTAGTTATATAGGCAAGACACAAGATCAAAATTCCTTAAGGGAAGAGGACTTCAACAAACTCCTAGTGGGCTAACATCTCACAGTAGATTCTGGAATTAAAGACAAATTAGTAACATATATAGAACATGGACCCCTGAAGACTCCCAAGTTTAGAGAAGAAAAGAAAAAACCAAACTCTTCAAAGGAAGCTGCCAGATTTATCATCAGGGCAGGACGTGATTTATGCCAATATAAAAGGTACACATGTTATTGCAACAGGCACTTTGCAAAGCTACCCCAAATGGCTGTAAACATATGAAAAGGTACTGAGCTTCATGACTTCTCAGGGAAATGCAAATTGAGACCATAAAGCAATACCAGGACACACCCACTGGAAAGGTTCATGTGAAAATACCAAGCGCTGGAAAGTAGAACAACTGGAAAGCCCAGGCATTGCTGTTTGCGGACAGGGGGGACATAAATTGGGGACAACCACTTTGCAAAGCTACGGGGCTGACCATATGTATAACTTTCAACCTCGCAGTCCTACTCCTTGGAACATACCTAACAGAAATGCAAACATCTGTTCACCAAACACATGTACAAGAATGTTCATAGCAGCGTTATTCATAGTGTCAAACTGCAACCTACCCCAAAGCTCATCAACAGAACAGATCAATAAAATGTGGTATATTCACACACTGGAATGTTCTACAGCAGGAGTCAGAAATCTACAGCTCCGTGTTTGTAATCCAGGCTGCTGTTTCTGTAAATAAAGTTTTATTAGAACGCAGCCAGGCATTGGTTTAAATATTGTCTACCACTGCTTTCACACAAGGACAGTAGTGTTGAGTCACTGTGCTAGAGATCAAATGGCCAGAGAAGCCTCATGTATTGACTATTTCTGGCCCTTTCTAGAAAAAGTTTGCTGAGCCCTGCACGACAGCATTGGGAGTAAATAATGCATAACTACATACAATAATAAGGATGTACCTCACAATGTCGAATTAAAGAAGCCAGTGACAAGAGAGGACAGATGTGATCCTATTTTTACAAATTTGAAAGTAGGCAAAACTAAGCCATGATGTGGATATGAGAAGTCAGAAGAAAACTTAACCTTTGGGACACATAGAGACAGGAAGGGATAGAAAACTTTATGGATACTGACTGTGCTCTGGTTCTGGATCCATACACAGGTGACATGGATGTGTTCTCTTGGTGAAATTCATCCAGATGTGCAGGTATATGCACACTTTTCTCTACATGATGTCTCAGTGGAACATCTTTTATAAACATTATTGGAGCTCCCTGCACTCCCCTATAAAACTCCAAGCCCTTTGCCCTGCTCTATCTTGTGTATTTGCCTTCACACAGGTGGATGTTTCCTCTGGAAAACACTCCTCCTACTCTCTTTGATAGAATAACACAAACGCACTCTTCAAAACTCAGTTCAGTTACCCCCTCTTCCAGGATGCTTTCCTCCTGTGTTCCAGCACTCACAGACAATCCAGGGATGTGTTGTGGATAGGAGAGGGAGAGAGAAAGACAGCCCAGAGGGTGACACTGGATTTCTGGGTAATTTGGTAAGTGGCATCTGTAGGTAATCTTTATTTTTGGAGAATAAAAGAAGTGGGACTGGTTGAATCTTGAGTGTTTGTCACATGAGAGGCCAGGTTGGCAACTCCTGAGAAGTTCAGTAGTTGGTAGGTTAGACCAATCCAAGCTCAACCCATCTAGAGTTGGGGGGAGAGGGGCTTGGTTTGGTGGAAAGAACATGGGACATGCCTGGAAAAAAGATCTGGCTAGCAGTCGGGAGACAGTGAAGTTCAATTAAGTATGAGGCCAACCCTAACTGGCTTAAGCAAAGTGAAGAATTTATTGTCTTGCGTAACTGAGAAAACTAGGGTGGGAAGTGATGGTTTCAGGTAGGGTTGGATCCAGCATTACAAATGATGTCATCAAGAATCTGCCTCCCCTCTCTCTCTCTTTTGGTCCTTCCTTTCTCCCCGACCCCAACTCCTGGGTTTCATACTCTGACAGGTTGTCTTCCTGTAACCCCAGATACTCCATGTATATGTCTTTAAGTCCAACAGAAAGAACCAGTTTCTCATTCTCAATAATTCAAGAGTGGTGGCAGGACCAAGTCTCCTTTGCCTTGTCTGGGTGACGTGCTAACTACCCACTGGCTGAATCCCTGTAATCTGGGGATGGAATGTGGAAGTCAGGAATTCCCCCTGCAGCTGGGGATGAGAAGAGTCCATGCCAGCCAAACCTTGCATGGCCTGAGGGTGGGGGAGGAATAGGTCCCCCACAAAGGAAAACAGAGGTGCTGTTACCAGTGGGGGAGGATGGGAGGCTGAGCAGGTCAGATTACAGCCACACTCTGCAACTCCTTAATAACCGTGACCTAAGGAGTGAGGTTTCCTGATCTGTACAAGGTTGTGGCCATCCTCACTACGCAGGGACACCGAGAGGATCACAGGTACCACCCTGGGGCCGAGCACTGAGTGCACACCTGATAAATGGTGGACCCTTCTATGCCGTCCTGTCCTCACGTCATTCCCGGGGGGTGGGCGATGAGGGTCAGGAATATAGGCCACCCACGCTGCAGCCGCTGCGGGGCTGCTAGCTGTGTGCGGGGCCCCGCCGATCACAGCCACTTGACCCGAGAGGAGAATCATTATACTTTTCTTCTTTTTTTTTTTAAGATTTTATTTATTTATTTGACAGAGAGAGACAGCGAGAGAGGGAACACAAGCAGGGGGAGTGGGAGAGGGAGAAGCAGGCTCCCCGTGGAGCAGGGAGCCTGACGCGGGGGTCAATCCCAGGACCCTGGGATCATGACTTGAGCCGAAGGCAGACACTTAATGACTGAGCCACCCAGGGCCCCTCATTATGCTTTTCTTAATCATACAATTGAAACAAACAATCAAGGCTCAGATGAATTCAGCATAAAAGTAGAACACATTTTGTGATTTGCAAGTTAAATGTGGCTTCAGACCACGTCTTGCTGGTTACTGAGGATCGTCCCGAGCCCCAAACCTGCCCCCTCTCTGCTCTGCCCCGCGACGCTGGGCTGGGACTCTGAAAACCACCTTTCCTCTCCGCCAGTTGTGAGGGGCCGAAGGATGGAGGAAGCATGCTCGCTCCAGCTCTCTCAGTCTGTTTGTCCGTCCAGCATCTAGCCAGTGCGTCTGACCGCAGCAGGGGCAGTCTGTTTTTCCAGCAGGCCCAGAGCCAGCCTCCCTGTGCTTCTCAGCTGCTGGTGCCCTGCTTCGGACCTTTCTCCAAGCTTCCAAGTCTCGGCAGGTGCAGCCTTCCCTGGATCCTCCAGGCCTGGCGTGGTAAACGCTCCCAGAACGGGCTCCCTCTGCGGTGCCCTCATAGACTCGGGTTGCCTCTGCAGATCTGCACACAGAGGCGGCAATGCCTTTGTATGAACTCTATGAACGCAGCTGCTGTGGTTTCTGTCTCCCCACGGGGCACTGAGCAACATGCATGGCCTCTGGTGCCCACCTCGCCCCTCTGGGGCTGGGGGACCTGCGGCAAGTGGCCTAATCTTTCTCAGCCACCATTTCTTCATCTCCATAGGAGGGACAGAAATAGTCTGTCTCCACAGAAGTGAGGCGACCATTCATCATGTCAATGTGGGTAAAGGACTTAATGCAGCTCCTGACAAATGCTGAGCTCCCCACAGATGTCTGCGGTGGCTCCTGCAAGCCAGGCCAACCCCGGGAGACACCCCCAACCACGAGGGGAAAGATGCCTGGACCCCCTTGTGGAGACCCCTGCTGCAGACGCTGCTGGGCATGCCCAGGACAGCCATCTCCACCCTCCTGTGTCTCCAGTGGCGGAGCCGCCTCCTCCTAGAAGAGCAGAGATGACAGGTGCTCCGTTTCGGGGCTCTGACACGTGGCCTGCCCGCCAGTGGGAGGCGAGGGGGTCCTTTCCTCACCGAAGAAGGAGTAAGCTGCATTAAGAGAATATTTTCATTCCTACTTTGGACCAGTGGTTCTCGCCTGGGGGTGACTGTGTCCCACAGAGGACATAGGGCAATGTCTGGCGACATTTTCGGTGGTTGCAACTTGGTGGTGGGGGCTGCTGGTGGGGGCTGCTGGTGGCCTCCGGTGGGCAGAGGCTGGGTGGGGTGGGGGGGTGCTGCTAGACATCCTACCAGGCACACGACAGCCCCCCAAAAGAGAGTGATCCGCTCCCAGTGTTCATAGTGCCGAGGTGGATACAGCTGTCTGAACAGATGACATCTGGGGCTGTGACAACTATTTTGGGACCGTGGGGAGAGGTCTAGAGAATCACACCGTTGACCAGGGCCCTAATGTGAGTGAGCTGCTGATAAAATACCGGCAGCGCCCTTCTTCAGACTTCTGGTTAAATAACACAAATGCCTCTTTTTATAAGTTGTTCTTCATCAGAGGTTCTGTTATTTACAGTCCCAATATTTTGAGGTCCTCATTTTAGCCCAAGTGCACAAATCCCCATGGACGGGCACTGCTTTACTTTCACAGACTCCTCACCACGATCCCAGGGTGGGGGTGAGTAAACTGAGCCTCGGCACTAGGGTGGGTAACTTGTGGAGACAGAGAGAAATGGTGCCGGGTGCTCCCATCTGTGTAGCACTTTGTGTCATTATGAAACGTTTCAAACATAAAGTGCAGACAATGATCTAATAACACCCGTGGAGACACCATCCAGATTTAACAAGTGTTAAAATTTGTTCAAGGACCTTCACATGCTGAATACCACGGCAGACTACTTGTCTCCCAGTATTCGTGCTCCTCTTCAGTTTAGAAATTGAACCTGTATGTTCTTGCTGGGAAGACGAGTGTTGGAATAAGACTATAGTTCCCAGCCTCTCCTGCAGCTGAGTGTGGCCACATAACTGAACACTGGCCGATAATAAATGACAAGAAGTGATGTTTACAACATTTGGGTCATGTCCTTAAAGGAAGTACATGCCCTTTCTCCTCTACCACTGGCTCCCACACAGGTCAAATGAAGACAGACTGCTGATGTGATGGCAGGAGTGAGAGCAGCCATTCTGGGCCATGAAATGGAAACTAAGTTTGGACCATGGAAGAACAAAAGAGAAGGGGCCTGGGTTTCAGATGATCATGAAACTGCCCTATGAGCTCCATATGCTCAGGCACCCTGTTGCATGAGAGAGAAAGAGAATCTTCTGTAATGTTGTAGCCATTACCATTTTGGGACGCTGTTTCAGTAGCTGAACCACTTTCTGAATGTATGCACATTTCTAATGTTTTCATATGAAGATTTCATCTGTTCCCCACAACCAGATGGGGTCTGGAACTACAATAATTCATTCGGTTGTTCATTCATCCAATAATTATTTTGGGATGTCTGCCATGTGCCGGACACTGCTTTGGATGTTAAGCATGGAGGGGTGCCCAGATTTCTTCTACACTGGATCAGTCTCTAAGACCTTGACTTCATCCTCTCCCTATTACCTCTCCAACCTGCTGCTTTCCATCTGTGGTGCTACCTGTTCAGGTCAGGCTACTGTCCATCCCTGCTTAGTCTCTTACACCAGCCTCTTGACCTGTCTTCCTGCCCCCCACTCCCATCATTCCTTGCTCCAGATCTTCTCAGCACTCCCCACTGCCAAAAAGCAAGAAGTTCAGACTCCCAGAGGTTGAAAAGGCCCCACCCACGCTGGAAGCATAATCTCTTGCCACTCTGTTCCGGCCATAGTGAACTAGATGAAATTTCCCCTGTGAGTTCACTCCGCTCAGGTGCTCACACTGGTTAATCCCTGAAGCTCAGAGAAGTTACACAGACTAGCTTAGAATGAGGCTTGAACTTGACCGAAGGTCTCCTGAGCCCAGGACTCCAAGCTGCTTTGAAGCCGGTTCAAAGTCTTAGAGTCACCCTGAAGCTTGGCCTCGGAGCTGTTCCTGGCAGGGTCTGTAGATCTCTTGCACCAAAGTGTCAGTGGGTAGCATGTGAAAAACCTAACTTCTGTGGGGCACCTGGGTGCCTCAGTTGGTTAAGCGACTTGCTCTTGATTTCAGCTCAGGTCATGATCTGTGGGTCATGAGACGGAGCCCTGCCATGTTGAGCATGGATCCTGCTTAAGATTCTCTCTCTCTCCCTCTCTCTCTGCCCCTCTCCCCTCTCTAAAAAATAAAGTCTAAAAAAAGTACCAAAAAGCAAAAACCTAACTTTTCACTCACCCCAGAGCTACAGAACGGAAGGCTGTGGGGTGAGGCCCAACTACTGGCATCTTCCATAAACTTTCCCTGTGTCCCTAAGGCTTAAGAACCAAATGGGGTCCTGAAAATCTGACCTGGAAATTGCACTGCTGGTTTCTTCTTTCCCATTTCCCACGTCTCTCCTGACACTCCCACCACAGCCTGTGATGGGCGGGGGGGGGCGGTGGGTGTGTGTGAGGCTGTGATAAGCGCTCTGCACGTTCCTCACTTTTCTATTTCAGGATTAATTTAACACAAAAAAGAGGCACTAAAATGCCTCAGATACCTTTTTCGCCTTGAAAGTGTGATACTTTCAGCAGTTACTGTACAAGGGAGAGAAAACGCTCACCCCTTTGTGACAGAGACCACTGGAAAGGGTTCCGGGACCCACGCGTCTTGGAAGTTCAAGGAGGGAGGCCCAAAGTCTGAGGCAGGCACCAGCCCAGCTCGGCAGACCTGGTTTGAATCTTGACTCATCCACCTCCTCTGGGCGGGACCTTGGTCAAGTCTCTTCGAGTCACCTGTGAGACCCGGATAAGAACGGCCTCTTGGCGAAAAGATGACTCGACTATGGAAGTGCGCTTGGCACAGACGTGGGGCTGGCACTGTGGCAACTAGTCCATTCGTTATTCCTATCATTAGGCTCAACATGAGATGGCCTGTCGGGGATTCCTCTAAGCTCATCCAGCCCTCCTAAAGTTAACCCCAAGGTTAATACTTTCTCCTCTGAAATCCTATTTCATTTCACAGTAGGTTAAATCCTCATTGACCTTTTAGCGTAGGCGGGTGACATGTTGCTATTAATGTCTGTGATTTAACTTTCTTAACAAGTCCCTTCTGCCTGGAGACATTGCCCTTCCCCGCATTTGGGGGGCACAAACTGAGCTTACTGCCTCCAGTGGAGGAGAGTCCACAGCAAACCTGCAGCAGGACATTTCAATAGAGAGGGGACACCTTCCAAAACAGGTGATGAAGTTGGACATGTCTTTAAAATGACAGGTGCCTCCAAAGATGGGTGCCACCCTGGGGTGGGGGTGAGGGCATCCTGAACAGCTGGGTTTAAATCTGAAATGACCACAGGGGAAAAACCTGGAAATGACTGCTTTGACTTGATTAAAATATTCACCACTGGGCAGAATAAAAGGTCAAGTGCAGCTGTATGAGAAAAGCCTACTTTTTTCTTTCTTTTTTTTTTTTGCAGGTCGGAATGTGTGATTCGAAAAATCAGACCCTCTAACGGGGGCATCCAAATTAATGCCAGGAGCTAAGACTTCCTTCTGCCCAGAACCAGTGCTGTCCTGTGGCTGAGTCTCAACTTCTTTGCATCTTGGTTGCTTCCCCAGTGAAAGCCTGGCTCACTGCTGCTCTGCAGTGTTTCAAGATTTATTGTGGGGATCAAACGAGAGAGTGTGTGTGAAAACACTCTGAACACAGAAAGCTTCGGAGACGAGCAGCATAGTGACGATGATGGTGAGAAGAGCGATGGCCCAGTGGTGGTGATGTGTGTTTAAAAAGCCAGGCAAGTGCACGGTCTGCCTACAACACACTTAACATTTAAGGGCTAGGCAGAACAGCTGCAACAGTTCAACTTGGTCCTAAAAGAGTCCCGCCTCGTAAAAATACAGCTGCAGGATGAAAGGAAAAGCAGGTTCTCGCTTGATTGACAAGTCCCGTTTGAACGACAAAGCTTGAAACGATATCAGTAAACCTTTGCAATCACATTTGGACATTTGGCTTTGACAGCTATGGCAAGATATGAAACTTGCCTAGAAAGTGAAAATGTGGCCTTGTCCTCAGGGCTCATGAGCTGCTTGGAGTTGCTGATGAGGGAGACTTTGTCACCAACACAGGAAGGAGCGGCCCCCCCAGGAGTAATTGCTCCTGAGGACCAGAGTTAAGCATCGTGACATCAGGGTTATGGGACCTTCGAGTCGAAGGCTAGAATTCCTGTCTTTATTTGTTCAGCAAGCGGCATCTACTGTGTGGGATTTACTATGCCAGGCAGTGTGAACAGCAAAAACAGTAAGAGCCATGCCCCAACCTTCAAAAACCTACAGTTCAAAGTCAAGACTTGGGAGGGTCTGGAGCACACTGGCATTCTCATCTGTGGCCGGTGGAGAGTTGGTACAAACACTTGGAAAAGCAATGTGTCGGAATCTTATAAAAGCTAAATAGAGGCGCATGCTATGACCTAGAAATTCACTCTTAGGCGTCTGCATGGTAGAAATGTATACAGATATCTCCCAAAAGACGTATGCAAGGATGTCCTATTATTCGTTACAACCCCAGACTGGGGAGGAGCCGAATAGCCATCAACAGCAGACTAGGGGAATGAAGTGAGGCATACATTCATGCAATACTCAACGGCAGTGGTTCTCAACCAGGGGTGACTGTACCCCACCGGGGACATTTGGCAATATCTGGAGTCACTTTGGACGGTCATGACCAGGGGATGCTAACAGCACCTAGTGGGTAGAGGTCATGGATGCTGCTAAACATCCTACAGTGCACAGGTTAGCCCCCCAACAACAAAGATTTACCCTCTCCAAAACGTCAGTGGTGCTGAGGTCAAGAAATCCTATTTCACATCATGAGAAGGAAGGAACTGTGACCACATACACTGGATGGAAATAAACAAATCTTAGGTGAGTTCTACCAAACATTTAAGGAAGAGTTAATTCTGACTCATACAAGTTCTTCAAAGACATCAGACACACGGAGAGTTCCAAGCTTATCGAATGAGGCTGAGAGGGGCCAGGTGTCAGGTGGGGACAGTGGGGAGCCAGGTGAAAGATGAGAGCACGCGGGAACAGGTAAGCCAGAGGTTGAACGGCAGAGATGAGGGTAGACAAGCAGCAAAGGGCTGGCCTCCGGTGGCCGTCAGGATCAAGGTGAAGACTTTACAGGCTCAACGCTGCAGGTGACGGGAGGTGATTTGGGGTCCTGGCTAAGGGAATGACAGAGCCCACTCAGGCACTCCTCCATCCCATCGAGAAGGCTCTGCCCTTCTAAGGAAGCCGCATGAGTGCCAGGTCACCAGAACACACCATGCCTGAGAAAGTACCAGTCAGCTGCTCTCACCCAAGGTCTATACTAGGAGACACCGAACTCTATTTGGAGCGTTGAAGCTGTAAGTTTGTTTATTCGTTCAGCAAATACTTACAGAGCACCTACTATGTGCCAGACACTCTTCTAAGTGCTGGTTCACGATGACAAATAAGACAGACCAGATCCCTGTCCCTACAGCTTACAGTGTAGAGGTGGTGGCTGATAGATGAGGAGATAAAAAATAGATAAAAGTCCTTCCCATTAGCAGTGACTGCTCTGAAGGGAATAAAACAATGATGGGTGACCTGAGTGGTCACTTATAATCTGATGATCGGGACAAACCTCTCCAAAGAAAAGTTATTTGAATTAAGATTTGAAAGAACAGAATGAGCCTGGCATGCAGACAGAGGAGGGAACAGTATTCTAGGCAGAAGGAACAGCAAGGGCGAAGGCCCTGAGGTGGGAACCATCTTGGCATGTTCAGCATAATGGAAGGAAGGGTAGTGTGGCTGGAGAGAGTCAACCAGAGGAAGATGGCGGGAGGCTGTGGAGGCAGATCATGCTTGGCCATGCAGGCTGCGGGGAGCAGTTTGGGTTTTATTCTAAGTGCTCTGAGAAGATTTGGAGGGTTTCAAGCAGGAGAATTCCATGAGCAGACTTATACTTTAGAAGGCTAACTCAAGGCACACAAAGGAGAGTGAGAGAAGCAGAGAGTATGCTGAAGATTCTGCAGCTGTCTACACAGAGATGCTTTCACATCACTATGGCTGGAAGACAGTAGAAAGCACACACACCACACTCGACAGTGTCTGCACCGAGAATCCAGGCTCAGGAGTGGGGGGTAGATAAGAAGCAGGACAAGGGCAATGCTTGGTCCCAAGGATATAGTGGTGACATTTCAGACAGCAGTGGGATACCAACTTGGGAGCTCAAAGAGTTCCCGAACAAACCTTTACTCCCTAGTCTAATGGACCACACACTCCTTTGAAGGACTGGCATGAACCTTAGGATGACTATCAAATTTAGATAATTTAGTACTCCCTTGAATTATAGAACAGTAGCAAAGAACTCTCTTCCCATACTTCCACCTTTTGAGCGGGCATCTCATTCATTCTTATTATGCATGTTCTAGAAAAACTGGGCAGGTAGATCACTCAGAGTCCCACCAAACTCCTCAAGAAGATCCTAACATTGCAATGATGAGCTCCTCTCACCTCCAGGGGAAGATGATGGGAAGGGGATAAAGGAGAAGCCACTGGACTTGCATCCTAGTGAGGCTACTTTATCTCCAGCCTGAACTGTTTCAGGGCCCTCCCATCTCCCTGGTCCCGTTTCCATCTTCTCATAGCCAGAGGGACCCCACAGAACCTGAGTCAGGTCACATTTCTCCTCGGCTCAGAGCCCTCCACTGGCTTCCCAGCACACTTGGAGTAAAACCCAGCTCCTTGCCAGGGCCCGCCAGGCCTTACTTGGCCCGGCCCTACTGCCTCCCAAGGGCTCCCATGGAGTTCAGAAGAGATGGGTCTCTTGAAATAACACCGTCGGGGACCATTAAAGCTCCGGGTGTTCTCTGGGCTATCAGACGCATGAACAGTTCTGTATGCAAACAACCACAAACAAGGTCAAAGCCATGCTGGCTGGCAGGCTCCTACCCATGAGCTACATTATTCTTACAAATAATGTGCTGGTTTGGGTCTGCCTGTACTAGGCTGGGAACAGGATTCTAGAAGTGTGGTTTAGAGTGGAATCACGATTCAAGCACAACATAAAGTTCAGCTGTGCTCAATGAGGGGAATAAGAATTCAAGCAGAATGAAGTGTGGTGGGCTTTCCAAGGCACATAAATAAATACACTTGCCATTGTTTCTTACTCTAGGATTTATATTGAGGAAGCAAGAAAGTCACGCAAAGTCAAACTTTCTACCAGCCAGACTAAATGGGCGCCGGACCTACTGTCCCCACCACCCCTCCCGGCCAGGGGCCCTCTTGTGACATGAGTATCTGGCTCTGGCTTTCACGCAGGTAGCACATACACCCCAGACAAGAAACAAAGCTTCGAGGCAAACAACCGTGACTACTTGGCGTGAAACAAGGACGTGCAACCTGGGTACCAGTAAGCTCAGAGACAGCCAACAGGGTCAACTCACATGACAAATGCATTCTTCCGGAAGCATCTATTGCAAAATGACAGGATCTTCTCCCAACACCTAGGAAAGACCATTCTGATTAACAAGTCAGCCTCGGGTATGGCAAGGGGAGCCGATCCTGCCCAGCACATTATCTATACATCCAGTCACTCAGCAAATACTGAACGACTACCACGTGCTGGGCACGAGGGATACGGGGTTGCACAAAGGAAACAAGGGTCTGCTTTGGTGGAACTTATAATCTAAAGCTGTGTCGCCCAGTGTGGAGCCACAAGTCACAGGTGGCTCTTAAGCATTTAAAATGTGGCTGGGCCCAGTTGAGATGTGCTATTAAATGAAAAATACATACCAGGTTTCAAAGACTTAGTACAAAAAAACTCCCATAAAACATATCATTAATAACACATTGCTTATATGTTGAAATGATAATCGTTTTGATATATTGGGTTAATCAAATATATTAGATTAATCCCAGCCACTTTCTTTTTACTTTTTTTCAGTGTGGCTACTAGAAAATTTAAAATTATGTATATGGCTGCATTTGCACTTGTATTATATTTCCGTTGGACAGTACTGATCCTGAGTAGCTGATGAACCATAAATAAGTAAGCAAATATTGTTTCAGGTGATCTCGGAAAGTGATGAATGCTCTGAAGAAGGCAGAGTAGGATATAGGATAAAGGGTGATGGGGCAGAATGAGGGCATTTAAATGGAATGGTCAGTGTTATGGGCTGAGCTGTGTCCCCACCCCCCAAACTCATACACTGAAGTCCTAACCTCCACAATTTTAGAATATGACTATATTTGTAGTCAGGAATATATTTGAAGTCTTTAAAGAGATAATGAAATTACAATGAGGTCACTCGAGTCAGCCCTAATCCAATATGATGGTGTCCTTCTAAGAAGAGGAGATGAGGACACACACACAGGGTGTAGAAACCTCCTGTGCTGGCTTCTGATCTCAGACTTCTAGTCTCCAGAACCACGAGTAAGAAATTTCTGGGGTTTAGGCCCCCCAATCTGTGGTACCTTGTTCTGGGAACCTGAGCAGACGAATACAGTCAGGAATAGCCTTTCCAAAGACATGGCATTGGAGTTGACTGACAAGAGTGACCCAATCTCAGGACATTTCTGGGAGGATTATTCTAGGTACAGGAAACAGACGTCTAGGTGCAGACGCCTGAGGAGAACAGGCAGAGAGAGGACTCTGCAGCTGGCTTCCGGCAAAGGAGGGGCAACATGGGAGGTGGGGTGCAGGTAGTTGGGGTCAGAGCAACCAACTCTTCTCCCCACTCCAAGCGCAATATATTGAACCTCACTTTTTTTTTTTTTTAAGATTTTATTTATTTATTTGACAGAGAGAGACACAGCGAGAGAGGGAACACAAGCAGGGGGAGTGGGAGAGGGAGAAGCAGGCTTCCCGCAGAGCAGGGAGCCCGATGCGGGACTCGATCCCAGGACCCTGGGATCATGACCTGAGCCGAAGGCAGTCGCTTAACTGACTGAGCCACCCAGGCTCCCGAACCTCACTTTGTTTCAAGCCTCATCTAAACAATATTCTCCAGGATGCCTCGAGGAAGGTCTGTGTGCTGGCATCCACTTATGGTGGCACTCTCCACTTAGAATCCGCCAACCCCGTTGCAAGCCAAATGCATCCGGGCAGTCCTGCTTCCCCAGGTCAGCTGGTGAGTCACTGAGGCAGAAGGTCCCAGGGCCTCCAGGAACTGGGGTCTGTCAATGAGGACACTCATGGGTATTTTTAGCATCATCTGTCCTGGGGACCAGAAAATGATTTCGGAGGGTGGAAAAGGACAGTCCAAGAGCTGCAGGAATGGGGCTGGTCTGAGCTGTAACACCACCGAGGGGGGAGGGGTTTATTCATTTTAAAATTAACATTTAAGTACCTGCTGCATTAGTCCATTCTCCTTTAAAGTCATAGAACAATCACAGTTTCTACCCGCCTCCCTAGATGACCGTTGTTACGGTTTTATACCTATCTGCTTATTTTTGAAAAAAGACGTACAGGTCTGATAACCAAGGACTAATGACACTGATGCCCCATGTGTGGTTGGGGGGGGGGCCTGGTGGAAGTGACCAGAGAGGGAAGCCAACTACGGACAATACTGTTTTCACGTAGTTTAGTCTTTTGGAATCTGAATAAAAGATTAACATAAAATAATTTATTTTAAAAAAATATGATATCAACGAGAATAGGGGGAAATCCCTAAAACGGAATAAAAACAAAAAGGAAATGAGCTGCATTTCACGGAATTACACAGCCAAGCCAAGGTTACCAACCCACGTACCTTCTGAACGTGGCACCTGGGCTATGGACCTTCAATCTGTTGACATGTAAGGACCGCAAATGAATCCTGAGCTCTGTTTAGTAGTCAGGCTGCCGCAGTGGTTTGGGTATGACAATTCTGAAATGATTATGTGTGTGTTGTAGGAGTAAACAAATGAGTAAATATTTTGGCTGTGCTGAAAGCCTGGGTTCCCACTGTGGGAGAAATAGGAGACAGCAATGTGGGACGCAGAAGGACAACGGGGAGCCCTGTGGCATTAGGCTGGCATGAAGACATCAGAACAAAGTCCCACTAGATTATGCAGGACATGCACACACATGCGCAGGCAGGCATAGATGCTCTGTCCACTGGGAGGCCAAGAAGCGACAACAGCCTGGCAGCAAGGCGTGCATCTCCCACTCCGTCTTGGTGTCTAAACACCTTCCCTGCCAAAAGCAACCAGGGCTCCTTGAGAAATAGCCGATCTAGGGTCAGGACAGGAAAAGGACAAGGTGAGGCCGTCACAGCTAGCTGTGCAAAAAATGAGGAAGTGTTCAAAATGGTGGGATCTTACCAAAAGGACCCCAGTGGAAGACAGAAGTAGTTCATTTCAGATCCAGTTCCCAGATGAGACCAGTCAGGCGGGTTCTGCTACTGAGAACCCCCCGGATTTGCAGGACTCTGTTTTTTTTTCCCCCAAACCTCGTTTTCTAGTCTTTCCTTCCATCCTCTGAGCACCTCCAGAGTGTTCTATCCTTATGCATAGTCTCCTTCTGTTGCCTATAGCAAAGGACCCTGTTTGATTGTCGGGTCTCCTTTCCCCTGTTCAGAAATTTTACAGTCTTATTGAGAAACATACAGACGGTCCGGTGAGGATGTCTCTGGCATTCTTTGGTCAATGTGCCCTCCTCCATTGCCCATCCTGGGAGAATTAGGTAGATCACATTCCTAAAGAGCCTTGAGGCTCCTTAGGAACCACAGCTCCCAGAAGCCAACAGCAGCAGCCCCAGCCTCCAGAATTGCTCGGGAGAACTTAGGGGAGTAAATGTTCCACTGGTGTTTCAATGGGGTGCTGGTTCCTATTAGTAAGAACATGGTTTAATGTGCCCAGGGGATTCCAAGCAACACATGTGCCTCTCTCCAACTGGTTTCATTACAATCAGGAGGTGGGTAACGTTTTAGACTCAGTTCACTCTCCCCAAATTGGAAGATGGAAATAATTTCCAGGTGCTGCTAAGTGCAAACATCCCACTGGGTGCAGGGTCCAGAGATGGAGGGTAGGGGTGCCTCCTCCTGGTATCCTCACTAATTGGCTGGGGGAGATGGGGCCAGCCACCTGACCTCCTGCACCTCTGTTCCCCATCCAGGAGACAGGTGTGGCCAAACCTGCCCGATCAGCTGCGGAAAGCCAAAGCAGTGATAAAACTCAGGAGCATATCTGAGAAGCACCATGCACTGTGAAACATCAGGGAGGAGGAACCCACATGTTTATTTCCTGCTTGCTCTCACAACTTTTCCCCAGAGAGTAGAGAATACATGTGTCCTGGGAAGGCAGCAGACAAGCTCAACTTATTTCACATAAGCTATGGGCTCAATTTATTTCACATAAGATACATAGGCATAAGACACATTACGAATCATCTAGGAGGACGTGCGGTAGTTGGTGCCTGCATGATGTGTGTTTTCTGTTCGCGCGTGACCAATGCCTACTAAGTGCCAGGCACTGTGCCCTGTGCCTTCTACACATTAGCTGGTTGAACCATTGCCGCAGATCTATGACCTGGATTCTGAATCCCATGGTAGTGCCAAAGATTTAGATGGGTAAGGTAACTTGCCCCAGCTCACGCAACCAGGAATCAGCAGAAGCTGGATTGGACTCCAAGCCCGACTGTGTCCAGAAGCCTGGCCCTTTCCCCCTTTAGAGGGCTGAATGGTGGCCCCCAAAAGACATGCCCACATCCTAATCTCTAAAAGCTGTGAATGTTACCTTATGGTACAAGAGTGAGAATTACCCTTTGTGACACCAAGCGTGATTCAATTAAGGGTCTTGCAGAGGCACTTGTCCTGGATTACCTGGGTGGACCCTAAATGTATTCACACATGTCCTTTTAGAGAGAGGCATGGATGTAGTGGGGAATGGGAAGGGGTTGGGAAGGGATCAAACGGGCCCTCCGTCCCAAGCTCACACTGCTATGAGGTAAGGATGACCTCACCCGTCTATGGGGACCCATCGATCCCACAGGGTCGCTGATCCACAGGGGATGAACTCCAACAGTGTCTGAGAAAACCAGCTGTGATTAAGAAGCATTACGGATGTTTGTAGTGTAGGCCACCTGGCTCACATCTGGAAGGAAGCAGATTCTGGGAAGTTCCCCTGAAGCCCCAGATCCACTGGGAAAGCTGGCCAGTCCTGTGGGGTGTGGTGGGCAGAGTGATGACCCCACACACAAGGTGTCCACGTCCTAATCCCCCAAACCTGCCACTCTGTTACCTCACAGGGCAAAAGGGACTCTGCAGATGGGCTTAGGTTAAGGATCTTGAGATCGGGAGATTGCCTGGGTTGTCAGAGGGAGGAGACATGCGGGTCTGAGTCAGAGAAGCAGATGTGGTGGCGGAGGCAGAGGTCAGAGTGACATGGGGCCACAAAGCAGGGACGCAGGCGGCCTCCAGGAGCTGGAAAAGGCAGGGAAATGGATTCTTTCTTGGAGCCTCCAGAAGGAACATACCGTGGATGACCCATTTCAGGTTCTGAACCTCTGGCCCGGAAGATAATGGATTTGTGTTGTTTTAAGTCACGAAGTCTGTAGAGCAGCTCTGGGGGCTGGGCCGGCTCCTGCCGGCTCACCTGGAAGGGAGAGAGATTCTGAGAAAGTCCCCTGCGGCCTCAGAGCCGCTGGGAAAGCTGACTGCCATGCCAATTTCTGTGGGGTGACGTGGCAGACAGGGGGCCGCCATGTGTGCGTGCACTTGCGTGTGTGTATGTGTGTGTGTGTGAGAGAGAGAGAGAGAGAGAGAGAGACACTCAGACCCAGAGCCAGAGAATCGGGGACAGAAGCAAGGAGCTCTGTGCGTTTGTGCACAAGGCCCCAGGCTCCTGCCTTCTGCTCTCACTTTGCCAGAGAATAGTGGGCCCACAGGCAGGAGCTGGCTCCGAGCTATGCTCTGTTTGGGCTACATGCTGGTTTTTCCCAGTTATAACTTCTTAATAACAGGAACCATAACAACAACTAAAATCTACTGAGTTCTAACTGTGGACCAGGTGCTGTTCTAAGCTTTCTAGCTGTCTTCTCATTTAATTCTTTAAAAAAAAAATTTTTTTTTATTTGAGAGAAAGAGAGCATGCGAGTGGGAGGAGGGGCAGAAGTAGAGGGAGAGAGAGAATCCTCAGGCAGACTCCATGCCCAGCACAGTGACCGACGCGAGGCTCGATCCCAGGACCCTGAGATTGTGACCTGAGAGGAAACCGAGTGAGATGCCTAACTGACTGAGCCTCCCAGGCGCCCCTCCCTTCTAATTCTTAAAGCCATTGTATCAGTGATAGGCTGTGACTATCTAATAGGACATCAGTATTTCTTTACAAAGAAAATTTCTCCTACAAAGTTCACTTCACCACCCCAGCCCAGACAACCGCCTAAAACAGGGCCAGGGTCTGATGCATATTTGCTGAATGAACAAGTGAATGGGGTGGCCTGGAGAGAGCCAGGTCGATCCCACAATAAATGATCATTCCCAGCCCCTGTGAGGCTGTGGTACAATTTGGGGGACAGAATATACTCGGGGGTGAGGGTGGCGTCAGGGTTAGAAGCAAGTAAGTAGCCAGGGGGACAACATGGGAGAAACAGTTTGGGGAAGAAAATCAGAAAGAACTGGAAAGTGCGGGAGAGGTGGTATGGCTAGAGCATTTAAGTGACAGGTGAGTGGGACATGAGGGCCAGAGGGACTCAGGCCTGGAACATCATAGCTGTTTCCTGCAGCTGCTGTAACAAATCGCCAGAGCCTGGGTGACTTAAAACAGCAGAAATGAATTCTCTCATGGTTCTGGAGGCCAGAAATCCAAAATCAGGGTGCTGCCGGGACCACGTTCCCTCTGAAGGATTTTGGGGGAACCGTTTCTCACCTCTTCTGGTTTCTGGGGGCTCCTCACAATCCTTGGCTTGTGGCCACACCACCCCAATCCCTGCCTCTGTCCTCACATGGCCATCTTCCCTGGGTGAGCTATTCTTTTCTCGTAAAGACACCAATCATTGGATTTAAGGTCTAATCCAGGAAGACATGATCCAGAAAAACATTATCTCAGTCCTTGACTCCATGACATCGGCAAAGACACTGTCCATTAAGGTCACATTCACAGGAACAGGGAGTTAGGACTTGGGGGATACTATTCAACCCCCTACAGACATTTTCCCCACAATGTTTCCAAGACTAACCTTTCTAGAAGCTACAGGCCCTGGGAAGTCCCCCACTGTCACTGAGATTGAACAAACAAGAAGCAACAGTGTATGGATGGTGACAGGCACTAGAAATGTCACTTGAAATGTGAAACAGGCTCCTTCCTGTGTCTGGGTGGTATATATAGGCCAGTGGGAATGTAATTCAGCGAAGGCCCCCCAAACCCATATGTTCCCCTCCCCCGGTTTCTGTAGTTGTGTTTCAGTTGGTGAACACTACAGCCAAAATGAGGATTCCAAAATAAGAACCTCATAAGGATCTAGAATATCTGAGTAAAGTTATCTTTGAGTTGGAAGGCATCCCCTATGAGCATTTGATCTCTGTCTCTTATTACCTGTTTCTTGCCCCCTAGGAGTTTTCTTTGCAGCTCCTCCTGACTCCAGTACCCCCGACCAGGCGAGCCCCGACTTGGGGGCCTCCTCAGCAAGCGGGAGGGAAGCATGAATTAGCTGAGAAAAGCACCCAGCCTGTTCTGAATGGTATTCTCAATCACTCACCATCTTTTTCCAGCCTATGCTAGATTTAGACTTCCTTTTCTCTCTTTCTTCTAAAGGGCCATGCATTATGGATGAGGGCTATTTCTTATTCAGCAGCTGAGAATCACTCTTCTATCAAAAACAGCTCTGTAATGTGTTCTCAGAAATCAAAGCCCGCCTCTGAACTTGGAGAGTTTCCTGGCCTGGCTCTCTGAAGGGGCCTGTTGGACGAAGCTCTTGAGTGACACATGCTTGAAATGTAAAGTGCACAGGGCACACACATACTCCCCAATACGAACATGCACAACATGCATGCTGGGAAAGGGGTAACCCCAAACATCATGGGACTCCTTGAGTTTCAGGAGAGAATGGGCGTAATTTGAAACCTTTAGATAAGCAGTCTCTTTTCCAGGTGGATTGCAATCTTGAAGTTTCTGTTCTATGCTAAGCATGTTCATTCACACACTTGCCCCTCCTTTTTCTATATTCACCTAAGCCTGCTCTAAAACAGAGGGGAATAGGGAGGGACGCCTGGGTGGCTCAGTCGGTTAAGCGTCTGACTCTTGATTTTGGCTCAGGTCATGATCTTAAGGTTGTGGGATCAAGCCCTGTGTTGGGCTTTTCACTGAGCCTGAGGGTGGAGCCTGCTTAAGATTCTCTCTCTCCCGGGCGCCTGGGTGGCTCAGTTGGTTAAGCGACTGCCTTCGGCTCAGGTCATGATCCTGGAGTCCCGGGATCGAGTCCCGCATCGGGCTCCCTGCTCAGCGGGGAGTCTGTTTCTCCCTCTGACCTTTCCCCCTCTCGTGCTCTCTCTTTCTCATTCTCTCTCTCAAATAAATAAATAAAATCTTTAAAAAAAAAAGTGTTAAGATTCTCTCTCTCCCTCTCGCTCTGCCCCTCCCCCTCAGCTTGTGTGCATGCACTCTCTCTCTCTAAAAAATAAAAATAAAACAGAGGGGAATAAAACAAAAGAAAAGAGATGCTGGTAAAAGGGGACAAGCTTTTAGTTATAAGTAAGTTCTAGAGACCTAATGTATAGCATAATGACTATATTATTAATAATGTACTATATGCTTAAAATTTGCTAAGAGAGAAAATCTCAAGTGTACTTATTACACACATAAAAACATGGTTCCTATGCAAGGTAACTAACTATTGCGGTAATCACCTTACAGCAGATATGTATACCCAAATATCATGTTGTACATCTTAAATATTACAATTTTATTTGTCAATCACACCTCAATAAAACTGGGGAAAAACCCCTAAAAATAAAATAGGAAAAAAAAAATCAGGATACACACTCAATTTAGTATGATCCTCATTATATACACATAGAAATAAAGGCTGACAAAACTCATCTATAAATATAGCAAAACAAACAGAAAAATAAAAGAGAGAGAACCAGCACTAGAAAGAAATAGTCCAAAGATAATAGCAGTAATTACAGTGGTAATTTTCTTCTTTCTACTTCTAAAATGCCTATTACTATCAGATATTAACCCATTTCTTAAAACCTGCTTTCAAACACTACTTATGGAGATATGAAGACAAGGAAGCATGCACAAATTGTTAAATTGTTGCACTGTGAATTTTTTCTAGTTACAGTAAGAAATGCACAATACTAATGCAGTTAATACTTACCAAGCCCTATGTCCCAGAAGCTGTTCTCCATTCTTTGCATGAATTACCTCTTTGAATCCCCTATGAGATAAATGTAATAACTATCCACCCTTTAAAGACGAGGGAACTAAGGCACAGAAAAGTTGAGTGACTTGTCTAAGATCACACAGCTAGAATGTGCTAGAGCTTGGATTTGAAACCAAAAGCTCTCAGTGGACATCCCTTAATGTCTCTCTGTTGAAAAGCTAAATGTACATCAATACCACTTAGATAAAATATGTTCTCATCACATTGTGGAATACTATGCAGCCATGAAAAACATAGGGGAGTCCTATAAACTGATATGGAAAGTCCTCTAATGTATAGTATTACACAGGGTGTTTGGGGGAAGTCCTCAGACAATTTCCCCATTGTGGAATTGAAGTCTCCTACTTTGCAGGTAGCAATTAATGGTTTTTCTTATCAGATGGGAAACAAAATTAGTCCACATTGAGGATTACCCTTAAATAATGTTGCAAACACTTGATATTTTCCAAAGGGCATTTACACATATCACCACACATGGAACATGAACTGCTTGCAGCTCCTGTGAGGAGTATCTCCCTCCCCAGAGATGGTGGCAGTTTGCTGTTCAGTGTCAGTATTAAGAGAGAGAGTCCTGGGGGCACCTGGGTGGCCCAGTCGGTTGAGCGCCAGACTCTTGGTTTTGGCTCAGGTCATGATCTCAGGGCCGGGGGATCCAGCGTGCTCAGGGGAAATGTTCTTTCTGGCTTGGGCTTCTCTGGCCTGCGTGAAAGTTCCATGGGCTGTGCCTTGCATGGAAAACTAATGAGCTCTGGGATATGGGTTGGAGGCCAAAAATGTTGGGTTCATCTCGCTTGTGCCAGCCTTTGTTATCAGAGGATTGGAGGCCAAATCACCTGACCCTTCCATTAGCAGGGCTTGGTCCCATGCCTGAAGGGGATTGGGGACCTCCTACCCCCAAGTATCACTTCTGTCTCCCTCTGATTTCCAAATCCACCTTTGGTTGGTCTCTGACCTCATGCTGCCGTTCAGCTATATAAAGGGCATCAAGATCCTCAGCTAACTGCATGCCCTAACTTTGGTGCAGAGAGTACAACCCTTCCACGTATAATCTCCAAAATGAATTCTGATGTCTTAAGAATGGTTTGCATCCAAGCAAGAGCCAACAGCCGAGGAGAAACCTATATTCTGCCCCTAAAACCCAATGACTGAAATGGCCCTGGGAGATGTCACATTACAGCTTTGCCCCCAAACATCTTTTGCCCCTTTAAAATGTGCATTTCAATGTATTCAATTCTCCGCCCCCCCTCCGCCCCACCCAGGAGATTTGGTTTCTGAAACTCTGCTCTAATTGTATATAATTTTTATAAATATAGTAATTAGAACTCACTATGCCTTACAGTTTAAATGGAATTGCATTTTTATGGGAACAGGAGAATTTGAAGGAAAGGGTGCTAGTGTCCTTGAATTCACAGACCTCACTCCTAGTGGGAAACCAGCAGTTAGGACCTCAAAGATGCATCTAGAAATAACTACCTTCTTGGTGGCCACTCGGGAGCAGGAAAATAACAAAAGAAAATCCTGTCCCCGGTCTTACCAACCTTACAAATCCAAACTCTGGCATCAGAGTCACATCTATCATACGTAGCCAAAATCTTGGCTTCCATCAAGAAAAAATAGAATTCAAGAGCAAGCCATTTAGAGAAAAGGACAAAGATTTAGTAAGTGTAGAAGTAAGAAATGAGCTCCTTCATAAACAAAGCAGTGGTCTCTCCTCCTAGGCGAGGAAGAGGACCCTCCTTTGGCCTCTAACAAAAGGTTTTATATGTTTCTTTTTAATTAGCTAACCGTCTAGAGAAGGGCTTATTCTTTATCTTTGGGTTTAACATTTACACTGGGTAGTTAGTTCTTCCATTGCCTTAGGGGTGTGGAGTTACCCACGGGGAGCGATTCTCAAGAAAGTCCAACCTATGTGGCTTTTGCTGTGGGAGGGAGTGGGGTCTTGTGATTTCCCATGAGTCGGATCTTGTAACTCTTTTTATGACCTGCTGACTTTTAGATTAAGGGTCAGCCTAAAACTAAAATGGCTTTACTTTGGTCAATGTGTCTCCTTAGTCCCTCTTCCCTCCTGCCTCAAGTCCATTATATGAAATTCCAAACCAGAAAAAACTAACCAGGGGTGCTAAAATGTTCCACATCTTATCTGCAAAATCATCAAGCCATGCACTTCAATTTATATACTTCAAAAATATGAAAATATAAAGTTCTACAGGTGATCCTGATGCCCCACTGAGACTGGGAAAAGAGACCTATGTCACTCACACGAAGAAAAATTGTTTTTTCCTGAATACTGCTAATTAAGAACTAGAACTTCCAATAGCTCAACCTGCTTTGTTCTGAAATCATATATGCAAAATTTGCGCTTTGTAAAATAGATGCATTAGTTGGTGATTATTTAATTTGCAGAAGTGCTCACCATGGGTGTTTTTTAAATGGCAGACTCCCTTAGGTACATTTAAAAAATGGGATATAAGTTGCCAAAAGGCTATGTCTTCACAAATGTTAATAAATGTTAATAGATGCAGGAAGTGATGGTGATTTATTGGTTTGGGGGCTGGGGGGAAGGGGACGGAAGGAGGGAACCCAGCATTAATACTCTTGAGAAAGCCCAGGGCTCCTCAAAGCAGTAGGAAATTACCTTCTCCAAATGCTCTGGGTATTGAGTGTTGTTTCATGTGGGTGGAGGGAAGCCCCTCAAAAATGGGATGGGCTCAATGAGAAAAGAGGGAAAAGAGGGCAATGGTATAAAGGCAGAATGTTTCCAATTTCAACAGGCATTGGGATCACCTGTGATCTGGTTAAAATGCAGATGCTGGGTGGCCAGAGATTCTGCATTTCTTATAGGCTCCCCAAGGAAGCCAGGGAGGCGATGCAGTTGGTCTGTGCACCACACTCTGAGAAGCAAGCAAGAGAAATAACTTACATGGATTATCTCACCTCATCTTCACAACCGTGCTCTAAATATACATTACTCTTATTCATAGATAAGGTAACTGAAGCAGAGAATGGCGAAGTCATTCAGCTAGCAGGTGGGATTTGAACTCAGGCCTGTCCGACCCCAGCCTGGCTGCCCACACTTTCAGGGTAGAGCAGAGCTTGAGCAGACAGGGCTTTCTCCTCCACTCTGCCACCCACATCCCTGCTCCCACTGCCCCACCCCCAAGACTGTGAAGGTAGACAATCAGCTAGCTTCCAGCCAGCCAGACTCTGTCTCCAATTATATTCAATTACAATCGGAAGGCTATTCTTGGAGACTGAATATAGATGAGGACTGTAGTAACATCTCCTCCCTTCCCTGCCACCCTTTCTGTCCTTACTGAGGCTAAAACTCCAAGAGAATACCAGTAACTAGGAGCTGGCCAACTTACTCTTTTTTTTTTTTTTAATTTTTTTTCTTTTAAAGATTTCATTTATTTATTTGACAGAGAGAGACACAGCAAGAGAGGGAACACAAGCAGGGAGAGCGGGAGAGGGAGAAGCAGGCTTCCCGCCGAGCAGGGAGCCCGATGCGGGGCTCGATCCCAGGACCCTGGGATCATGACCTGAGCCGAAGGCAGACGCCCAACCGACTGAGCCACCCAGGCGTCCCTGGCCAACTTACTCTTAATCTTCCAGGTATGACCTTGGGCCCTAGTCATCTGCTTTAGTCTTTCCTGTGTTTCCTGATGAACCTTGGAATGTTTCCCTTTCCTCCCACAGCCCACTTTGCAATTAGACAGCAGGGGGATTTATGAAAGAGCTTTTTTTTTTTTTTTTAAAGATTTTATTTATTTATTTGAGAGAGAGAGAATGAGAGACAGAGAGCATGAGAGGGAGGAGGGTCAGAGGGAGAAGCAGACTCCCTGCCGAGCAGGGAGCCCGATGCGGGACTTGATCCTGGGACTCCAGGATCATGACCTGAGCCGAAGGCAGTCGCTTAACCAACTGAGCCACCCAGGC
>NC_138378.1:9595577-9671517 GCF_054177405.1 Leptonychotes weddellii
CCCATATGAAAGAGCTTCTTTAAAAAAAAAAAATACACCTACAGATAATCCCTCTACCTTCTTTCCTCCAGTGCACACACCAAGTATTTTAAAAGATGATTCTCTGGGGCTGCCAAATGCTTGCAGTAGTGAAGAAAGTTTGGAAACGCAGAATAATTTAAGTCCCATGTTAAGTCCCACCCCAAAGCCATGGTGGTCTCCTGCCACACCTGTCTCTTCCTGAGAAATCTAACCACAGGTATACAGGCTATAGATGGTCATAGATCTCATCAGGTGCCTCCTTTACTGACAGTGCTGGGAATCCAGAGTCTCATCTTCCACTGGACACAGCTCTATGCAAATACACTGACTGCTCAATGTTTAGAAAAAGACATTATTCCCCCTGCTCACCCCTCTCCTCCCTCTGTTCCTCCCCACAAACACCAACCAAAAGAAAGCCAGTGTAGCTATATTAACTTCAGAGAAAGCTGACTTCAGAACAAAGACTGTTTCAGAGATCAAGAGGGGCATTACATAATGATAAAGGCACCCATTCTCCAAGAAGACATAGCAATTATATATGTGTATGTACCTAACAACAGAGCATCAAAATATATGAGGCAAAAAGTAATTGAACTGAAAGGAGAAATAGACAAATCCACAAATGTAGCTGGATGCCTTGACACTTCTTTTCTTGGTAACTGCTGAACAAGTAGGCAGAAAATCAGTATCAATACAGAAGACCTAAACAATACTACCAACCAAACAGACCTAACAAACATTTATAGAACACTCTACCCAACAACACAGGAACACATCCATCTGAACTGTGGATGGAAGATTCACCAAGATACACCATAATCTGGTCCATAAAACAAACCTTAACCAATTTGAAAGAACAGCAATCATACAAATCATGTTCTTAGATCATGAAAAAAAAAAATTAAACTAGCAACCACAAAGAGAAAGATATGTGGAAAATCCCCAAATGTTTGAAAATTAAACAACGTGTTTTTAAACTACTCATTGAGACTCAAAGGGGAAATCTCAAGGGATATTTAAAAAATTTGTAATTAATGAAAATAAAAGTGAAATATACCAACATTCGTGGAATGCAGCCAAAGCTGTGTTTAGATGGAAAGTTATAGCATTAAACACATATATTTGAAAAGAAGAAAAATCTAAAATCAGTAACCAAAGCTTCTACCTCGAGAAACTAGAGAAAGAAGAGTAAATTAAATCCAAAGCAAGCAGAAGGAAAGAGATAATAAAGATTAAAGGAAAAATCAATTAAGTTAAAAACAGAAAAGCAACAGAGAAAAGTGACAAAACCAAAAGCCAGTTCTCAGAAAAAGATCAATAAAATGGATAAACCAATAACAAAACTGACCAAAAAGAGAGAGCAAGAAAAGAAACAAGTCAGCAATATCTGAAATGAAAGAGGGAACATCACTATTGGTGCCACAGACAATAAAGAACAATAAGGAACACTACAAACAACTCATGTTCATAAATTCAGCGCTTAGATGGAACAGAACAATTCCTCGAAGATATAAACTACCAAAACTCATTCAAGAAGAAACAGATTACCTGAATTGTCCTATATCTATCAAAGAAATTGGATGTGTAGTTAAAAACTATGAGAGAGAGAGAGAGACAGAAAGAAAGAAAGAAACGAATGAATGAATGCACTCCAGACTCAGGTGGTTTTACTGGCAAATTCTCCTAAACATTTAAAGAAGAAATAATACCAATTCTGCACAATCTCCTCCAGTAAATAGAAGAGGTGAAAATATTTCCCAAATCATTTCATGATGCCAGGATTACCCTAATACCAAAACCAGACAAAGACATTACAAGAATACAGGTGAAAAAAATCCTCAGCAAAGTAGCAGCAAATATAATCCAATCATCTATAAAACAAAGTATATAAGAAGGATATCATGACCAGTGGGGTTTATCTCAGGAATGCAAGGCTATTTCAACATTCAAAAACCAATTGAAAAATAATCAACTGATATAATTCACTATATTAACAAACTAAATAAGAAAAAATATGATCGTTGCAGAAAAGGCATTCAACAAAATTCCACATTCATTAATGATAAAAACTCTCAGCAAATGAGGACTAGAAGGGAACTTCCTGGGGGCACACCTGGCTCGCTCAGTAGGTAGAGAGCATGTGACTCTTGTCCTTGGGGTTGTGAGTTCAAGCTCCACGTTGAGTGTAGAGTATACTTAAAAAAAAATAAAATATTTAAAGCAAATGTTTTAGTGAAAAAAAAAAAGAAGGGAACTTCCATAACCTAATAAAGGGCATCTACAAAAATCCTGCAACTGATAAGGAAGAGAATGTCTTCTGTCTCAGTTTGGCTACAAGGGTTTCCTCTCCTATGGCTCCTATTAACCATCTGTTGGAAGACTGGACTGGTTAGAACCAGTCCAGTAAGACAAGAAAAAAAAATAAAAGGCATACAGATTGGAAAATGTCCCTATTTATACCCAACATGATGATCTATGTAGAAAACCTGGTGAAATCCACAAAAAAAAAAACAAAACTCCTAGAATAAATGAGTTCAACAAGTTCAATAGGCAAAAGTAAATAACATATTTATATGCTAGAGGTGAACAATTAGAACTTGAAATTCCAAGAATACTATTTATAATAGATACTTAGGTATGAATCTAACAAAATCTCTGAAGGCTCTATATGCTAAAAACTATAAAACACTGAGGAAAGAAATAAAGGAGGTCTAGATAAATGGAGAGGTATACACACTGTGCTCATGGGTTGGAAGACTCAGTATCATTAAGATGTTAACTACATTTTGATCTATAGACTCTGCAATCCAAATCAAAATCCCAGAAAACTCGTGTTTAGGTATTGAGAAACTAATTCTAAAATTATATAAAAAGGCAAATGGCCTAGAACAGCCAAAACAATTCTGAAAAAGGAGAAGAAATTCGGAAGAATCTCACTGCTTGGTTTCAAGAATTACCATAAAGCTACAATAATAAGATGATATAGTATTGATGAAAGGATAGATACACAGATAATCGGAACAGAAGAGAGAGCCCAGAAATTGATCCATACAAATACAGCCAATTGATTTTTTGACAAAGGTACAAAAAATGATTCAACGGAGAAAGGTTAGTCTTTTCAACAAATTATGCTTGAACAATTGGACATCCATATTGAGCACTTACTATATGTCAAGCACCAGGTTAAGTGTTTTCCATGCATCATCATATTTTGTCTGTAGAATACACTTTGAAGTCAGAATTATTAATATTTCTGATGCTCACATATGAACACTGAAGGCACATGGTTAGTATATGGTAGAGCCACACTAATTAAAAAGTCTAGCAGCAAGGCAGAATTCTAAACCAAAGCAGCCAGATAGTCTCATGCAAGTTACTCAGTCTCAGAGAGACTCAGTTTCCTCATCTATAAAATGGGAATAGTCTCACCTCAAAGAGTTGATGCAAGACCTAAGTTAGAGAACCTGGACTGCCTGGAGCATAGCAGTGGTTCTAGAAGTGTTAGTCTCCCCTTCTCACCCCCTTACTGACTGTCACCAGGCTGAGCACACAGCCTGCTGTCTGCTTGTTGCTGACATTCTGCTTCCGGACAGCCTGGAAACCTCCTTCGGGTAAACAGTGCTGGCTTCCCCCATTCACGCCTAAATCAGTCCGTGGAGCTGCCTCATTCAGAGAAGGGCCTCGGTCCCTAGGCCTGAGGACCCAGAAATGCCCTAGGCTTGAATCATCCTCAACTTGTGAAGGAATGACTCAAGTATGAAGCCAAGAAACCATTTCTCAAAATGACTCAGCACATCCTCCGTCTTGAGGTCTTCCCTAAGTCAAATGCATATTCACCCATCTACTCCCTCGTTCATTCATTTGCTAAATATATATATATCCTTGCTCATTACACTATGTCTGCCACGTTCTCTGTGCTGGGGATACAGAAAACAGACCCTTCCCAGAGGAGGTTATGGTCTAGGAGGAACTGTAACAGACATGTTTTCTAGATGTCCAATTCTTGTGGAACCTCTTTCTCAAGTTCAGGGGAATTTCAGCCTTTCCTTGGCTGAAGCCGGCCACTTATTCTCCCAGCATCCCTTGCACTCAGGGCATAGTCACGTGACACCGGCTCCAGCAATCAGACAGCGTTGTGTGATACTTCAATTCAGACGGGAGCACCGGAAGATACAGACAGACACCCAAAGAATCTCATCCCAGGGAGGGTGTGTCTGGTTTTCAGGGCAGCAGGGGCTGTGGTATTCAGTGAAATTTTAGCTTTATTCCTGTCTGCATAGCCTCCAAGCTGATTCTGGTCTTCCTGGAGATTCTGGGAACTGTCGTCTCTCCTTTAATAAATTTTCTTTCTATTTAAATGTCTAGAGTGGATTCTGTCATTTGCAACAAAGAACTCAGGCTGATAAGGGGGGAAAGACAGTAAAACAATGAACTAGAAAACAATAGGGGCCATATGTAGGGGATATCAGGATATCTAGGGTCTGTGCTCTCAGCCATGAAAAGAATCGTCTCCTATGAGGGTGACGTGCAGGGTAAATAAGGTAAACCCTTCGCTCTTAGCATGACTCAGAATATACAGTATTCCCCCCTTATCCACAGGGGATACATTCCAGGACTCCTGGTGGATGCCTGAAACCGGGATAATACCACACCCTATATGCACTATGTGTTTTCTTATACACATACCTATGATCCAGTTTGATGTATAAGTTAGGCACAGTAAGAGATTAACAACAATAACTAATGGTAAAATAGAACAATGATAACAATAGACTGTAATGAAGTTATGTGAATGTGGTCTCTCTCTCTCAAAATATCTTACTGGACTGTCCTCACACTTCTCGTGAAGATCTAGGCCATGCAATGCCTCTGTGATGAGATGAAGTGAGGTGACTGACCTAGGCACTGTGACGTAGTGTCAGGCTGCTCTTTACCTCCTGAAACTACGTCAGAAGGAGGATCATCTGCTTCCAGACCTTGGTTCCCTCAGGTAACTGAAATGTGGGCAAGTATTGTAGGTGAAGAAAACACTCCACCTACAAGGCTCGAGAGGAGAGTGGTCATGAGCACGGTTCTTGGGGTCACAGTCCTGGATCAAACTTGGGCTCTGTTACTATTGAGCTGTGTGATGTTAACTCAATTACTCAAACCTCTCTGAGCCTTAGTTTTCTTTCTTTGAAATGGGGACAACAGTACCCAACTCAGATGAGGTTTGTGGGGGATAACAGAATAATCTTTGTAAATACTCATTAAGCATGGTGAAGACTTATTAAATGGAAGTTACTATCAGCATTGTCCTCAACCCAGCCAGCAGTGCTGGGGGGAAAGTGAGGGAAGGAATCTCAGAGGACAGAGCATTTAAGCTGGACATTAAAGAATCAGAACCACACAAGAACATACCATGCAACAAAGCACCTGTTGCACTGAATTATCTCAGAAACGGATAGGTATCTTGATGAAACAGGATTAAATCTTACTTCAAAAATACAATATAAATCTTGAGAGCAATAAGCTGAATGAAAGAAACCAGACAAAAGAATCTATTCTGTATGATTCCATTTGCGTAAAATTCTAAAACAGACAAAATCAAGCTATAGTGACAGAAAGAGGATCAGTCACTGCCAGGGCAGGAGGTGGGGGGACTGACTACAAAGAGGCATGAGTGACAGAGAAATTTCTGGAGTGATAGAAAAATTCTATCTTGATTGTGGTGGTAGTTACACAGGGGTGTGCATTTGTCAAAACCCAAACTGTGCAGGTAAAATTGGTGTATTGCATTGTACATAAATTATACCTCAGTGAAGTTTATTTTAAAGACAAGTAATCCAAGGTATTTGGAACATAGGAGCTCTGATAAAACCCAGAATCTTCTTGCTTCTGTCCCTGACAACCCCTCCCAACATCCAGTAGTTACTTTTCCACTTCTGCCCTTCTCTTTCTGCAAATTGATGGCTGCAAGCTACACGATTCCCGGAGCATCATTACGGCTTGTTAACTTACAGTCACTCAGACAAATTTCTTTCCCTCCCATCCAATTTTGAATTAAGTCAGAAAAAGAAAGATTGGCCAAACATTACCAAACAGAGTTGGAATTTATGACAGCAGCTAATTTTTCCAGAAGCCTCTGCTAACATCTCCCCTCTGAGATGACTCAACAGAAGCTCTCTCACTCTCCATCTGGCTGCCCCCACAGTTTTCCCTGGCTGCTCCAATCATGGTTCTACTCCGCAAATGCTTTGTAGGGCACCTACTATGTGCTAGATGCTGGAGTCTGGGGATACAATGGTGAGTGCCTTCAAAGAGTTTAGGGTCTGGTGAGAACCCAAACAAGTTAGAACATTACAAGGCAGGATGGAGGTGCTGTGACAGAGGATAGCACAGAGCGCTGGAGGAACAAGGAGTTGGCGGACAGGGAGAAGAGGACTCAAGAAAGGCATCTGGAGGAAGTGACCGTTAGGATGAGTTTAGAAGGAGAAATAGGAGCTCAATAGATTTTACTTTTTTAGTACATACTGATAACTATTCCTGTTGACCATAACCAGGCTCTGGGCTAGGCTCTTTGCATGTTTTATTTCATTTCAATGATCAGAACCACACTCCATCTTCCAGATAAAGAAACTAGGACTCAGAGATAAAATGACTTGCTCAAGGTCACCCAGATACAGAATAATACTAATTATAGCTAATAGTCCATACCACCTTCTCTTTGCCAGATCAGAGTTATTTCCCTGATTGGTTACTTCACTGAATTCTTTGACAATCCTACAAAGTAGATACTGCTAGTAGAGCTTTTTATACCTGAAGGAGCTGAGGCTCAGAGAGGTTAAGTGACTTACCCTAGGTCACACAGCTAAGAAGCAATGGATCTGGGATAGAAACCCTGACAGTCCAGCTCCAAATCACGTGTTCTCAAGCATGACGCTATGCTGGCAGACTCGCTCCAGGGTCTGTGCTCTCAGCCATGAAAAGCCCAGCCTCTTAGGAGGAGGATGTAAAGGGTAAACAAGGTAGACTCCGTAAAACTCTCAGCATGTGCCTGGGCCACTATAAGCACCCTACAGTGTTGGCCACTCTTGTTAAGGAATGATACTCGGGCTTTGTAAGTGACCTGTCCTTCCAACATGCTTGCCAGCCACCAGGCTGGGCACTGGGGCTGCAAGGGTCCCAGAGCCCACAGAGCTTGCTTCTCATAAAGTGCCCACAGTCCTATTTAAAAATGCTTACATCCTAAGGGTGAACCAACACACACAACAGGAGACACAATCGTATTAATGGTATGCTCTTGGGTTATGTTTAAAAAAAAAAACAAACAAACCCAGCAGAGAAAAAAAGGCAGGGAAGAGAAAGGCTCCATAATAGTTACCTTTGGGGTTTTCCTCTTTAATTCTTTTCTATACTTTATGTTCTCTCTAAGGGGAAAATGTCCAAAAGGTGAGAAATGGTGGTGGTCCAGGAGCAAGGGCAACACCACATTTCTGCCTACCTGACCCTCTTGGCCCCACAGTCCTACTATCTTGGAGGGGCAGAGGGTCCTGCTCCCCCTGCAGAACCCCGTCTCTGGCATCATGCAGTGTGAGTCCACATACCCTCCTTGGTTTCCATCCCCACTTCCCCCTTCCTTCGAGTATTCTCCCCCTCTTGACATTCAATTTCATCCAGAAAAATAATGAGACAAGGGTTCTAAATTGGAACGAATAAATGACATTGCTATTCATTATTTAATCTGCTCTCAGACTTGAATGAACACTTGCAGGGGTAATTACTGCACAACTCCAAATCCATTTCTAGGAAACAGTCGCTGGCGGTGTGTGCAGAAGGTAACGACACAATTCAAGATTTATGAAGCAACATTTCCTGAGAATATCAGGCCAAGAAGTCACCTGAGAAAACTCACTCAGTGATGATGAAACCGTTCACTTGTTTTTGGTGCACAAACGTACACACACAAACACAGATTGTGGCCCTCCATCAGCCTAACTCTAGGGTAATAGGAGGCTAGAGTGGGGAGCAGCCTTCCAACAAGGACCTCCAAAACTAGAGAGAGAGAGGAGAGAGCCCAGGGGAGACACGTCTTCACAGACTTACAACAAGCTATTGCTGCTCTGAAGGAGTTCAACTACTCAAGCAAACATTTTCTGATTATTTACACAACAGGCGTAGAGCATGTTTTAAAAACATGACACAAAAGTACTAAGCATAAAAGAAAAACTGGATAAACTCATCAAACTTATGACCTTCTGCTCATCAAAAGACTCCATTAAGAGAATAAAATGGCAAGCCACAAACCGGGAGATAATATTCAAAATACATGTATCTGACAAAGGACTTGTATCCAGAATATATAATGAATGTTTGCAATTAAATAATAAGACAGAAAGCCAATAGTGAAATGAACAAAAGATTTGAACAGACAGTTCAAAAAGGAGGCACATTGCCAGTGAGTACATGAAAAGAAGCTCAACATTGCTAGTCATCAGGGAAATGCAAAGTGAAACCACAATGAGATACAACTGCATATCCATTGAAATAGTAGAGTTAAAAAATAATCTGATGATACCAGGTGTTGGTGAAGATGTGAGAAACTGGGACTCTCACACACCACTGGCAAAAATGTAAAGTGGAAAACAGCTTAGCAGTTTATTATAAAGGTAAATATATCCCTATTATGTGACAAAGCAGTTCTACTCTTAAATATTTAGCAAGAGGATGAGAATTAAAAGATTCATACATGAGGGGCACCTGGGTGGCTCAGTCGTTAGGCGTCTGCCTTCAGCTCAGGTCATGATCCCAGGGTCCTGTGATCAAGCCTGAGAAATTGGGCTCCCTGCTCAGCGGGGAGCCTGCTTCTCCCTCTCCCACTCCCCTTGCTTGTGTTCCCTCTCTCGTTGTCTCTCTTTGTCAAATAAATAAATAAATAAAATCTTTAAAAAAAAAAAAGGATTTGTACATGAATGTCCATAGTAGCTTTACTCGTAATAGCCAATAACTGGAAAGAATCTGAATGTCAATCAACAAATAAATGGGGAAACAATTGGAGGTATAGTCATACAATGGAACACTATGTGGCCAAAAATAAATAAATAAGGAAAAAAGTACTGATATAAGCAACAACATGGATTGCACTGCAAAACAAAATGCCAAGCTAAAGGAGCCAGATATATGGAATACTACTCAGCCATCAAAAAAAAAAAAGAAATCTTGCCATTTGCAATGATGTGGTTGGAACTAGAGGATACTATGCTAAGCAAAATACGTCAATCAGAGAAAGACAATTATCATATGATCTCACTCATATGTGGAATTTAAGAAACAAAACAGAGGATCACAGGCAAAGAGAGGAAAAAATAAAATAAGACGAAATCAGAGAGGGAGAAAAACCATAAGAGACTCTTAATCACAGTAAAGAAATTGAGGGTTGCTGGAGGGGTGGTGGGTGGGGGGATGGGGTAACTGGGTGATGGACATTAAGGAGGGCACGTGATGTAATGAGCACTGGGTGTTATATAAGACTCATGAACCACTGACCTCTACCTCTGAAACCAATAATACATTATATGTTAATTAATTGAATTTAAATAAAAATAAATAAAAATAAATAAATAAAAACACATTAAGCTAAAAAAAATAACAAAATAAAATCTCAAAAAAAATAAAGAAGCCAGATATAAATGAGCCCAAACCCTGTGATTCCATTTACATGGACTTTGAGAAGAGGTGAAACCAGCATATGATAGAAAATGAATCAGGGATTGCCTGGAGTGGGACATGGGTTGGGGGCTGCCTACAAAGGAATACAAGAGAACCTTCTGAAGTGATGGAAATGCTCTCTATCTTGATTGAGGTGACAGTTACAAGAGCGTTTACGTTTGTATAAATTCATCAAAATGTATGCTTAAAATGTGTGTTTTTTATGGATCAAGCATCATATCTAATTCAGTGAGTTAAACTGAAAAAGAAGGGCCATACCCCCCAGTTCTAAAATTTTATAAATTCTAAGACTCATCTAGCAGACTCCTGTGAAAAAATTAATGAAGCACCCTGCACGCACAGACCAGTACTTCCCAAGAGCACCCAAGCCCTGATCTGTATCTCGCTGCTCTGTGAGCATGTATTAAATGCTTCCTGTGTGCGCTGCATGTCAGGAAGTGATGTAGCAAATAGTTAAGAGCACAGCTTTGGGGAAAGATAGTTCTGAATCCAAATCCTACTTTTGGAGATGCTGGTAGCAAAGAACATAGAGACTACTGGAGTCTACTGGAGGTACTTGCCAGTATGTGTAGTTTAATACCTTCTACGGCCACATGACTTCCTGAAATAAAGACCACATTTCCCAGTTTCCTTGCAGCTTAGGTGGCCGTGAGTCACCTCATTAGCCAGAATTTAGTGAGAAGTACACAGCTGTGAAGTCTCTTCCAGGAGTCCTTCTTAAGAGATGGTATGCACGCCTCCCTGGCTCTCTTCTTCCTTCTTTACTTCTGTGTGCCACCATACTGGATCACGAGGCCACATGCAGTGAGCAACAGAAGAGGGGGCATCAAATCACCACCACCACACAGCCATCGTGCCTCCCAGCCTTGATCGCACACACTTGGATTATTATGTGAGAGAAATAGCATCCCTTTCCTTTGTTTTGAATTTCTGTCAACTTCAAACTAAACCAACCTTAACAAAGTCTGTCTCAACAAAGTCATACATTTAAAATGTGGGCTTACAAAGTCACAAGAGGACCGAACAAACCGTTTAAGGAATTGAGAGAAGCTTGACGTGAGGGGGCAGAGCATGGAGCAGAAAGGCAGCTGGGCGGTGGGCAGAGATGAGATCACCCAGGACTCTGCAGGCTGCGTTAAGGGTTTGGGTCTCTGTCCAAAAAGCAACGGGAAGCAACTGAGGGAGTTAAGCCCTGCAGTGGCAGACTAGCTGGGTATTTTAGACCAACCTCCCATCTGTTCATGGAGCATCAACTGTAGGAAGACACTGTAGATGCAGGGAGGGCCACTCCCGGCTGCCCCCCATCTTCCATGTGTTCTTAAGGCTGATGAAAGACCTTTTTACCATTTCTTAGGGATATAGGCATCTCAAACCCAAATGCCTACAGAGGCCCCGGTCGAGGAAGCAGGCAGGATGTGGGACAAAAAGGGAATGGGGGCTGTAGCAGCTGGAGAGCACAGCCCCTGCCCATCCATCAACTGTTGCTGGGTGAAAACAGCCCTGGAGTCCCCAGGGCTTTTACTTTTTCAGGAGAAGCTCAAAAGATGGATTTTTGTGGGGGAACCTAATTTTCTTTTGGGCAAGACCCTTCCTGTGAAGATCAAAGCAAGCTTGTCCTCAGGCAGAAGCTGTGCCACAGGCTGCCAGCATGTCCCCCCACCCTTGCTCCTCTTTCCAGGCCCACCACCAAAACTTAAAATGCAAATTCTACAACTCCCTGCCCAAGGGGACACAGCGCGGGTAACTCTTTCTTTGAGGCTAGTGGCTCCGGGGTTCCAGTCGGTCTTATTGGATGATCTCTTGCCCATTTTAAACTTCATTTTTTCTCTTCTATTGGAGGGCCAAGAGAATGTTAAAACAAATGCAAGGGGGAGGTTGCGATTTCCCTCTGAAACACTAGGGATCCTCAGAAGCCCCCAAGGATGAGCCACCCGCTCCATTCAAAGCTTGGTCCCCTGCACAGAGAGATCTTACCCTGCTTCACCCATGCTGTCTCATCCTGAGATTTCATCTTCACTGAGCTTGGTCATTAGCAGCCCAGCTTCTCTCCCTGTCCCCCATACCACTCCCTGAAACCTGGAGATGGGAGGCTGTTCTGCTTTGTAGGTAACTTCATAATCGCTGACAACTGCCTCTGGGGCCTGCCCGCTCCACCATCTGAAAACCCTCTCCTTCCTCACTTACTATGATAAAACTTAGAAACATGGACTCTAGGAAGACTTTAATCCAGTTGAGCAGACAGAGGAATTGGTGTACACACGACCATGGGCATAGCTGGTGAATGAACTACAGCCCCCAGACCACATCCGGCCCACCACCTGATTTTGTGAATAAAGTTTTATTGGAACATGCCTGTTTGTTTCTATGTCATCCATGGCTGTTTTCCTGCTAGGACTGCAGAGCTGAGTAGTTAGTTACAGCAGGGACTGTATGGCCCGCAGAGACTGTATGGCCCACGGAGCCTAAATTATTTATTAGCTGGCCCTTTGTAGAGCAAGTTGGCCCAGTTGAGAGAAAAGAACTAGCACATATTGAGGGTTGCTGTGTGTTGGATTTTACCATGTTAGCAGTAGCACACATCAGATCATTTCACCCTCAAACATCTCTTCAGAGGAAAGGCTTATGATCTCCATTTTAGAAAAAAGGAGGTTCATCGAGGCTATCCAGCTTACTCAGGGGGCCAAGGGGATCCCTCCCCCTGGGTAGGGTTCAAATTAAGCCCAGTGTCTCCCCGACACGTGTGGCTCTTGATGGAGATGGAACTGCCCCCCAGAGGGCATTTTGGAAATTCACAGGGGCATTTTAGGGGCACTATTGGCATTTGGAGGGTGAGCGCCGGGGAGGCTGGCTGCCATGCCATGCCCAGGACAGTCCTGAAGGAGAAAGAGCTGTCCGTGGACGGCCTGCAGCACTCCCTGCGGCATCTGAGTCACCATATAATGCACGTGTATTGGTCTGTGTTTGTGGCTGTCTCATGCACACCGTGAGTCTTGAATAGCCCTATTTTTTTTAGAAAATAAAGAGTGCCAAAGAGGTTCAGTCAAATATTTTATTTACTAGGTAAAACAATATGTGACTACTTCATATGCTTAAGTCATACCAGAGCATTCACTTAAATATTTAATATCATATAAATTACTTTCCTCTTACTTATTTCCTTATGTTTTGGTATTATGTTATTTTTAAAAATGTGTGGATATGTAAGTTATATTATCTACGAGCATCGAACTGCTAGAGCACTTCTGCAGCCACGCCCTTCCATCCTGACAATGACCGAGGGGCCTGGTGGCTGTTCCCCTCTCCTCCTCCGGTCCCCACCCCTTCCCCACCCACACTCTCTCTCAGCTGATGGCTCGCTCCTGGTGTAGACCCACGTCCTCCTGCAGCCACCACCCTGTCTCTCTGCCCCCTCCACGGATAAGCACCTTCACCAAGTGGACTCTACACCTCACTTCCCCGTCTTCCTCGCTTGTCTCTCGAGCCGGCTCCAACTGTGTGTTCTCCCGCACCTCTTATGGAGGCAGCTTTTGCTGAGGCCACCAGTGGCCTCCAATGGCTGTGGCTGACCATGGCCGATCCAGCGGTTATTCTCACTTCCAATCCCACTCGGCCACACATTGGCGCACTCGGGCACTCTGTCTACCTTGAAACCCCTCCTGCACTTGGCTTCAGGACACCGCCTCCCCCCCACACACCACTCCCTGCCCTCCTCTTGCGTCCCTGGCCACCCCTGCTCCGTCTTCTCTGCTGGCTCCTTCTTTCTCCTGCAACATCAAAACATCAGAGGGTTCCAGGGCCAAGTGCCCAGCCCTCTTCCTCGGACTCTCCACCAGCACTCTCTCATTAAACTGCATCTGACGCCCCCCAAAATGTCTACCCCAGGGCAGCCTCTGCCCTGAATTCCAGACCCACAAATCTAACCACCCATTTGCCATCTCCACTTGGAGGTCTAAAGGATCTCAAACATAGCCTATCTGCAACCAAACCCTTAACCTTCCTCCTCCCCACCCTTGATCTTGATGAGCTTCATCTCAGAAAATGGTAGCTGCAGCTGCTCAGGTCAAAACACTGGAAGTCATCCCCAGTCATCCTTGCCATCTGTCTGCCATCCCGCATCCAGTCCTGTCACCTCTACCTTCAATGTGCAGCCAGTATAGGCAGATGATAACCCCACACGGTTTCCAGTAATGAGACCCCCATCGCAGGCCCATCCACATGGCAGCAGTAAAAGCAGGAGTCGGACGACTGGGGCTCGGCTGGCACTGCCCACTACTTCCTTGATGTGTGACTCTGACCGAGGCACCTCGCATCTCTGAGCCTCGCTGTGCTGATCTGTAGAATGGGATGCTAACACTGGGCCTGGCCTGCTCAGCGAACGGGCTGTGACAGTCCAGGGAGGTGATGCAAGTACACTATCAAGTGGTGGAATATGACCATTTCGATTATGGCCGCATCTGCTTCTGTGCTCAGAACCCACAATAGCACGATGCTGCCTGACGCTGTTGCGCAGTCTTGCCGCGAGGCGTATCCCCCAGCACTGAGCCCTTTGCCTCCCGCAAAGTTGTGCTGCACAGAAGAAGCAGAGCAGGGCCAGCCCCGCCCCTGCCTCTCTCTGGAGAGCTCTCCAACAATCTCCCTACCCACCACCCCCTCCGCCAACCCCACACGAAACCTCCGTGAAATTCCATCTTCTGAGAAATGCAAACAGATCATGCTAGGAATGACCAGAGGTTTGGAAAAGCCAGACTATTTGCCATCTCTTCTTTTATAAGGTCTCTCAGGAGATGATTAACAACAGCTGAAATGGGAGGAGAGGACAGAAATGAGAGCGCCAAGGCTTTTCCAAATTTTCTCAGCAAGCTGGCTGTGACTTTGAACAAGGGCGCAGACCTGGATGGCCAGTAAAATCTGATGAGTAACAATGCTCATGTGAGTCCTTTTTTATCCATTAAGATCCTGCTTGTGCCCTGAGAGCAGGGCTTGAGGCACAGTAAGTGTATTAATGTTCCCCACAGGGCAGGGCAGGGCATGATTCAGTGAGTGGCTAAGCCGTCCCACCCATTTGCTACTTGGGCACAGATTGCCCCACGGAACCCTGGTCTCAGCCACTCTGACAATGAACTCTAGGTAGTGGAGTTAACTGAACACCTCCTAGGTGCCAGGCACCATGCTAAGTGCTTACCAGGCATTAGCTTTTTCCACCCTCACCAGTTTCCCTTTCAGGCAAGGATACTAGCCCCCCATTTGATTGATGAGGGGGCTGACGCATGGAGGAGTGCGGTCACACAGGGGCCCAAAGGCACGTGGCTCCCATGATATGATCCCAGGCCATTTACTTCCAAAAGTCACGCTGCTTTCAAGCCATCTGCCAGGGACTTTCAGACTCAAGTGCTCTCTGGGACAGATAGGTAAAGTAACTGCAGGCCAGGGGGGACTGTGGTGGCTGGGAACACACGTTTATCTGAGGGGACAGCAGCTACTTGGAGATACACGTGACATGGACGAATCTCAAATGCATCGTGCCAGTGAAAGAAGTCAGCCTCAAAAGGCTGTGTAACGTGTAATCAATTTATAGGACATCTTGCAAAGGCAAAACTATAGGAACAGAAAACACATCAGTGGCTGCAAGGAGCTGCGAGTGGGGAGGGTTTGACCATGAAGAGGCCGCAGGAGGAAGTTTGGGAGAGGTATGGAGATGCTCTGTGTCTTGACTTGTGGTGGTTGTTACACAACTGGACGTTTGTCAAAGCTCCCCTAACAGTATGGTAAAAACAGATGAGTTTTACTGTATGTAAATTATATCTCAAACAAAATGGGGAAAAAAACCCAACTGGAATTGAGTGATGGGCTGCTAGTGTGTGATCTCCACCCTGCATGACACTGGAAAAGCTAGAACAGATGGCCAGTGGTGGTGACATGGGACAGTCCATGGGTGTAGCTGGTAAAAAAAGTGACAAGGGGAAGGAACGGACCGGCTGGTGCATACACATGGGACAGTGGATTCTTGAATCCAAAATTCCAGAAACACAGTTCTTTGAGAATCTAAAAGTATCTGAGCCCCATTGTCTCAGACATGAATCAATAAAGACCCAGAGGACTCTTAAAACATCTAGAAGAAACTAAGCATTGATCTACCCAGGAGCCAAAGGACAAGACTTTGGAAAAAGACCAAACCCCTCACAAGAGGTCACGTAGTGAATCAGGAATGGAACCCAAAATAGGATCCGATCCTCCCGGCTCCTCCCAGACTGTCATAGTGGGCTACCCACTCATGAAGGGAATCAAAGTAGGGAGGATAAAGGGAGCCTGGAAGAGAGGACTCAGAATGTCAGCGAGCCTCACTGCCAGGAGGGAAATCTCTGCTTTCCTCAGTTGTTCAGAAGCTGATCGGGACAATGGAACCACTATACACTCTTTTCTTGCCAAAATAACTTTATGCAAACTTGAGGAGAGGTTTCTAAGGTTCTTCATGGGATTAGGACGATGGATGGACTTAGACTCCACTACCTAGAGTTTGTTGGCTGGGTTTCCTCCTTCTGGACCAGAGCAGGGGGTGGAGGTTGGAGTGGGGGGAGGGGTGTCTCACTCCTCCCTCCTCCTTACTGAAGCTGTTTCTGCCTCTGCAATCACTGAGCCCCTGGCACTGCACGTGTGCACGCACACACACACATGCCCTCTACACACACATGCCCTCTACACACATACACACACACATGCCCTCTACACACACATGCCCTCTACACACCCATCCTCCTTCACATACACACACACACACACACACACCATACACACACAACATACATCCCCCCATACACACACACACCCCCTACACACACACACAACATCCCTCCTATACACACACACACACATTCTCCCTAACACACACACACACACATATCCCCCCATACAGACACAACATCCCCCTACACACAAACACGCACACACACACACACACACACACCACTCAGGGAGGGAGGAGGCAAGAAGCAGAAAGAACAATGTGGAAGGTTGCCCAGCCCACAGGGGCTCTGTCCAATGCTTCCCTCATTTGTCAGGTGGGGAAGATGAAAGAATATTTGGTTTTAAACCTCTGTCCTTCCTGGCCATATGAAAATAGTCCTTTTTCTTGCTTGCCAGTCTCCTGAGCCATCCTGGGATGAGCCAAACTCTCTTTGGGCATCTCCTTCTGTCCTTCCAGCTTGGTCCCTGCCCATCATTCAAGTGCCATCCAAGAGCCTCCTCCTCCGAGAAGTCCTTCTTGACTGTGTCACTACAGATCTCATCTTTCCTTCAAAAAGCATTTAAAAAATAATTTAAGAAATTTTAAAAGTCACTTTATAGTGCCAGAATATGTTGCTCTGTTTACAGCAACAAATAAGGCACACCACTGCCCACAGGGTGCTTTCTGGGAATTGTAGACCACATGATGTAGCCTCTCACCCCACACTGTCTTCTTGTGAGCTACTTCACAGAGTCTGTGTGGGTGAGCAGGAGAGTAAGAAGAACCAGTTCTGTTTCCTCCCACCTGTGTGACTTCGAGCAAGTCACTTAGCCTCTCTGACCCTCTCTTCCTTCCCTGAAAATGGGAGTAATCCTAACTACCACTTAGGGTTATCATAACTGTGAATGCAGGTCAAGTACCTAAATTACTGCCTGGTGCATTGTAAGCGCTCAGTAAGTATTCTGTTGTCCTAGCGTGTGCGAGATAAGCTACTAATATTTTTATTGTTCATTTCAGCTTCATATTAAGTGATTCCCTTCATTTATCTTGTCAGCTCCCTATCATCAGTAATGTTTCTCTGTTCCCCACAACCCCGTTGGCAGAAAACAGAGCCATTGGGAAATCCCTACGTGTTGATGGTCATGAACTTGCCCCAGATTAAAGATTAATGGCTGCAAACATTTTCCTTACAATAGCAGCCAACCTTTTTGATGTGAGAGGCTTATTATGTGGCTATTTATGGGTGGGCATCATCAAGGCAGTCTTAGGTGCTGGGTCTGGGCTCCCAAGTCCCCGGCCACAGGGACACCTGTTCCCTTCCCCTCCCACAGCCTTCACTGCCTGGCCACTCATCCTCTGGAATTTTCTGTCTCACTCCCCGAACCCCTTAAGAGGTTAAGACCATAGGCTCTGGAGTCAGGCGGACCTGGTCAGAATCACTGGTCAGAATCATTAAGTCATGTGACTGCTCAGCTCACAGCTCCTTCTGATTAGACTAAAGGTGGGCACCTGACTTAAAGCCAGAAACTCCACTGGCTGGCCACGAGCCAATCAGATTGGGTCCGTTGTTCAAATGTGGGAGAAGAGGAGCAGAGATGCTCGAGATCAGAGCCCAGGTGGACACCAGGTTGGGATGACTGCACTTGGCCTTGCACTTCCCCACAGTCTGGGAAACTGAGCCAGAGAAAGGAGCAGACCCATGGTTAGAAGCAGAGACAGGTGACCACATGGCTTCCAGAGACAGATAGGGACCTCCAACCCTAGGATGAGAGCCCCTGATCCCTAGGGCTATCCCTCTGTCCCATTTGATCAACCACCCCCTCCATGGCCTTCAAAATACCCTTCAGGCCTGTGAAGACAGGAATTAAATAAATCCCTTAAATGGAAAATTATGCAGTGGTTAAAAGAAATAAGGACAACAGATGTGTATGGACATAGAAAGGTGTAAAGTCATAGTAAAAATAAAAAGCAAGTTACTAATCCATATACGTAACATGATCCCACTTTCATCTTTGAAGATATATATAAAGCAATGAACTACATATAGCAAGATGAATAAATCTGAAAACTGAACGTCGAGTGAAAAAGAAACAGAATGAGATTTATAACACAAAGCCGTTCCTGTGAATTAAAAGCACCTTCGCCCCAGAACTACACTGAGTATTGCACCATACGCATACACCTCCAAGTGCATAAATCACACCCAGAATGCCCACAGCAGGGATGGGGTGGCAGTGAGCAGGGAGTGTGCCTGGGATCAAGAGTGAAGTAGGAAACATAAATTTAAAAAAAATAAAAATGAAGGGCTTTGCACGCAAATGATGACAGCGTGTGTCTGGCAGAATTTTAAGGAAGTCCCAGTGAGCCCTGCCTTTGTGTAATCCCCTTCCCTTGAGTGCAGGTGGGACCTGTGACTTGCCTCCAGCCAACAGCATGTGACGAAGGTGAAGAAAGAGTGTCCCCCCAGTTAGACTGCATTACAGGGCCCAGTTCCTTGGTGGTGGTGTTATAGGAGGTCCTGCCTTAGCAGACCAGAGTGAGAGATTCTTCTGCTGGCTCTGAAGACATGAGCTGCCCAGGTGTGACCCCCGTGTCACATGTCATGAGAAGGCAAAGAACTGCAGAGGGCTCTAAGATGTGCAAGTGACCTCTTCACAGGACAAAAGTGGTACCTCAGTCTTACAACCGCAAGGAACTGAAGTCCGCCAACAGCTGCTTGCATTTGGAAGAGGGCCCAAGCTCCAGAAAGCCATGCAGCTGGGCTGACATTGATCACAGCCCCATGAGTCCCCGAGCTGAGGACCCCGTAAGCCGTGCCAAACTCCTGACCATGTATAGACTGGGATGTCATGAATTTACATTGATTTAAGCTAAATTCATGGTAATTTATTACTCGGCAATACGTAACTAAATATAGCATGCCACAAAATGAGGAATATGGTTACCTCAACTGCCTGCCCCTGAGGTAAAAGAGTAATTAAAATTAAATGTACACTTTAATATACACATTAAAAATGTTCTTTAAATGGGCCTCAGTAATTGAGTTACTCTGACTTCAAACCCCTTCCTCCTCCAGCGGATCCGTTTTCCACCCTCTGATCCCCTCAGCCACACCTCCCTAGATTCCTTGGTGCGTCTCTGTGCTCTTCGTGGAATGAGTGGCCAAAGCTGGGTTTGGAATTCCAATAAAGGCTTATCTAATGCAGGACACAGGAGGACCTTCTGACCTTATCTATCATAGTCTTTGATCTGGGGGACAGTTTCTCCTGACCATTGTTCCTCCTGCAATTTGGGGGAGGGATTATATCTGATTCACACTTCTTTATCCCAGCCCTAGATGATTTTTGCATGAGTTCTGTGAGGGCTGTTTTCTGGGGACCTCGGGATATTATTTAAAATAAGTAGCATTTAGGGGCACCTGGGTGGCTCAGTCTTAAGTGTCTGCCTTCGGCTCAGGTCATGATTCCAGGGTCCTGGGATCGAGCCCCACATCGGGCTCCCTGCTCCACGGGAAGCCTGCTTCTCCCTCTGCTACTCCCCCTCCTTGTGTTCCCTCTCTCGCTGTGTCTCTCTCTGTCAAATAAATAAATAAATAAATAAATAAATAAATAAATAAATAAATAAATATTTTAAAATAAATAAATAAATAAAATAAAATAATTTAAAAAACAAAATAAGTAGCATTTATTGAGTACTTACTATGTGCCAGGAACCGAGCCAGACCCTTCAGCTATATTAACTCATTTGGTCCTTACAGCGACAACACTGTGGGAGGTAACACTATCTTTGTTTCATAGAAGAGACTGAGGTTCAGAGAGTTGTGGCATGTCCATGGTCACACAGCCCAACGGTGATAAAGCCAGGATTTGAACCCACATTTCCCTGACCCCAAAACCCACATCCTTCCCACTCTATGCGGAAACCAGTTTTTGTTCGTAAATCAGTATAAATTCATTTCATTCTGTTTTTCAAGTAGCCTTTTCTCTGCTTGTTCAAAGTTCTTTGAATTCTATTTCTGTCTTCCAGGATAGGAACACTGCCTCTTCTATATCCTCTACATGTTTCAAAAGCATATTCTCAAATCCTTCACCCAGGCTGTCAACAAAGACATCAAGCAGAACAGCTCCCACAAGTTTTTGGAGAGTCACTTACTATCCGGTTGAGATTCTCAAACCACCTGTTTATGCACCTATCCATCACTTCATCATATTTACTGACCACTGCTATACCTGTGCTAGCAGGTGTCAGGAGTGGGTACTCAGCTGCAAGAGTCTCCCAGTCCAGTTGAGCAATGCAGTCCAGTTAGAACCACACTTGCCTATAGAGTTGATAAAAACAACAAGGGAAATGCTCACTGTAACATGATCTGCGATTGTAAGCCCTCTAAATATCATACCAGCAAACTAAAACTTGCCTATTTGATGGAGCGTTGGACAGGTGTTGTTACACATTTTTGTTGGCATTTAAAATATGGGGCAAAAAATACCAAATAATGTTAAGGCACCAGTATTATCTATATAGTGTGTTTACAGACAACCTCCATCTTAAGAAGTAGTATTGAACAACGGTCGAAAGTCAAATGCTCAGGCAAAAATGTTACAGGCAGAAGATGAAAAGAAAATAAAATATACAAAGTAAATCAATGCCTTTACAAATAGTAAATATGTAAAACCCAACACAACGTAAAAACTGTGTGGCCAATGAAACTTTGGTGAGATCTTCAGAAGTGTAGGGGGCTGGCCTGAGAATTAATGTACCAATTCAACAGAGTGTGGATCAAAGACATCTTCTTTTTCAGGCCAACTTCCCCAAAGCAAATATTCTTCCACGTTCCACAGACCTTCCGTTTACATTCATTGCTTTCAAAATTAGTATCAACTTTCCCTAAGATTATCATGGCTGGTCCACAGACCACACTTTGAGTAGCAAGGTTCTCTATAAGGCACAGTCTTTGGCCTTAATACTGGAACAGTGATAATGAGGTCTTCTCTGATCACACCTTTAAAGCCACAATATCCCCAACTCCTTACCTCTTACATAAGGAATTGTGTTGTTTCCCGATTGCTATTTCTCACACCACTGGTTTTTATTGCATCTAAGGTGCCATTTGCTGTGAGACACACCATTATTTTCGGTACCACTAAAAATGAAAAAAAAGTTGCCAGTTAAATGACATGATGCTTTAACAATAGTCCTGATTCTGTTACACAAACCAATGATACCAACCTCTTAATGTTTGAAAATGTCTTTCCTTTTTCCAAGGAGATTTGATCATTTCTTCTGCCTTTACTAGTGCTGATGGGCATGTGGTAGGAGATGCTTCTAGACTTATTTCAATAACCAAATGCAATACATTCGCATTTTCCTTGAGTATTTTCCTTGCTTAGGCCTATAAAGCATGTGGGTGTTGCTTTACAATAAAAAAAAAAAAATGGAATTACCATCATCACTCCAATGACGTCTGTTCACTCACATCAAACAAATGCCCTGCTGCTCTATTCTCATTCCCTTTTGCATACATAATAGCAATGCTGAATCCAACAGAGTGTAATGTTACAATATTTTAAATGGAAATTAAACTCAACACATGTAGTTCCAACAATGCACATAACTTGCCAGGAGGGACAGCCATAAGAACAGCTATAATGATGTTTATGCATGAACATCCAATGGCAACCACGTATGACAATTGTGTCCCTGAGAGCAAGCACAGGATAGCAGTTCCATCTACTGCAAAATAAAATGTATCTCAGTGTCAAAGGTATTAACGTGGGAAGGGGGTCTGCATTTTAGAATTTATGAAACGAGGTATTTACTGTACTTGTTCTTCATCCCCCGGCACAGTTGGAATGAAACCTCCTTGATGGCAGCAATTATTATCTCTCTTGTTCTCTGCTATCATTTCAAAGCTTAAAACAGTGCCTAGGGCAGATCAATCAATCAATCAATAGTTGCTGAAAGAATGGTTCAGTTCTGCCCCAGACTTGGCCCAGTACACAGCTTATGTACTGTAGACAGTCCTAAACCCAAGTTTTGCTCCTTATTGTGTAAATCTTATTTACAATAATTTGGCACAGAGATACTTCATTTTGGGTGTCACATGTAAAACTATGCCAAAATAAAAACTTTAACATACATCTAAAACATGAAGTCTTCTTTTTAAAAGACTCATTTGGATCCAAAAGACAATCATTCATCAACATTTGTTGAAGGCAGTAGCCACTGCATTCAGGACACTATGCCAGGTTCTCAACGTACAAAAAAGCACAAGGTGAGTGGGAGAGTTAAAGAGTGTTTGTACAAAGACAAGGATACACACTTGTCCTGTTTGTTTAGTACTGACCCAAGTCAGGACCAAACACACCTGTTGTCCTTGCTTTTCTCTCTAGCCCCACACCCTGTGTAGCAATCACGGGAGGGTGGAATTGGGGTGGTATCCAATACTGACCAGACCTGGCAGTAATTTCTAGAACCTTCCTCTTCTGAGAAACAAGGTCAAGTCTCTCGTACTTGAATAGAATCACAACCCTTTCCATTTCCATCCCACATTTCCCCTTACCATTTGCATTTTATAATTACAAAAATGATACATGCTTGTGAGTCTATTATTAAAAAATAAAAAATTAAAAAGCAAAACATGTTCATTGAATTAAAAATTTTAAATCAAACACGTAGACAAATTTAAAGTGAAAGTTTCCCATCCATCTCTCAGAGGTGAACACTGGTTACAGTTTGTTATATGCCCTACCAGACTTTTTCCTACATTTCCACCCAGTTGTATATGCTTAAATTCTCCTTTCGTAGAAGTTGTAATCATTCTATACACACTACTCTAGAGTTAGCTTTCTCCCTTTATTGAGCACACTGCATCCATATCCATACCCATATCTATATTTATACTATATCTAGCCACATCTGCAGCCATAGTCAATACCTCATTGAGTCATACCTCATTCTTTTAACAAGTTCAATAGTGTTCTGTTGTATGAATGTTCTCCAAGTTTATTCAAACACATCTTTTTGATGAGTCATTTCCACACTAGACAATAAACACACACACATTTTGCCTCTTTTGAGTATTTCTGTATTTCTGAGTATCTCTAGTGAGAAATGCCAGTAGAATTTCTGTAAATTCTATAAAGCAAAATGATGTGTGCACTTTAAGTGATGATACTGATAAATTGCCCTCCAGAAAAACTGCACCACTATACCTCCATTCTTTCTTATGCATTCAGTTATTAAGTGAGGACCTTCTATGTACTAGTCTCTTTCCTAGGTGCTGGGAATATAGCTGTGAACAAAACAAAGCCCCTACCTTCATGGAGCTTACAGTCTGAAGAAGAAAGCTAGATAATCAACAGATACAAAAGCTGCACTGTGTCACATGATAACAAGAGCTACAGGAAAAAGCGAGCAGGGAAAGGGATAGAATGGAGCAGGATGAGTGCAGACTATTTTAGATGAAGTAGGCAGGAAACTTCTTTGAGAGGTGAAGGAAGTGAAGTGATAGATACGAGGGGGAAGAGCATTCCAGACAGAGGGACTAGCACTCCTGACCAAAAATATAAAGCTCTGTGTTTACCCAAATCCTCACCAATATGGCTATTACCATTCCCCACCTCCCTCCCTCCATCTCTCTCTCTCAATCACTGGCAATCTGAGGTAAAATAGACATAGATTATTTGAGGTAAAACATCTTTCCCCGTGTTTAGTGATCATTTATAATTCTGTGAATTGCCTGTTGTATGACCTTTGCCCGTTTTTCTGTCGTGGTCCTTATAGATTTGTAAGAGTGTTCCATTTTAAGTATATGGAGACTTTGTCAATTAGGGCGCAAATATCTCCCAGATTTGCAATTTTCTTGTAACTTGATTCTCCTGTTTTTTCCCATAAAGAAGTTTAAAAGTCAATCTTTTGTGAGCTGGGATTTTGTGGCTTTTAAAATGGGCTTTCCCAGCCCAAAATTACATGAACACTTTCCAATTTTTTTTAGGACTTTTGTGTTTCAATATGTTTAAGATGGGGACTTTTTTGGAGGGTGGGAGGTAAGGGGATCTACGGTATGAGGAAGGGAATCTCACTTTTTTCCCCAGTTGAGATCCCAAGTATTCACGGTTTACTGAACACCTGTTTGGTGGTTCAGGCTGTGAACTCCAGAGCTGGGCTGTCTCCGCTAAAAAGTAGCTCCACCCCTCAGCGGCTTTGGGACTTCAAGGGTGTCACCTAAGCTCTGTGTCTCAGAGTTCTCACCTGGAAAATGGGAATAATACCAGCACCTGCTTCTCAGGGTTGCCCTGAGGTTTAAGAGAGGACAGTAAAGCACCTAGAGCACAGGGCAGAGCAAACGGGACCTGGTTTCTCCACCAACTGTCGGTGTTACTATCGGCATGTGCCCTAAATTCCCACCAGCCTATAGGATCTCTCACTTTGGTCCCTTCCTCCACCAGGGCCAGGTTGCTGACACTGTCATTGTCCTGTGGATTGCTTTTGTAGGTTCCGGTTTGGTTTTGTCTTGTTTTTGATATTTGAAATTACGCCTTCCTTCCTTTCTTTCCTTCCTGCCTTGTTTCAAAATTTCTTCGCTATGTCACATTTTGACTTGTTATTGTTCATAATTTTATCAGGGTTTTGTTTGAGAAAATTGTCATATTTGTTCTACTGATTCTCCCCATCTGGGAGCAGAGCATGCCTCTCCATTTGCTCTCCCCTTCTGTGTCCCCAGGAAAATGATGGAGTTTTCTGCATAAGATCCTACGGTTGCCCGTTTGACTTATTCCCAGATCTTTCAGAGATCCAGATCCTGCTGTACGTGAGATCTTTTCCACTGGAGTTTGTAACTGGGATGTTGTTGGCGCATTGGAAAGCTCCTGATGTAAGTTATGCCTCCCCACCATTCTCAGGGCCTGCGTTGTTTCTATTCATCTGACCCCTTTTTCCCTTGTTCACTCCTTATGATTCTATAACAACCCAGAGCGTGCAAAAGATTTCCAAATACATTCCCTCATCAATTCTCACAACAGCCCCAAGTGGTCAGCAGTGCAGAGTTTTGGGTTTTGTCCTCATTGTGCAAATGTAGAAGGTGAGGGCTCAGAGAAGGTACATAACCTCCCCAAGGTCATCATCCTGGTGGTGACAGAGCCAGAACTTGAACTCAGGACCATCTCACTCCAAAGCCTGTGCTCCTCGCACTGCCCTCATTCATTAGAACTTTGTCATTCTGCTGTTACCCAGCAGGGCCCTGGCCCCAGTGCTGCCCCTCGGTCCCTCAGACATGCCACATTGACTCCCGCTCCCGGGCATCTGCCCCACTAGCATGTGAGGGAGAGACTTGGTCTGTCTATTTCACCCCCATGCGTGGTATGTGGAGCAGCACCCAGCCAGGGCCAGGTTCAAGGGCATGCAACCCGTACAGTCAGAAGTCCCCCATGCTTGGTTCAACTTACTGTTCCCTTCTGCATATTCTTACTCATTTTATCATTGACCTAATGATTTGTAAGTGGAGTCTGATGGGACAATGGAGCATGTGCGTGAGCAGAGGGGATACACACAATCCACGTGTCCCCCCTTCCTTGCGCAGAGGATTCAAAATGCCCCTTGAACATAGGATTGTGGCAGACCCAGGATGCATGCTGGTTCGATGAGGCCCAAAGTGAGTACAGGGTACCAGTTACATCTATGGCTGAGTAAGCAGTAAGCCCGAGAAGAAGCACGCTCTGCTCCCACTGGAACTTGCTTCATGGAATTAACACCGTATTGTAAACTTGAAATATGCTAAGAGAGTAGATCTTAAGTGTTTCCACCAAAAAAGAAAAATAAATCACTATGTGAGGTGACAGATGTGCTCATTAACTCGACAGTGATCATTTCACAATGTATACGTCTATCAAATCATCACACTGTACACTTTAAATATATACAGTTTCATTTGCCAATTATACCTCAGTGAAGCTGGGGAGAAAACTTGCTTCCAACCCAGAAAGAACGCAGTGACACTCTAAGAAACATGAACAACCCAGGAGCCCTATCATACCCTGTCTCTCGGTGTCTGAGAAGTCCCAGTTCTTTCTCCTTTCTGTCCTTCCTTACTCATCTGTGAAATGGAGGCAGAGTGTTGGCAGAATGTACATGCATCAGGAAGTGAAATAAAAGCAGTTGAGTCAGCTTTGTGCAGATCCCCACTCTTCTGGTATGAACAAAACATCTATCCAGGTATAAGCGACAAAATACAAATTGTGTAATGTCGGTAACTCGATGAATGAGTTAAAGGCTTATATCTGCATTCCAAACAAGCATTGCACAATACAAGATGAACAACAAAATTCATGTTAATCATTAAAATTTAATTTTGCTTTACTTAGAACAACATTAAACAGCAAGTACGAAACACTATGAGAGAGAGACCATGGAAGAAAGGAATAAGCTTTATATTTCACACTGGATCCTGCAAATTATGTAGCCAGCCCTGTCCTGGCACCTGCTCTAACAAGAGCTTCTTCCATCCATGGCCCTTCTCCTTGCACATCCCTGCAGGTTAACAGGAGCTACTTACAGGGCTTGGGGATTTAGACACAAGGAACACCTTCCAGTAGGATTCTACGAACAATGGCCCTAAATTCTCTGTGGCACCAGGCACTTTACTCCTGCCTATTCCCAGACACAGCCTTCTGCAAACTGCGGCACATCTGCCCTTCTGAGACAGGGATTGCTCCTGTGCATTTTCTAAAAGTGATGGCTAACAGCTACACTGTGGTATCTGCTAAGTTCATGGAAGAGCCGGGGGAGGAGTGTGAGAAGAACCCACAGGTTTCATGCTTCCAGACCTGCATCTTTAACTAGAGTCCCTGTTATCAATTGACTTTCTAGCTGGGCAGTGCTCCAGCAGTTATTTATGGCTTATCTTTACTGAAAAGACAACCGTAAAGAAAATAGCCTCTCTCCTTGGTTGTGTTTCCCTCCAGACACAGGGGCCCCGTAGCCCTTTCCACCTCTGTTCCTTCACCCAGCACTGTGCAGCCATGGGCTTCTGTATTCTTTCCGTCCTTGCGAGTGAAGTTTTTGGCCTCTCCAACCCCATCCCCTACAGCTGCGCTATTTACTTCCAGGTCTTTCTAATTAGCCAGACTCCTTCCACTACCGCTGGCATTCCAGTTGCCCTTGAACTCGGCATAAAGCTCTGGGGTCAGCCAGCATGGGCATCTTGCTACCTCCTACCCGTCTTCTTGTACACCCATGGGGATGACCACCCACATGCACACAGATACCCACACATGCACATGCACGAGATTTCCCATTGGTCACAGCTGTCTCGTGCTGAGACTGCTGGTTGCCTAGCCCTCTACACACAAGTTTTGTTTCTCAGAGCCACCCTGTGAGGGGAGGGGCTATCATCCCCATTTCACAGAACACCAGACTGAGGCCCAAGGAAGCCAGGAAACTGCTCGTGGGGGAGGGACCCTCTAACTCCACAGTCCGCACCCCACCTCAGGGCAGTTCCACGTGAACAACAACACTGAGGATCCTCGCGAGCCAGGCGCTCGACCTCATGAGCCACCTGTCCTCCCGGCCTCCTCAATGATTAACATGTTCTCCACGGTGTCCTTTTTGTTCTCATGCTTTACCTCGTGACATTTATCAGGTACAGATTGAAGAATTTCTCTCTCTCTTGCTAGGATTTCCCTTCTACCCTAGAGAACTATATTTGAAATGAATTGGCTACTGCAAGTTCCCAGACCCAGAAGTGCATGGGCATCATCCCCGTAGGGATCCCTGGAGCCCCAGACCCACTGAGTGATGAGCCCAGGAATCTTCATTTTAAAGCACATCCATGCCACTGTCACAAGCTGGTGTGTTTGGGAACCCCGAATTCTTTACCTTTATTGTGCATTAAGAATCCGCGGAGATCCTCTTGAAATGCAGGTTCTGATTCGGCAGGTGTAGGGCAGGGCCTGAGAGCCTGCATTTCTTATGAGCCCCCCAGGTGATGCTGATCCTGCGTCCATGTCTGTGGACCACCCATTGAATACTGAGGGTTTAGGTCAGTGGTTCTTAGCCCTGTACAAACACCAGAATCACATGGGGAGCTTTTAGAGCTAAGCTGCCCAGGCCCTACCCCCAGGAATCATGTACTTGGCCTACAATCAAATCAACGTCCCTCAGATCAACTGTTTATTGGAGCTGCCTTGCACTGGCTTGCAAAACCCTACTGTTCAGTTTTTAGGAATTTTGTGAGCCAGGTGGTAAACAGATCCACTATTATCCGTTAAATTACATAAAGTTAATATTAAATTATATTAAAAACAAAGGTAATGCTCAAAACACAGCCCTTCATAATTATTTGATTACATTTAACTACTGTATTTCTATGCTCTTTAGGTCATTGACGTCTCTCGTACCTGTATGGTGGAAACACCATGTAATGATATGCTACTGTGTATTTCTTCTTGATGGTCAATGCCATCAGCTGCCATCAGAGTGTTTACACCTCAGAAATTTGCAAACATTACAAATCAGGGTTTACTTTCCCAGAAAGCTGGTTGTTAAACATCTGTCAGGATACCTGCGATCCTTGAATACCTGCATGGACCATAATCTCCTGAGAGACTTGACAAAAATGCAGACAGCTGGTGACTACCTGACATTTCTGAATCCAACTCTCTGGGTGTGGGGCTGGAGGATCGGGAATGTTTTAAAACAAGTGACCCAGGTAATTTCTTATCTCCAGTAAAGTTGCCTTAGAATATCAGTTAAATCTTCCTATTTAGCAAAACTCTACCCTCTCCTTGTTAAGAAATCTTTTCTGATGGATTTTGAAAAGGCTTTTGATCTGGGATCCTGGGAGTTGCTGTCCCATCCAACTTCTGGACAGAGCACTTCTCCCCGAGATCCCAACAGAAAGGTTCACCAAGAAGCTCAATGGAGCTTGTCCCCTAAGTGTCCTGGCTTCTGACCCCACACCCAAAAGCATCTGCCTTTGATTTTCCCTGGTAAAGAGGGTGGGTTGTCCAGAATTTTCCATGCTCAGCTGTGTCATCAGGCTTTGGTCCAAAGTAAGGCCCTTTTGCTAGTGGCTGGAGAGAATTAAAGCACAAGAAACCAAATGACCAGGGCATAAAGAAAGTTCTACCAGATTGTCTAGTCTAAAGCTTTATTGAGAATTACCAAGGTTCGCCCATCTCTGGGGTCATGGAACTGGACAAATGTGGTCCTTGTGGGGATTGATCCTATAGCCCTGTGTTCTAATCCACAGTTATTAAGCTCAGTATTTCCCTCACATTAGGTAAGAACCCACATGTTTCTCCTTACTTGTTCCTCCAGCAAATCTACAAGTACATAGTCCTGTCACCAGGGTCCAAATGAGGAAATGGTTTAAGAAACATGTCCAGGTTGATGACATTTCTGATGTCTTAATCCCTAACCATGTGTATTTGTTTTCTGCTGTTGCATAACAAATTATCACAAACTTAGCAGCTTAAAAATACACAAATATTATGTCACATGTCAGGAGTCCAGAAAATGGTTCCCGGGTCCTCTGCTCTGGGTCTCGCCGTGCTGAAATCTAGGTATTGGCCAGAGATACAATTCTCATCTGAGTTTCTGCCAAAGCCAAGTTCCACTTAAATTATTATTTACTTATTTTTCTTTAAACTCACTTTATAGAAACTCAGTCTTGTCCTAAGCCATAATGTCTATGAAAACCCCAGCTCGATGGTCAAGTTCTCCTTTTTTTATTCTAATGATATGTTACAAAAAATACTGTTATTAACAACGTTTTAAGGTTTCCATCGAAAATCAACTTGTGCACCAATTGTACCTGCATCACACTTTAGAACTTCTCACTGCGCCCCATCTGGGCTTCCTGACACCACAACCACCACTAACAGGTCCCAGGCACCGGACAAATTATTTCTCTTGCCAACCAGCCACACAGAAGCTACAAAATCCAGACTGCCAGACAAGGACCAGAGCAGACCTGCAGACAAGTGCATACTGTTTCATACAAACACCTCCATAAATTTGATACACATACTATCAGCACCAGAAATGAATTTCCACAGCAGATCCTAATGTTTGCTGATGTTTTGAGAGCCTTAGAAACTATCTTCCAATACAACATATCATTCAATCTTCACAAACTCTGAGGTAATTACCATCATCCCCACTTTGCAGGTGAGAGAACTGAGGCTGGGGGAAGGGGTAGGGCAGATTGCAATGCAAACACAGGTCCTCTGATGCATTTGGCAATGTTTTCCGTGACATCATCACTCTCTCCCAAACAACCTGCTAGTTTCCTCCAGTGATCACTTTCCTTTCGTTCTTGTAGCTGAGAACATGGCTGCTGGGAACACAGACTGCATTTCCCAGCTTTCTTGCAGCCAGGAGAAGCCGTGTGACCAAGTGCTGGCCAATTGGGATGTGAATGGAAGAAATGTGTGCAACCTCTGGCAAAAGTCCTTCGAGATTCTTGCTCTGTCTCCTTCTGTTGGCTGGAATGTAGCCATGATGGCAGGAGCTTCAACAGCCCTTTCGAACAATGAGGTGACCTTGGAAAATAGACACCATGCACAGTGAAGCAACAAGCTAGAGGGACCCACAGTTCCTGAGGACTTTCTGGAGCAGAACAGAACAGCTTCCCTCTGGACTGCTACACGAAGGAGAAATAAACCTTTACATTGTTTAAGAGACTCTTATTTAGGTCTGTGTTATTTATAGCCAAACCTTTCCATAACTAATATAAGGTCATACAGCAGGAAGGAAAACACCAAGGCTTCACTGTCCCCAAATCACAGATCAAGTCCTTGTTTTCTTGGAAACAGAACACCTGGCTGTGGGACTGTAGCAATAGGAGACATGGCTGAGTCATGGCCCACAGGTGGTACTTTGTAAACGCTTATCCACTTAGGTGGAGCCTGGACCAGAGTCCCCATACCTGCCACCTACATGCAATCTGGTGCTGCAGAGTCATTCCTTCTGACAGTTCCTCTTTTTTTTTTTTTTAAAGATTTTATTTATTTATTTGAGAGAGAGAATGAGAGACAGAGAGCACGAGAGGGGAGAGGGTCAGAGGGAGAAGCAGACCCCCTGCTGAGCAGGGAGCCTGATGTGGGACTCGATCCCGGGACTCCAGGATCATGACCTGAGCCGAAGGCAGTCACTTAACCAACTGAGCCACCCAGGCGCCCCTGACAGTTCCTCTTAATAATGCTTCCTATAAGCCAGCTCCTCAGCAGAAATTAAAAAAAAAAAAATCAAAGCAGCCCCATCAAGCATGCCAGGCACTGACAAATATCAGATCAAAGCCAGCTGGGCTGGCAAAACTCTGACACCTTCTTCCCTGTGTTCTTTGAGAATTTGGGAAATGGCAAATGATGGTAATGAGGGGAATCAAAACTTCATTAGGGAGTGGAGGGAAAATGAGCCCAAGCTAAATAATACCCACCCAGAGATGGTGGGGAGAGGAGTAGGTTTTGGCAGGAATATATTGGACAAGCACAGAAGGTGTTGTTGGAAAGAGCAAGAAAAGAATTGTCATTTCTTGAAGCATCTCCAACATTGACCTAACTCCATCAAGTCTATAGTGCTGGTCTAGCCCCTGGAATTCTGCCATGATATTTTCTCACTTTTTGAATTGTGATTTCACACATCAGTAACAACTGGAGGTGGAATCCTTCCCAAGAGCAGCTGCCTCCAGCCCGAACTCCCTATTGGATTCTCCCCAAGTGGCTTCCAATGGTGCTGCCAATACACAATTTCTGGAGTATTGATTTTCACTGCCCATTCTCTATTTGTTCCAACAAGAGAGACAAGATACTGCTGGCCTGGCAGAAGGAAAAATAATTAATTGGATGTCAGTATCCAGAATTGAGAAATAATGGCAACTATTAATACTATTTATTTATTGCCTATGATGTGTCAGGCATTATGCTAAGTGATTTATATCTTCAGCAAAAATGGCTAATATTTATGGAGTATTTACTATATGCCAGGCACTATGTTAAATGTTGTCACATATAGTAGCTCATTTCATCCTCTCAAAAACTCTAAGAAGTAGATACTGTTCTTATCTCCATGTTACTGATTAATTTTTTGAGGCATAGAAGTGGGGATATTTCTCAAAGTCAAAGAACTAAGAAGTTGAAAGCTAGGACTGACCCAATACGGAGCACATTCCATCACCTGAAGGGTGAAAAACATGATTAAGCACAGAATAAACAGGAGGCTAAGAGACTAAGACATTTGCACATCACCATCAATCCCCTTACTCAGCTTTATATTTCTCCATAGTACTTATCACTACATTATGAATTGTTCATTGTCACATCCTGCATTCACAAGTCAGTAACATGAAGGCAAAGATTTCTTTACAATTTCTTCATTGCTATATCCCCAGCTCCTAGAACAGTGCTGAGCACATAGTAAATGCTCAGATAAGGTTGGAGAAAGGAAGGGGTGGAGCATGGGGGGAGGGGAGAAGAGGTTGAGGAATGTTCAATAACATGGAGCATTGTTTGGAGAAAAAGTAGCTGTGAGCACAATATCGTGGGGGAAAGAAGAGATAGGCAAGGAGGCTACAGAATGACTCTAGGCCCAGGCTCGGTAAGGGTAAGGGGGAAAAACTGAAATAGTGTGACTGGAAACAAAAGCCCACAAAACCACACTGAAGATGATAAAAAGAAATTAACAGTTGGCCTTAGTCTGGGACTTAGTCTGGAGACAAGAGGGAGTGATGGGAACAGCAGCAAACTGAAAAAGCCATGTTCTTTTCAAGAGAGTCATGGGATGAAGGGGTGGCCATGTTTAACACCAACCAATTTTTGCCACATAGGAATGCAGCCTCCAAATCAGATTTTTGTGAAATAGTCCAACTTTTTATGTTGGCATCCAAATTCCAAGTTGTCATTGTCATTGTTATCAAATGCCATAGGAATGGAAGTATAGCTTGGTTGGACTGACTCTCCTACACAGAATTATAAAATCTGGACAACGTGTGTTTAAAAACAACTACTTGAATATTCTGGAGAGCAACCAGAAATAGATGGAAAGTAGGAGAGACTTTACCCTTAAAAGATGGGAATTGGATGTGTGGGATTTGCACATTTGTGACTTTTTGCCTGAGGGCATTCACCAATCTTCAGGCAGCTCAGAGCGACAAAAAGCTGCAAGTTTACTGGCTTGAGGTATCAAAGGACAGAGTTCAGGGCTGGAAAAGCAGTCATAAACTCAGGGAGTAAATCCTGGAAGAGAAAGAGTTGCAACTAGAATGGGTCCCAACATCTGCATATAAAATGCACCCAAATCCATGGCCAACTATAAAACTCTATGTTCAGGAGGAGGAGAACCTAGGGACTACAGCAAAAAAGCAACAGATAGAAATACAAAGAACTGGGGTGTCTGGGTGGCTCAGGCAGTTAAGCGTCTGCCTTCAGCTCAGGTCATGATCCCAGGGTCCTGGGATCAAGCCCCACATCGGGCTCCCTGCTCACTGGGAAGCCTGCCTCTCCCTCTCCCTCTGCTGCTCCCCCTGCTTGTGCTCTCTCTCTCTCTAATAAATAAATAAAATCTTTAAAAAAGAAAGAAAGAAAGAAAGAAAGAAAGGAAGGAATACAAAGAACTAAGCAGAGTTTTCAACTCCAGCCGACCATGAGGGAAGTATGATTTGGGGTATGGGTCCAACCAAATTAACTGCCTACTCTTCAGTGTTCACTCTTCAGTGGAACACAACAGAATCCAAAATCTCTATAACATATCATACATGATGTCCAGTAGCCAATCATAAGTCACTAGACAGACAAAGAGGCAGGAAAATGTGACCCATTATCAAGAAAAGAAGCAGTCAACAGAAAATGATCCTGGATGTTGAAATAATTTCAGACAAGAAATTTAAGGCAGCTATTATAAATGCAATCAAGGATTTAAAGAAAATATGTACTTCAGGAATGAATAGCTGGAGAATCTCAGTAGAGATATAGAAACCAAACCAAACCAAAGCAAAGCAAAGCAAAACAATATTACACATAGACTGTAGAGTTGAAAAAAACACAATATTACATATAGATTGTAGAGTTGAAAAAAACAATACCTGAAATGAAAATGTCACTAGAAGAATGTAACATCAGATTAGAGGCAGGAGAATCACTGAATTGAAAGCTCAATCAGTAGAAATTATCCAATCTGAAGAATAGAGAGACAAAAGATTGAAAAAAATGAACAGAACCTCAAAGGTCTCTGGAACAATAGCATGTGGCCTAATAGACATGTAATTTGAAACCTAGAAGGAGAGGAGAGGGAGTATGGGTATGAAAAAAAATACTTGAAGAAAAAAGCCCCAAACATCCCAAATTTGCTGAAAGACATTAATGTACAAGTATAAGAAGCTCAGCATACTCCAAATGAGATAAATACAATGAAAACTACACAGAGGTATATTACAATCATATTCTGAAATGTCACTGTAAAGAGAAAATCTTGGAAGCAGCTAAAGGAAAAAACATATTACATACAGAAAGATAATCGTATGAATGACAGCTGACTTTCCATTGGAAACAATGAGGGCCGTAAGAGAATGGAATGACATATTTATGATGCTGGAAGAAAAAAGATCCATCAACCCATAATTCTTTATCAAATAAAATTATCCTTCAAAAAAGAAAGCAAAATAAAGACATTCAAATAGACAAAGACTGAGAATTCATCATCATAAACTTGTACTATAAGAACTGCTATAGGAAGTTTCATAACGAAGGGAAATGACACTAAGTGGTAGTAACTCAAACCTACAGGAAGGAAGAGAGATCACCAAAAATTGTATAATACATGTCCCAAACTGTCCTGCTGGCATCATTTTATGAAAGATGTGAAAGACTAGCCAGATGAGAGAGGACTGTGTGTGCAAGCTTGTTCATCAAACAAGTAATAGAGGGCTAGCCATCTCTAACATCTGCCTCCCAGCTACAAAAGCCAGGGCTTGTCAAGAAGAGTGGGGAGAACCCCATGAGGGGCTTTCTCTCTCCCTTCACTTTCTGATCCTGCAGACAAGCAGAGGTTGTGTGATCCAGGCCGTGCTGAAGACCCATCTGGCATGTCCACAGCCCGTGAGCAGCAGGGATGGGCTGGTTTAGGAAGTTTTATGGCCTCCTACTCCCTCTGTGCCTGCAAGTGTGTAGAAAGTCTCCCAAGACCAAGGCAATGCATTGTGAATAGGGACCCTGTAACAGGGAAAAACTTAGCATGTCTGACTCCACGTTACTCCTATTTCCCTTGCTGCTGTGACCTATAGGTTAGAAATTTCTGCTTAGCCTTGCATGTAGGCATGTTAATTATTGAAAGAATTTTGCCTACAGCTAATATTTACAAAAACCACTCTTTTCTCAAAACCTACCTCACCTGAGGAGATAAAGACGTAACCAGAGTAGTCATCACCATAATTCCTTTAAGATTGAGAAATGATCATAACTCAGAGGGGATTGAAACTACACCCCACAGGGTTAATGAGGTTGAAACTAGCAGAAAGTGTAAAGCTTGTTTCTCAGAGAACTGTTACCCCTAGTTGGTTATTGTGTCTTTTTAGGCCCCACTAACAAATCCACTGGCTGTCTCTGCAGAAGACTGGACTCAAAGTCAACTGATACTGTTCCAGCCTAGGAACAAACAGGGCCCTGCATTCCTTGCCCAAGACCCATGCAGTTAATACCAGCTCTGAGAGCATGCCCATAGACCCAACTCCTTGTCCTAACATAGTCTGCTGATGTCAGGGGCTGGATTTTACCTCATTCTGGTGTTATGTCTCCACCCCAAAGTGAACATGGGATGTATGTTACATATATGTTTGCTCGATGTGCATGCTCCATCTTTCCTCATGAATAGTCATAAATTTTTCTGCCATTTTCACTAATACGTATGTAATCTGAAGCCCCATGATTATAAAGAACTCCTCCTTTGGGGAGGCAGATCTGAAGCTTGCCTCCCATCTCCTGCTTTGGCTCCCTCTCGAATAAACTCTTTCCTTTGCTGCACACCTGATGTCTCAATGATTGGCTTTGAACGTATGAACTTGGGTTCAGTTACAACTGAATAAAAGGCAAACTGTCTGATCTAAGGAAAAAGGCCCAAAGGGCTCAGGACTTGACTTCTAGTTTGGAATCCTCTTGACTCTTTGAAATGGCTCTTCAGCTTTCCCCTAGGCTCAAAAATAAGTCCAAAGGGAGAGAATGATGAGGGAAAAGGGTCTCAGCCTCTCCCCCCTTGCAGTGCTCTTGTGAGGGTCCAACCTGTAACTGCTCATTGGAAATGTCTGAAGCTCTTTAAAAAAAAAAGAATTTGGGGCCTATGGGTGACTTAGTGGGTTAAGCATCTGCTTTTGGCTCAGATCATGATCCTAGGGTCCAAGATCCAGCCCTGTGTCAGGCTCCCTGTTCACCCCCTTGCTTGCTTGTGCTCTCTCTCGCTATCCCTCTCTCAAATAAATAAATAAAATCTTAAAAAAAAAGAAATCTCTTTAAAAAATTAAAATTAAAAAACAAAGAATTATTATGAAGAAAGGCCCTTCCCTTACACACACTCAACTCTTTTCAGGGTGTAAAAATCCACAGGGAGGCTGGGTTTAAAACACTCAGTATTGGCGAGGATGTGGAGAAATTGGACCCCTCGAGCTTTGTTGGTAGGAATGTAAAATGGGGCAGCTGCTTTGGCCAACAGTACGACACTCCCTCAAAAACTTAAACACAGAATTAGCAGATGATCCAGCAATTCCACTTCTGGATAGAGACCCAAAAGAATCGAAAGCGGGGACTCAAACATGCACATCCATGTGCACAGCAGCAGTATTCACAATCGCCAAAAGGTGGAAACTAAGAGCCCATCACCAATGAATGGATCAACCAAGTGTGGTGATACGTATAATGGGGTACTATGCAGCCTTCAAAAGGAAGGAAAGTCTGGCACAAGCTACCACATGGATGAAACTTGAAGACATGCTAAGCAAAATAAACCATATAAGTGAAATAATGGACAAACAGTGTAGGATTCCACTTATACAAAGTACATAGTCAAATTCATAGAGACCGAAAATGGAATCCAGGTTCCCAGAGGCTGGGGAAGGGAGTAAACAGAAATCTATTGTTTCATGGGGACCCAGGTTTAGTTTCAGAGGACGACATGGTTCTGGAGACAAATGGTGGTGATGGTTGCCTAACGGTGTATAAAGTAACAGTTGCATAACACTTAAAATAGTTTAAATGGAAAATTTTATGTTATGAATATTTTATCACAATTTTAAAGCCCTTTAAAAAACACACATGAGCCCCCAAGACACAATGATTTTTTAAAGACTTTATTTATTTTAGAGAGAAGGGGGAGAGAGCGAGAGAGGGGGAGGCATAAAGGGAAAGAATCTCAAGCAGACTCCAGGCTGAGCATGGAGCCCATCATGGGGCTCAACCCCATGACCCTGAGATCATGACCTGAGCCAAAACCAAGAGTCAGATGCTTAACCAACTGAGCCACCCAGGCACCACGACACAATGAATTTTTTAAAGTGAAATTTCCACGGGGCATGGACTCCAGTGTCCCAGACCTCAAGGATAGCTAGCTAACTATCATTCACAAGCCTTCAGGCACAGGAACAGTGACTGCCCAGGGTCTAGAGAGAAGCAGACATGGAGAGAACCACATGCAGCCGTTTGCTCAGCCTAGAGCTGCTCCGCACCGGTGTTTCTCCCAGGCAGGATCCCATTGTGTTGGTTTCCCAATGTGCCCCTTCCCTCCCTCGCCATCTCCCCGGGGCCAGGCGTATGTAATATTTGTTAATACAGCCACCGACTTGGTGAACTCCTTGATTCCTCATGACCCCATGAGGTAGGAACCACCATGGTCTTCATTGTACAGGTGAGGAAACTGAGGCACCAAGGTGTTCAGATCTTGCTGGACATTTTGCCAGCATTTGGGGAAAGAGACAGGACGCAAAAGTAGGCCAGCTGGTTCTGGAGCCATGTTCTTAGTCATAACTCCTGTTGCCATTCTAACACAAGATGTGCCTGTCGCTCAGGCATAAAGGGCCTTCCTAATGCAGGTGAATAGTTTATTGTTGATTTGTTTGGGGTCGTGTGAAGTCAGGCCTCCTCGGAGAAGCCACCACCTCAAGGATGCTGATGTCAACGGCAGCTTCCTTGAAGTGAGTGCTTTCTGTGTCCCAGGCACCATCGCCTTGAATCCTCCCAGTTGTGCGGGGCGGGCAGATATCGTCCCTATCTCACGGATGAGGACAGTGGGGCTGAATCTTTGGCTCACTTGCCTGAGTCTACACCTGAGCTGGGATTAAAAGCCAGGTGTGGCTGACCTAGAATCTCTACCCCTCAACCCAGCAATTCACAAGGAGGGGGTGCATTTTGATCCCCAGGGGACACTTGGCACTATCTGAAAACATCTTCGCTTATCTGGACTCAGGGGTTGGCTACTGGCATCTGGTGGGTAGAGGTCCGCAAAGCTGTTACACACCCTGCCATGTGCAGGACAGCCTCCTCCACGAAGAACTATCCAGCTCAGAATGTCAACAGTGCTGAGGTTGAAAGCCCTGTTTCAACCCTAAGCTATGAATAAAAGCAGTGCCAGGATCTCAGTTCTAGGTTTCTAAATATTTCCCCCAAAGTCTTAAAATACACGCCATGGCACGTCAACCGTGGCTATCTCTGGGTGGTGAGTTGTATTTTCTTCTTTTGGCAAAACTGCATTTTCTAAATTGTCTGTGATGAATATGCATTAGTCTTGTAAAGAAGTTTCAGCTTTTTAGAGAAGCCCATGAGCTTTAAGTTGGAGAACCCTTCTGCGTTGCCATTTTGTTATCTGATGCTGGGTTTCAGGAAGGCGGGTCGGGCTCAAGGTCTGGCTCTGCCAGTTGGTGGATGTCACCCTGGGATGTCACCTTTCTGAAACTGTTTCCTCATCAGTGATGTGGAGACCATACATTTGCATCTGTGCCTCGGTGACCTGGGTGCCTGAGCAGGTGCCGGGCACTGTGGAGCGGAGCATGTCGTACGTGTCAGCTCTGTTCACCTCCCCAAACGCCCACAAGGTTGGACACTGAACCGGAGGAAGGAGAAGTAGCTTGCCCAAGCTCGTGCATGGGGTAGATGGTAAAACTGAGGCTAGAACCAAAGAGGTTTGCCTCCCAAAAGCTGTTCATTCTGCACAACCCCACTGCTCCTCTCCACACCAGCCAGCAAGCTAAGGCTCGGCAATGGTGCTTCTGATCTTCCTGCTCATGGGGGCACTTTGCACACACTGCCCTTGAAAGACTGCTTGAAGGGTGCCTGGGTGGCTCAGTTGGTTAAGCGACTGCCTTCGGCTCAGGTCATGATCCTGGAGTCCCGGGATCAAGTCCCGCATCGGGCTCCCTGCTCGGCAGGGAGTCTGCTTCTCCCTCTGACCCTCCCCCCTCTCATGTGCTCTCTCTCATTCTCTCTCTCTCAAATAAATAAATAAAATCTTAAAAAAAAAAAAAAAAGACTGCTTGAAGAATTCCACATATAGCCAGCATCCTTGAGCTCCTTGAACAGAAAGGGCTGTGTGGTATCCATCTCACTCTAACCCTCCAGCCCCAAAGGGTCTGGGATGAACCAGCAGACTGATCAACATCTGGACGGACTCAGGAAGCTGCCTTCCTTCACCCTCGCTGGCAGGGGCTTCAAGGCCAGGTTGGGTGGGCCCAGCCTTCTGCAGAAGCAGGGCGGGGTGAGGCTTAGCCAACTGGAAAGGAGAGAAGCCGACAGTGAGGCTCCGAGGTGTGGTGGAGTGCCTCTGTCTTCTTTCCACCTCCGTCTTGTGAAGACGTTACCCTGTCCTCGTCAAGCTGAGGGCCAAGCTCAGGGGAGCCTGAAAGCCCCATCAGCTCCTGGCCCCTGGCCATGACACCATGGAGGTCGGGTTGCCAGAGATAGCAGGTCTTTTAGTATAAGTATGTCTCATGTGATGTTTGGGACATACTTATACTTAAAAAATCATTTGTTGTTTGTATGAAGGGCAAATTTAACTGGGCATCCCTCATTTTACATGGCCACCCTACATGGAGGAAAAGGGCCGAGGCCATAGTGCTGGCCCTTATGACAATTCTATTCAGAACAGGTCACTGTGACCCTTTCATATTGGCGCTGGGATCTGAACCCTCGCTGATTCAGCCTTTGCATCTTTTTAAAGGCACATCTTTTACCTCCTTTTCCTGTATAATATCCTCCCTTGGCTCTCCCATTAGCGAAGGCTAAAGGCTCAACTCCTTAGCTACGTCTGTTTTATGCCCTGCTATGCCCCCAAGGCCCGGACCCAGAGCGGTGCGGAGAACACTGGCCGAATGAGCAGGTGCGCGGTCTCCAGGAGGATGGCCCCAGCTACCTCCAGCCTCACTGCCTATCCCTCCTCCCTCCCTGGGACATCCTGCGGGGCGCCACACCAAGCTTCTTTCACTCCTCAACATCACTTGCTTCCGAGCCTGAGTCCCAGCCCTCCCAGCTCCTCCCCATTCTTCAATCTCAGCTCTCCTCTGACTTCCACCCTGAGATCTGGAGTAAAAGGAATGCCTATCCACCCTGAGCATGCAGATGGTGTGCTGGCACTGCTTGAAGCACCCTCGGGTTGTTCATCCTCCTGACGTTGGGGTGAGGTGGGTAGTTCTAGTGCCAATCGCCTTTGACACTCAGTCAGGATGAGTCCAGAATCCCAAACCTTGAGGTCTGACTCCCAGCCCACACTTGCACTAGCTCCCCTCTTCACCCACCGCCGGTGTCAGGAACTTTCGGCCCTGGGGTGCGATTGCCTGCTTGCTTGTCTGAGCCCTCCACTAACCCATGCGCCCCCTCCCCCCGAGGGGAGGGATACAGGCTTATTCCTGCAGAACCCCCAGCACCTGTCATAGACCATGTCTGATAATAAGAATATCAATCCACATGTTTCGAGTGCTTCCTATGTTCCAGGCACTTTCTAAACGTTGTATGCATTTCACTCAATTTCCACGACAATCCCATGAGTTGTAAGTACGATTGTCATCCCCACTTTACAGATGGAGAAGCTGAGACACAGAGAGGCTAAGGTAGTAGCTCAAGCCTCATAGCCAGTGACAGAGCTGGGAGCCAAACCAAGGTGTAGGTGAGTGAATAAAGGAGCTTTTCTGCTGACTTAACAAGATCCTGAGAACCAACTGGTAAAATACAGGAGGAGGGGGTTACTGTAGAAACAGGCACAGAGGGGCCCCACGCCAGATCCCAGATCGGCTCTGGACAGAATGCACTCCCCATCTCTAAAGGCCAGGACCAGCCGCATTCATTCCCTTAAAGTATCCTGAGACCCCGAATACTTATCCAGTACTCGATCCTGCTCTATACTAATAACAAACCATAGTAACAGTAGCTCAAACTACGGAGAATGTGCCGCCTGCCTGTGGGGAGCTGACTGCTCCACGCATCCTTGGCCACCAAACTTCTGGCTCTTACCTCATTTTATCAAGGAGGTTCAGAACAGGGAAGGGGCTCTGGCAAGGCCGTGTGGCTCCTTGGTGACAGAGCTAGGATCTGAGAACCAGCCTGTGCTTCTAACCACCACCCCCTGCCCCCTGCCCTGATGTCACTCCCCCTTGAAACGAGGGCTTCCACCCACCAACAAGCACTATTGCAAACTGCAGCAATGAAATTCTGTACAAGGCATGCCTCGGGCAGGGAAGGGTCCCCCCTCCTTTCGGTTTGTGCTACAAAGCAAACGTCCCTAGGGAGGGGCAGTGACACAGCTCTCTCTCCCCTGAGCCAGCCACGGATCATCAGGAAGCTGCAGTTTTTACCAGAAGGATCTCTAACAAAACTGATTTACCTCAATTCATTCTGCACTTCCCCAGACAAGCCAACTGCAATAAAAGTTCATTCATTGCTTTTCTTTCATTAACCAATGACCAGCGAACACTGCTGCTGGGTGCTGGGCCCCATTGGGGTGTCAGAATCAAGTCATAGCTTGGACTGGTACAGGGAGGAAGTCAAGAAGACAGAAAAATAGACAGCCGGGCAATGATGCACCAATGGATACATGTGGAGGTGTGGGGGCCACAGAAGTGCCCATCCCAGCTGGGGAGAACAGAAAATAAAACCTGAGATGAGGCATGCAGGATGAGTAGGAATCAGCCAGAAGAGGCGTGGGGAGGAGGGGTCAGAGGGACAGCATGTGCAAAGGCCAGGGGGTAAGCGTGAGGGAAGCCTGCTCTGATGGCTAAATCCGCTCAGCGCCCAGGGAGTATGGACTGTGCACTGGGGAATGGGGAAAGCCTTCGGCAGGCAGGGTGCAGCCTTGATGCTGAGGACAAGGGGAAGCCATGAAAGGCAGATACAGCCGCATTCACTGCTCTTTGTTGGCCCAGTGCTCCCTTCCTGGCCCCCTGCACCTGGGTGGGGCCTTGTGAGTGCTTCTAAGAGGTGTGGCCAATGGGCTGTGAGCGGAGCAGAAGTGAGACATGTCCCTTCCAGGCCGAAGCATCTAAAATCCAGTGCATGGGGCCTGCAGGCCTCCTCCCTGCCACGGGGACCCTGGAGCCACACGCAGCTAAGAGATGGAGCAGTTGGGGGTCTGAGTCACCATTCCGCAGGAAGCTTCCCTGCAGAGGCGCTAAATCCAGCGCAGACCTTGTGTGAGTGAACAGTAAACGCTGGGTTCAGCCCCTGAGGTTTTGAAGTTTGTTTACAGAAGCATGGGAGAGCGAGTCCAGCCTGCCTAAACCAGAACACCACACACTTGGTGACTCATGGTCAGGGAGATGCTTTGGTTAGACAGGCTTAATAGGTATCAAACAAAAGTTAGATGAGAAATATTTAGGTCTGGAGTAAGCACCTGCCAGTGGGTTCATGCCCACCGGGATCTGATCGCGGTCTCTGTTCCACAGGCTGAAATCTCCGTCTTGTCCGCTGTGGTCACATGGTGGCGTCAAGGGAAGCCTGGGGGGATCCAAGGCAGCCTCAGGGTTTTGCTACTGGTGGCCTAACACACCCTAACAACCGTGCTATCCGAATGTGATCGATCAATAGTGTAAATGGCTAGCTCAGCCCAGGAGGACCAGTCCCACTGATGACACAAGAAAGAAGGCCTGCTGTCTCTGTCGGCTAGTTGTCATATCCACCTGGGATATGTGTGGAGCCTGAGAGACAGAGGAGCTGGATCTTTTGCATCTTCTCAGGTTGGGACCCCGGCCACCACGCCTGCGGGTCATGGGCGTTCAAGGTCTGTGTTAAAAACGGCACAGCCCTAAAGCCCGTGTCTGCGGCTGATCTGACACCACCTGCTTCACTTTTCACATCTCCTCCCCAGAGCTCGGCGCACAGCCCCGCAGCCATCTGCGAAGGGAGCTTGGCACGCAGGCTTAATCATTACCAACCCTGTATATGTCTGCGAGGGGCCGTGCCGGCCTCCTGTAAACCCAGCCCTGCGCCCCCGGCCCCTGGAGCCACACACAGCTAAGAGATGGAGCAGTTGGGGGTCTGAGTCACCATTCCGCAGGATGGCGGTCCTCGGTCACTCTCCTTTCTGCGTCAACAAACGGAAAGCCCATCTAGCTGTGTAAATTGGGCAAATAGATGACAGACTTTGTGAGCCTGGGCTTTCCTGGTCTATAGAAAAGGAGGAATAGCAGGCTGTACGTCAGGATCTCTGAGCCCAGCAGATGACACATTCGTTTTCTCAGTTTCTCATTATTTGGTCTCATCGCATGGATACTAATCTTAATTTCAGACATCGTGAGCGTGACTTCAGGAGGCAGTGGGCCCAGAGCATTCATTTTACAGATGGGAGGACTGAGGCCCAGAGAGGAGGTGGAGTCATGCTATGAGTTCGAGACAAAGCCAGAACTAAAGCCCAGGTCCCCGTGGTATAGAAAAATCTCTTAAACATAAAGCAAACACACACAACTTATACACATGCAAGTATTGTAATAAAGTAGAAGGTTGTTCCTTCTTGATTTTGAAATGAGATCACTAAGTGCTTGTGGTCACGTGCACATAGGTAGAAACCCTACTGGAATTGGGTTGATTATTTAAAGGTCTGATGGCCTCCCCTGAGAAGTCCAGAGATGTGCCCAGCTGGGTCCTGTAGGTTACAAAATCTCTCTGGATTCTCCATCTCCTGGCCCTGCTGTCCTCCACGAGGCTGATGGACGGGGTCTCCCCATGAGGGGGCAGGACAGCCCTCAGCATCTTCGGGTTCACATCCATCCACCTCTACAAACCCAGAGAGAAGAAAGTGCCCATTGAAGGCCCAGGGCTCACCCACCCCCCAACAGCTAACTGTGGCCCTCCCCCCACCAGCCTCCTGAACGGTACCAACCACCTGGCGCTGCGGTCAGAAGTGGGGACGGGGTTCAGAGAGCGTCAGATGTCTGTCACAGTGAGGACGGTGCATTACAGTCCCTGTTTCGCCTATAGACCCTAAAACTCGTGGCTGCCGCAGATGAATACACAGATGAATGAATGAATGGAGTGTCATAAACTTTTACTGACTTGCTGATCCTTTAGTGCTGTGTGCGCCTGCTGCAAAGCCCCAGGGACCCCCTGATCTCGCCCAACATTCCCCTGCTCCCACCCCAAGTGCCCTGCAAGACGCTGGACAAGCCCACGAGGTGCAAAGGCAGGAAGCTAATGAATCAAGAACACCCCTGCCCAGTGCTGGCCTAAAGCTTCTCTCCTGAGCACTCCCCACCATGACAGGATCCCTCACTTTAGCAGCACGAGCACTACTGCAGAGTAAAGAACATAGGTTTCCAAATCCAACAGACCCAGGTTCAAACCCCAGCTCTGCCCCTCAGTAACTGAGGGTCGCCCTGCACATTCTGTCCCCTCAGTGTCCTTATCCATAAAGTAAGCATAATCGCAGAACCTACCTCCGGGAGTATGGTGAGGGTCAGGTGACTGCATGGGAAGTCCCCACAGTGCTCAGGACACTTCATGGGGGGCTACTATTAGCTCTTCTGGATCCCAGAGGGCCACTCTTAACCCAACAACATCCCACGTACTTATCAGCACTTGCTTTGCAGAAAATAGACCCCTCTGGGGTCTACCTTGATAATAAGGAGTGTGGAAGAGATCCAGAGCAGAACAGCAAATCCATGGGGCTACCACCGCTTCCAAAGGACTTCTGCAAACATTAACTCACTTAATCCTCCCAGTGATCCTGACGTACAGCCTGCTATTCCTCCTTTTCTATAGACCAGGAAAGCCCAGGCTCACAAAGTCTGTCATCTATTTGCCCAATTTACACAGCTAGATGAACCCCAAATCAGTAGTCTACCCATAGTCTTTACTATATAGGACTGGAACCTAAGAACCTGCTCCCACTCATGGAACCACACTCCTCTCCTGGAGAGAAACCCTCCAAATGCCCCAGAGAGAGGCTCACGACCAAAATGGAGATCCACAGGTAGCTGGGCGCTGAGCTCCTCACAGCCCTCTTGCCCCCCATTAAGGAAGTCTGCCGCTTCCTGCTGCGACCTGGGACGAGCAACTAAACCACTCTGAGCGACCCCGCCTTCTCTCTGGAGTTGGGTGACACTGGTGCCCTCCTCCCAGGCTGCTGTGCGCTGTGGCAAGGTTAGGGGCCCCCTCTCCTCCCTTCCCCTCGTCTTCGGTGGCGGCCCGTTCCTGACGCAAAGCACCTGCAGCCGATCTAGCCCTCCCCCGCCTTCAGAGGTGGCACGTGACCCAGGTCCATCCAATCACGGTGCCCTAAACGCCCGCCGCAGTGATTGGGGCATGGGTGGGCACATGACCCAAAGAGGACCAATCCAGTCCCTGCAGGAACTTTATGAAAAGACCTCTCTTTCTGCAGGAGTGGCTAAGTCTGGCCCGCTGGAGGCCACGCCCCCCACCTGCTGCTGGGGGTGGAGTCAGAGCCACTGGTTACGGGGTGGGGGAGGGAAGTTCCCCCAAAGGAAATTGAGATGCCCTTTCCAGAAGAAGCAGGAATGTGGGCTGGGTTGGCCAGAACAAGGGATGGTCATCACAGACCTTATCAGCAGCAGGTTGTAGGAACTGAGCTGACATGTCGCCAAATAGACCACTGGTGTCCTGGTGATCCCAAATTACTCAGGCTAACTCACAGTTTCTGGAAGGAGGATCCAGGTCAGAAAGTGATTTAAGGACCCCAAACAATGCATGGAGTATTTGAATTCACTGCCCAGCTTGGATGCGGGGCTCAGATTATTTAAGTTTTATTTGCAACTCACCGCTCTCTTGCTGACACTGTAATTATTTTGTTGGGATCCTTCTTTAGCACCAGGCTTTGCTTTCGCCCAGCAGCCTCCTCAGGGCTTGGTTGTAAACAGAAGGTTGGATGTAGATGCGCCAGGAGCAGCAGAACTGCAGCGGTGGGATAGTGGAACCGGCTGTGTCCCTCTCTGCGGGTGTACGTCCGTCACCTGTCACCTGCTGCCCTCCAGCAGCGCTTGTTGCAAATGCCCTAATACCACCAGCTGCCTTCCATCAGCGCCACCACCTGCCAAGCCAACTCAGCTCCTGGGTGTCCTTCCTTCCTCCTCAATCTTTCTCAAACTCCACACTGTGCTCCCCCATCCTTTTCTCTGTCACCATCCACCTGTCTTGATTGCTGTTACTGTTAATAAGTCTTAATGTCTAGTAGTTGAAGCTCTCCAACTTTGTGATCTTCCTTGAGATTGTTGTTCCTGGATATTTACATTTTCATACAAACTGAAGAATCAGCTTATCAGTTTACACACGCACACACCACTGTTGAGATTGTGAGGGATTGTACTATACCTGTACATTAATTTGACATTAAATCTTAAATTTGCACATTAAATTTGTACATTAAATCTTTCCATTTATTTGTGTCTTTTAATATTTGTCTCCCTAGTATTTTATACTTTTCTGTGTAGATTCTTACACATCTTTCATTAGATTAATTCCTAGGTATTTGATTTTTGATACTGTTATAGTGCTGTTTTAAAACTTCATTCTATAATTGTTTCTTGCTGTTATATAGAAAAGCAATCGATTTTTGTATGTTGACTTTGTATCTAGGAATTTTAATAAAATTCATTTATTTATCAGTAATTTATCTGCAGATTCTTCTGGATGTTCCAATTACTCAAATAAGTCATCTATTGATGATTTTATTTCTTCCTTTCCAATTCCGATACATTTTATTTCTTTCTCTTCCTTTATTTTACTGGCTAGAACCTTAGTACAACTGTGTACCAGCCATGATATAAACATCCTTTCAACATTTCACCAAGTTTTTTGTAGATACATCCAATCAGATTAAAGAGGTTCCCTTCTATTCCTAGTTTGGCAAGAATTTTTAATGAATGGATGCTGGAATTTATCAAAAGCTTTTTCTGCTTATGTTGAAATAGCAGAATGATTTTTATGCCTTTATTCTGTTAATATGAGAAATTGTATTGGTTGATTTTAAATGTTAAACCAACCATGTATTTCTCGAATAAATCTGATTGGTCATGACACATTACTTTTTAATCTATCATTAAATTTGATGTGCTGATATGTTTAAAATGTTTGCACCTATGCTCAAAAAGGAGATTGGCCTATGATTTTTCTTTTTTGTAATGTTATCAGGTTTTATCAAAGTTATATCCTCATAAAGTGAGTAAGGAAGGACTCATTCCATCTTCTTGTATTCTCCGGAAGAATTTTTGATATTTGTATTATTCTTTCCTTAGATGTTTCCTACATCTTTGCCAGTGAAGCCATCTGGACCTGAAGTTTTCTTTGTGAAATGGTTTTAAATGATAAATTCAATTTCCTTATTAGATAAAAGACTCCATCCAACCAGGAAGGACTAGGCTGAGTTGGGGCCGGATGGTCAGCTGCCTGAAATGCAACTCCTATAGTCAGAGATATGTTCCTTTGGGTTTGGTTGACCCATTCCCCAGTGATTCTCGTCTCAACTATAAACACTCTTTGAGGAATTAAGCATCCTCCCTAGCACCCCTGATTCCTGCCCCCAAGACTGAACAGAGACCAGTGTGAGCATCAGAACAGAGAGGTGAGAAAGTGAGAACTTTCACTTGGGTGTGAAAAGAGAGTAGAAAGAATTTTGTAGAAGGATTCAGATACATTTTTCATCAGCATCCCCAACCAATTTCTCTGGGCCCTGAACCTTTATAAAGGATGACCTAATACTCACCAACAAGGGGCAAATCCTCTCCTTTTCAAAAGCTTCCTGAGTTCCTAAAGTGAAGGCCACTGATTGGATCAGGACAAATTGCCTGCAAAAAAAGGAAGGTCTACATGTGCGGCAGCCGTGAGGTGACAAGGAAAGCTGATCATCTTACTGGTCCCACTGGTCTGAGATGAATGACTTTTATTAGCTTCACGCCACCCAGGTCCCAGCCTGAGTTTAATTTCACATCATGCAGCTTTCAAAAATGAGCAATTGGGAACAATATTTATTGGGGAAATCTTTTTGTACACATAGCCACCAAACCCAGGCAACATTTTTCTTCTTTAATTTCCATCTTGTGCTTCCTGCAGAAACAAATAACTCTGCGTGAAGGAGCCAAGGCAGGAAACATGCATGTTTCGGAACCCAGAAACACCTGATTTGAAGGGATGGAGACTCAGCAGAGGGGCCGAAGAGGTGAGGTGGCTGCCCCAGGGCCCAGGGGGTTGATGGGTAAGTGCATTTTGTTTGGAACAAGTGGTGTGGTTGGTTTTTTAAAAAATGTTTCAACTACAAAAAAATTCAGGGATTTAACATAAAAATCCAGCTGTCTGGCTTCTCTCTCTCTCTCTCTTTTTTTTTTATTATGTTATGTTAGTCACCATACAGTACATCATTAGTTTTTGATGTAGTGTTCCATGACTCATGATTTGCGTATAACACCCAGTGCTCCATGCAGTACGTTCCCTCCTTAATACCCATCACCGGGCTAACACATCCCCCCAGCCCCCTCCCCTCTAAAACCCTCAGTTTGTTTCTCGGATTCCATAGTCTCTCATGGTTCGTCTCCCCCTCCAGTTTCCCCCTCTTCATTTTTCCCTTCCTTCTCCTAATGGTTCTCTTGAAAAGTCAGCTCTATCCACACTGGTGGGCAAGAGGGTGACAACCAGGCGGAGGGAAATAGGCAGGGCGCACACTCTCCAGTTTGCCTCCCCACGCACTTCATTCATGTCTGGTCCCTATCAAGTGATCAGCTCATCTTGGTTTGCTCCAGATGGTTCTGGTCTTCAAACTGCAAGTCCCACATCCTCTGAACCCTCCCAGTCCCGGACAACCCAACACAGTTGACCATCTCAGATACCTACTTGGCCCCGATCAACAGAGTAGATGAAATTCACATGGTGCGTGTTACAGGCTAAGCAGAGTTCTGGACATTTTAACCGGATGAACTCACTTAATCCTCACAGCACCCCTATGAGGCAGGTACTCTATCCATCTCCATTTTAAGGTGAGAAACCAAGGCACAGACAGCAGAAGTCATACAGAGCGTGGGGGACTCCACTATGGGTTGGGACTTCAGTATTGTTCCCTGGAGGGGGTCTCTAAGCCAGGTGAGCGGAGATTCCTTATCTTAGGCTCTTGTGAGAGAAGTAGGCACATGACCTATTGCTTATCCATTTGTCACTATGGCTTTCTTTGTAGCAGATGCTGTTCTATGTGTACCCAACAGCTGGTCCCCCCCTCAATATTTTGTAGGGCCCAACATGTTCAGGGAAGGTACTGCTTCCGCCCAGCCCCAGAGGATGAACCGGGATGGTCCCCAGCATGGTTATTTTACTCTCCTTTTCTTAGTTTAGGGCAAGGTATGCAGCCCAGTTCTGAGCAATGAGATGCAAGAAGAGCTATGAGGAGGTTTTTATGCCTCAGAAGGTTTTTATTCCCTGATAAAAATAGTCACAAGAAAGAGGCCTCCTCCTACTTCCTATTTTAATGAGATTGTGTGAAGATGTGATGCTTGGAGCTATGGCAACCATTTTGTGACTTAGGGACAAGCCTAAGGATGGAAAGTCGAAGGATTCAGGCTGGTAGAGCAGGAGCGTAGAAAGGGCCTCAGTCCCTGCTGACAGAATTAAGCCACCAAACCACCTGCAGAGTAACCCTCCCCCAGATTCCTTCATGCATTACTTAGGACACTGTTAGTTCATTATACTGTTACTTGCAACCAAACATATCCTAACTGATACACTATGGGACCCTCAAGAACTCCTTTGCTGTTCCCATAAAGTCTAGAGTAGCCTACTCCCTATTTTCCTTCTCTCTGGGCTCCACCCTGATTTCATAGGGACTTCCAAGGTTTGGGGGCTCCTCCTAAGCATGAGGCACCCCAGACCCAATCTGATCATGCCAGCCACATTGAAGAAAAAAAGAGAGAAAGAAAAATCAGTTGGTTCATAAGCCAAAAGCTCACCATGCAGAAGAGAGCTAATTCAAGAGAAGGGACACTTCCCCCCCACTTCACTCAGTAAGTAATGTGTTGAGTGCCTACAAGGGCCAAGAACTGCCCCATTTCTATCCCCTTCATGCCTCCTCAAAGCACCTCTCCTTCATTATGGTGCCTTCAGGTCCTGGCTTTGACACTGACTAACTGTGTGGCTTTAACAAGGTCCTTTGCCTTTCTGTGCCTCACTTTCCCCATCCTTAGAGTGAAGATGAGAACAATTCCAACCTCATAGTGTCTTTGTGATGATTGTAATAAGATAATGATTGTAATGTTTTCAACAAGGCTCCTGGCACATAGAAATGCTCGGTAAATGCTTGTGGTTACCTTTGTGGCCAGGGTGGGAAGTAGGGCAAGAGAGGACCCAGGCACCCATCTTCCTGTTTGCAGGTAAGGGACCTAAAACTCTGAGAGGTGAAACCTGCTTTTCTCAAGTCACCCAGATAATAAGTAAATAATTAAATTTGATTTTTTTCAACCCAGATTTGTCCAAATTCAAACCTGTTCCCGAGAGTGGGATATGATTTTGAAGTAGGTGAGAATTTTCATTCATATCTGGGACCCTAATGATAAAGAAAAGCAGAGAGGCTCTCTGTAAGGCAGGCCACATGTTTTTACTGAGGCTTTTGATTAAAGACAATCACCCTTGGTGAGAGAATTCAGCCGATTCCAGCTTATCAAGAAAGTTAGCCCCTAATGGCAAAGGAATGAAATATCCCCCCAGCTCCTGCCAGATGGTCTCCGAAGCCACCGAACCACAGGACTTGATTATGGGACAAGAATAAGGTCGCGGGCCCCAGACTGGAGAACAACATCCAATTGATTCTCCAATGACTTCAAATTAACTGTGAGCAAAGCAGGTAGTTAGTTGTATAAGCATAGATCTTTTTGTGGTCTTAATTAAATTTCCCCTAGTAGAAATACTGCTTTGAGAGTTTCGGAAGGAAGACATAATACTCGGGAAATGCATCTGGATCTAAGCTGTGTCTGTTGCGTAATTAGAGTTCAGGTAAGCTCTCCCCAACCCCCGCAGCATGTGTAAGCACTCTTTTGTTGGATGGTAATTATTGATAATTATTATTAGCAACATCCTCATAACACCTACACTCCGCTTCCCTGTGGATCCCCACCCATCCTCTACAAGACAGCAAGCTACAGCCCCTGGGCCAAGTGTGGCCGCTGCTTGTTTTGGTAAATAAAGTTTTGGAACACCGGCACCTCGTTCATGTGCGTGTTTCTTCTGGCTGCTTTCAGGTGACAACAGCAGAGGGAGACCTTATGTGGCCAGCAAAGCCTGAAATGTCTGCTCTCCAGTGCTTCACAGAAAACGTTGACTGACATTTGCAGAGACAGTGCGAGAGACACCTGCCGAAGGACGATGTTGGCCACGCCCAGGGGCTGACGTCACGCGGAAGGCGATAGGGAGCTGCTGAGCCTGGAGGTGGAGGTGAAGTGGCCTCCGCAGCCGATGCGGTCAGCCGGCGCCCCCGCCCCACCCCCTTGTCATCCCCTCTACCTGGACAAGGCTGCTTAGTGCAAACACCTGTGAGTCTACCTGAGGGGTGTCTTTGGCATCGCCAGCCCGTCGCGCCAGGGAGCAGGGCCAGCGAAAGTGCCCGGGGGGCAGTCCCCTCCCCAGCAAGCTGCAGCCCTCAGCCAGCGGCAGCCAGGGAGGTGGTAGATCCATACCCCGGCTCCCCTTGCCACGCTGCTCCCAGTGCTCCCAACAGGACTGAGATCCGCTTGCCCGCACAGTAACAGTAACTGCCCCACGACAGACCCTCTCTCGTCCTCTGTCCCTTTCCCACCCCCCACGGTCTCAACTGGGATGGGCTTGCACTCACACCCTTGCCACAAGATCTGCTTCTGGGGGAAACCAAGCCAGACAGCCGGATCCTCACTGAAGAAAGATCACTCGGGTTGCATCTTGGAGAGTGTCCGCAGTGGGTCCCCTGTCTTCATGATTGGCACCTTCCGCAGGGCCCCCCCGGGCCGTCCGGGGCTCCGCCTTCTCGCTCAGCTCAATGCCCCCCCACATCCAGTCAACCCCAAAGCCAGTCCAGCGTCTCTCCTGAATGTTTCACGAATCTGTGCACTTCTGCAGGCCTCCACTGCAGCGCCCCTGGGCCCAGTCACCAACCTCTCTCACTCGAACCACCAACCACACGCCAACCTCCTCCCTGAGCTTCCTGACTCTGCCCTTGTCTTCAATACAGCAGCCAGAGGGTCCTGTTCCTCCCTGCTCACTTCCTGCCATGGCCCCCACCTCACTCAGAATAGAACCCAACGCCTCCCTATGACCTCGACCCATAGGGACCTAGATGAGCTGGCCCCTCGTCACCACTCTGACTCTATCCCCTGTCACTCACTCCACTCCTTGCTGGTTCCTAAACACGCCAGCGACACCCCAGGACCTTTGCACCCGTGTTTCCTCTCCCTGGAGCACTCTTCCTCCAGATGTATGTTGCTTGCCACCTCAACTCCTTCAGTTCTGCTCAAAGATCACCTTTTCAGCGAGACTGTGCTTGGCCACCCTATTTTAACCTCATGTCCCCTCCTGCCATGCAACCCTCCTTCCCTGCCTCCATTTGTCTCCACAGCACCGACCACCCTTTGGCCTAAGGATGGCTTTTACCTGCTTACTTTGCTTAGCGTTCATTCCCCGCCCCCCTCCCCCCTAGAATTAGAGCTCCACGGGGGCAAGCAATTTCGTTTGTTTTGTTCACTACAATGTCCACAAAGCCCAGCACTGTCATTAAGTATGGAAGATCCTTAATAAACATTTAAGGGAAGGAAAGGAGGGAGGGAGGGAGGGAGAAATTGTTCCTTCTATTCCTTAACCAGCTGCATCTGCTCTGCCCTCCCCCCCACCCCAGCCCTCCCAGGCACAGACCCTCTCGCCACCCGCCAGCCAAGGCAGGAAGCAGAAAAGAATCAAGAGCAAGCAGCCCCTGCCTATGGTCCTAGCTCTCACCAGTGTTTCCAGGTGTTACAAAGTAGAAAGAGCTCCAGAGTCAGCCAGCCCTGTGTTCAAACTCTGGGACCAAACCTGAAACTCACTGTCTCTATGAACCCAAGAAAGGAAATAGACCCTTTAGCATGAGGCAGGGCGGAGAGGGCTTTAACCAAGGTCCTGAGGCCACATTCCCAGGGACTCCCTGAATAGGGAGAAATAATCACCCAGCTCTCTGGAATGTCTGCTTTTTGAGCTAGGAGAGATTTTAGACACCACCTAGAGCGCCTAGTGTTCTGTAAACCTGGGCCAGGAGATGGTTTTAAGAGTTCAAGAGCCCAGCAATAAGTGACATTTAGGGACACCTGGGTGGCTTAGTTGGTTAAGCGGCTCCTTCAGCTCAGGTCATGATCTCCGGGTCCTGGGATCGAGCCCCGCATCGGGCTCCTGGCTCAGCGGGGAGCCTGCTTCTCCCTCTCCCACTCCCCCTGCTTGTGTTCCCTCTCTCGCTGTGTCTCTCTCTGTCAAATAAATAAAATCTTTTTAAAAAAATGACATTGTATCCACCTATTAGGAAAGATATTTCCTTTCCCATCAAACTTTTCATTACATCAAGAGTCTCTGTTTGTGATTGTTTAATTATTTATAAATTGCATGTGGATGCCACTTTTAAATTATCTTATGCAAATTATAATACATACAAAAAACTAAAATCAATGTTCTAAGCTTTTCTCCCCACACCCTGCCCCCCACACCCCTTCCCTGTGACCCACCTTGCAGAGGAGTTTGGGGCCAGCGAAGGACAAGCTCACACCTGCAAGCAGTTATACAGGGGTGAGCGTCCAGCCACGGTGTGACTGGAAGGTGGGCCAGGGCAGTTGGGGGCATCCTTGAGAAACCAGTGAGTAGAACTGAGCCCCAAGTAGACTGACAAGGAGGCAGGAAATCCTGAAGGAAGGGTCCCTCAGTGCAGGGTGCCTGTGGGCTCCCAGCTCTCACTCCTGCCCCTGCTGGGGAGGAGGAGAGGACAGGAGCAGAGAGCCAGGAAGTCTGAGATGCCTGTCCGGGGCCACTTGTCCTGGACCAGCATTCTAGCCCAGCCTGGGTAACTCCCTCCCATCTTAAAGTCAGCCTGAGGGTTTTTCCTTATTTCCCATCCTGTGTTCAAGGAAGCCTGCACATCTCAGCAAAGCTTCCCATTGCGCTTCTCTGGCAAGGAACCAGCTTCATCTTGACATGAGGGCTGTCCTTTGGTGCCTATATGGAACGTGGAGATACAGCCTGAAGGTTGGCATTAGGATTTAGGGGCCTCAGCAGTAGGTCCCTGGAGCACAGAAAGAGGCACATGGAAGCGCTGGGTAAGTATCTGCGGGAGGAACGAATGCAAGGAGGAAGGAAGGAAGGTAGGTAGGAAGGAAGGAAGGAAGGAAGGAAGGAATATTAGCTCCACTGTTTTCAGAACAAAAATAATCGTAAGAGCAGGAGCTAGGTTTTATTATTTCCAATTCTGACAACAACCACACAGCAGAGATCATTCTTCTGACATGACACCACTGCTCAGAGAGGAGATGCCTCCCCCGCATCCCCCGCAGTTGGAAAGGGCCAGAGCCCCAGGCCGCCTGACTAGGGACCACCTTCCCATCCTCTTTTCCAGTGGCTTCAATCTGTGGACAGGACAGGGATCCAGTGACCCGGTCAGCCCGATCACCTGGCCCCCGAATGTCATCTCCCACATCTCTGCCACCCATTGACCCAGAACCTACTTGAGTATCTCCAGGGATGGGGCTCCCACTCTCACCTTTGGAGAACTGGAAAAAAAATTTTTTAAAGATTTTATTTATTTATTTGACAGAGAGAGACACAGCGAGAGAGGGAACGCAAGCAGGGGGAGTGGGAGAGGGAGAAGCAGGCTTCCTGCTGAGCAGGGAGCCCGATGCGGGGCTCGATCCCAGGACCCTGAGACCATGACCCGAGCCAAAGGCAGACGCTTAACGACTGAGCCACCCATGTGCCCCATTGGAGAACTGGAAAATTCTTAATTTAGAGCTATAATTGGTCTCCCTGTGACTTTGCCTATGGGTTCTACTCTCAGGAGCTTTAGAAAACAGGTCTATTCTTTTAGATATATGGTTTTGTGTGTGTGTGTGTGTGTGTTTTGATAGGAGACAGATAATATGATATTATTCTATCTTGATAGTATATTTACATATAATTAAGATTTATTAAGTGCTTACTCTGTGCCAGATAGTTAACAGATATCATCCCACTTACTGCTCATAACACCATTATGAACTAGAGATCATCAGATACCCTTCTTCAGATGAGAACTCCAAAGTTCAGAGAGCTTGCATCTCCTGCCCAGAGCCCCACAGATAAAACACACCAGAGCAGCATTCACACCCAGGCCCAAGATGACCTTGGCATCCTGCTCTCAGCCACCATATATCCTTCCATGCTCACAGGCCGACAGCCTGGCTCTTTGCCTCTAAAGAAATTCCATTTGTGTTATTCAAGGAATCGCTTTCTCTTTAAATAAATTTAGGAAGCACAAAATTCACCTTCAGTACCATCACATACAGGTAATGATTATTAATATTTTTCATATATAATATATACACATTCATATATAGGTACATATATACATTCATATATATATACATAACACATTTTTTCATATATATATATATATATATATATATATAATCTGTCTGTAGGCAGATGGTTTCGTTTTTTACAAAACCGAGATCCTACTATGCATGTTACTTTGTCACCTTATTTTCTACCCAACAATATATCTGGAACATCTTTCCATAGCAACCCAGAAGGTTGTGCATCAATTTTATAACTGCTTAGAATTTTGCCACATGTATACACCAAAGTATATTTAACTAGGTACCTCTTGTTGGACATCAAATTTTCTCCAAATATAAACCCTCCAACACACGTCCTGGCACGGACATCTTTGTGCACATATCTCACTAAGGTTACCGCCTGTAAGGAAAATTGTTGGGGTCGAAGGTTATGCCCACCCCTAAGGCCTTATAGGAATCCTGGGTCTCCTACCATCAGTGTGGGAAAGGGCTCGTTTCTCCACCCCCAACCCATGTGGAGTATTATCTTTTTTTTTAAGCTTGGCCAATTTTTCAGCCAGGGGGGAAAAAACAATGAAACTGCATCTTGTTTTAATGTGCTTGTCTTTTATTACCAGTGAGATTGAATTTCTTCTGACATCAGACGGTGGCAGTGTGTCTTGGGGGTCTGTAACGTTACTACAGTGTCTCTGAGGTCACGAACTCCCCCAGGCGGGTTTCCAACGGGCAGAGGTTTTGGAGGCATTTGCCGAGCAGGTCTCTGCCGGAGGGGTCGACTGGTCCCACCAGACACACTGCCCCGCTGCCAGGGGGTCTCGGAGGTGCATGGAGACTGGAGGAAAGCTCCTCCAGCCCAACGCCCCAGGGTGGCATTCAGCCCCTCTCTGGTTTCTGTCCACTCTGCCTCGGCTGAGGCTGAACTCCGTGGCAGTCCAGCAAAGCCCGCTCCTGAGCCAGCTCCTCATCTCCTTTTCCAGTGGCTTCAATCTGCGGACCGGACAGTATCCTGCTCTGGCCCAGAACAGCCAAGAAACTCCGCTCCCAGGGAAGGCTGCTGGTGCTGAGCTCTCCCTGGGGCTGGGGGGTGGGGGGCTGCGTATAAAAACACTGGTGTGGTTTTGTGCTTCCCTCCCTGATGGTTGTTTCAAAGCCAGGAGGTAGGTAAGATCCAGCGGAGCCATCTCTTCACTCACAAGGCTGCCGAACCTGGGCCTTATAAACTCCGGAAATGCTTCTCACTTACGTGCTCAGTGTTGAGGGTGTGACAGGCCAACCCCCTGGAACGATGCTGTGAGAGCCACAGTGGGGGCGCATTAGGTGTGGAGACCGCCGGCCGTGTCCATCCGCCCAGCATCCCTCCGCCTTCCGTGGAAACAGCACCTCTGTTCTCCCTGCCCAACCCCTCATCCTCTACTTCCCATGCCCCCCACCTCCAGTCTGTGGCGTAGGCTGGACTCTGAATCAGGGTTCAAGTTCCATGCTGCCAGGTGCCAGAGATGTTACTTATCTTCTCAGAGCTCAGTTTGCTCATCAGTAAAATGGGGTAATGATACCTGCCTCACCATGTTGTTCTGAAGATTCAATGAGAACATGTTGGTTAACATCATTTTGGAAATGACGGTATGTAGAGGCCATTGTGTTTGTGTGGTACAACTACTGATTGAATAACTGGGTGCATTCCAGTGTAATCACTCCCCAAATGCAAGCCAACAGGGGGAAAGCTTACCAAGAGATTCTAGTTATTTACTCTCCCTGCCACCCCCAGGTCCTCCTGTGGCCTCAGATATGGGCCCTGACACCAGGTCCGTGATCACTGATATTCGTTGGCTTGAATTGAGATAACGTAGGAATGAAGCTTCGCGTTCCTTTTAGCCTGCAACAGCTTGGTGGTCCATAAGTTGGCGGCTGCATCTTGTCTTTTATCCATCCATTCCACAAGCATTGGTGAGCCCCAAGTGTCCAGTTCTAGGATGAGGAAATCCCGAGAAGAGCCAGGAAGGGCATCATTGTTAAGGTGCGCATCATGCAGAATAAGGCAAACAGACACTTTCACCTACTATCACTACTAGACAAACAGACAATGGCCAGACCATCTGTGACAACAGAACTCTGCCCCACAATCCCAGCAGCAACTGGCCCAGGATGCTCAGGGCTTGGGCAATGGCTACCAGCTTCCCGAGTCCGTCCCTGGGTCCCCATTTCACACTCCCTGTATGAGATGTGTTTCAACAGAGATGCCATCCAGCTGTGAAGGAAGGGGGGCTGGGAGGCAAACCCAGAGCATTCTTACCACTGAGCTCTGCTGCCTGGCCCGGGAAAAAGGGAGAAAGAGAAGAAGGAAAACGAGGAGAGGGAGAACACGAAGCCCTAAATAAAGAATGGCACATTCTCTCCCACACACCCGTTTGGAACAACCACGTTTTCCTTACAGTAAAGTTAACTCAGTCTAGCCAAACTTTGGGGCATTCAAGTCACCTAGAGGCTTGTTAAACCCTTGGCTCCTAAGCCCCACCTCTAGTGTCTCAGTCAGCTCCGGCTGCCACAAGAAAGTACCCCAGACTGGGTGGCTTGACCCACAGACACTGATCTGTCACAGTTCTGGAAGCTGGAAGTCTGAGATCAGGTGCCAATGTGGCCGGATCTTGGTGAGAACCCTCTTCCTGGCTTGCAGACAGCCGCCTGCTCACTGCATCCTCACGTGGTGGAGAATGAGCCCAGGCATCTCTTCTTACAAGGGCACTAATCTCATCACGAGGGCCCTACCTTCTTGACCTCAGCTGAACCTAATAACCTCCCAAGGGCCCCACCTCCAAATATCCTCACCTCAGGGGTGAGGGCTTCGATATATGAATCTGGGGGAACACAGTTCAGTTCATTCTGCCCTCGGCCCCCAAAATTCATATCCTTCTCACATGCAAGATGCATGCATTCCGTCCCACCAGCCCCAAGAGCCTTAAGTGTTCCAGCGTCAACTCTAAAATCGAAAGTCCAGAGTCTCATCTAAATATCACCTAAATCAGGTCTGAGTGAGACTCCAGGTGCGTACGATTCGTCCCAAGGCACAGCTCCTCTCCAGCTGCAAGCCTGTGACACCAGACAAGTTATGGGCGCTGAAATATGATGCAGGGACAGGCACAGGATAGACATTCTCACCCCAAAGGCAAGAAAGGGAAAAAAGGGGTGACAAATTTAAAACTTAGCAAAGCAAATCCCATGAGATTTTAAGGCTCAAGAATAATCCTGAATCTGTGGGTCTGAGCTGGGGCCTGGAAATCTCCCATTTTCACCTATGTTCTCAAGGTCCTTGCCCCTCGAACAGCAGCGTGGCTCTCGCATGAACCTGTCACAAGATGTAGACTCTCCGGCCCCACTTTCACCCTACCAGGTAAGAATCTGTATTTAAACAAGACCTATTGTGCTTCGTGCGCACATTACACTTTGAGAAGCCCTGCTCCCGGTGATTCTTACTTAAGGAATCCAAATACCACTTGGAACACAATAAATAATAGCTAACAACAGACTAGGCAGTGTTTGAAGTGCTTGGTGCCTAGTAATTCATTTATGAGTCAGAATAATTCCATGAGGTAGGGACTATTATTTTTTTAAGATTTATTTATTTGAGAGAGAGAGACCATGCCGGAGGGGGAGGGCAGAGGGAGAGGGAGTCTCATGCAGACTCCACGCTGAGTGCACAGCTGGACACGGGGCTCGATCCCATGACTGCAAGATCACAACCTGAGCCTAAACCAAGAGTCAGATGCTCAACCAACTGTGCCACCCAGGCACCCCAGGTAGGGGCTGCTATTATTAACCCCATTTTATAGATGAGAACAGTGAAGCACTGAAAGACTGAGGTCTCAAGGCTGTCCTGTGCTGACCCTGGGATGCAAGCCCCACACTCAGCTGGTATATTCGCTTGGGAATAGACAAGCCCTGAATCATGCTGGCTGCCCTCCTGGGCTCAGACACCTCAACCCAGGCATTCAGTTCCTCTGCAAAAACAGCAAAGAGCTGCATGGCTCCCACCTGTCCAGTGGCTAAATAACACACACAAAGTGCATCCACTGCCTGGGGAGAAAATGGCTGTGCAAATTTGGGTATAATTATTACGTTTTTAAACTCAACCACTTTAGAAAAGAAATCAGTGCATGCAAGAAGACATGCTGGGGGCTCACGTGAGCCCCGCACTTAACTCAACTCTCCATCTCAAATCTGCTCTGAAAAGCCGGCGTTGGTGGTATAGTGGTGAGCATAGCTGCCTTTCAAATCTGCTCTGAGAATTACATTCCAGAAGGTTCTGGGACAAGAATGGAGGGCAAAGCAGGTAAAGAGTCATTTGTACCGGCCTCCATCCATCCATAAGGACTCGTTTGGACACTTTTATGTGGTCTGCCCTCTGGACCAAAATGGTTTTATAAAACCCAAGCTGTGTTCTCTGAACATGAAATGTCAAAACAACAAAAACACATAAAACAGGGCCGACTTGCTTCAGTTCGCCTCATCTCTGCCTGTGAGCACTTTTCTCCTTGTAACGTTGTTCGTTGTTCGTATTCAAAGATCCTTTTCTCCCACTGCTACTGCAACTGAGCCCTTGGGTAGTCATCAGCCCCTGGGTTTAGTCCCACTTCCCCAAAGACAAAGAGCCAGGAGATTATCAAAAGTCATGAATGTCCTCCAACCAAGGAGAGCCCAAAAATAGACTAATATGACCATCATCTTAAGAAGTGGTTCTCCCCAAGGCCTCTGGGGCACGATTCTGAGAATGGATGAAACCACTAGCCGGTCGCTCCTAAGTCAGAAGGCTTTGGCAATGCATACTTTAAGACAAAACAAGGCTGTCAGGCAGTCTCAGCAGTGGGAACTTAAGGTTTTGTGTCCTAGCAAAAGATAAGGAGAAATGTCCCAACAGAGATGGATTATTAAGGGCCTGAAGACTTTAGGACCCAGGCAGATTTTTTTTTTTTCCCAGTTCCATGAAACCAGAAACCCAAGGGCAATAAATGAAGATCTCACACATGCAGCTAGAAGCAGAATGGACTGAGACTGAACACCAGGAAAAGGAGTCCCTTTTGATGGAAAAGGATTATGTGTTTGTACATCTCCACGGAGAGCAGGCCCTGCTCTCCCAGGGGCAGAGAGTAACAAATTGGGCCATGGAGCTGCCCTGGGCCCACCAGTCAAGGCTGAAATCCATTTGTCCGTGGTGTAGACATAAGCATTCTGGCAAAAGCTGAGCCCGACCATCCAGAGCTGTGGCCGGGAGACTGCCCTTTGGGACAGGCCTCGGAAAGTCTGACCAAGCTCAAACACAATTTTTAGTAAAGGATAGAGCTCCTGGCAGCACTATTTACAACAGGGGCAAAAAGTTACATGGTCAACAGGAGATTGGCAAAATAAATGTGGATCTATCCATAACTGTATGACAATTAGATTGTTAAAGACTAACAAATTGGAGAAATGCTTATGATATAATGTGAAGTGGGGAAAAGAAAAAAAAGAAAAGCAGGACCCAGAGCATAAAACTAATTTTCTGTGCATATGTAGATACATTTTTAAGACCAAAAAAATAAAAAATAAATAAAAAACAAAAACCCTGGAAGAATAATTGCCAAAATATTAAAAGTATTTATCTTTGAATGGTGAAAATATGGTGGGTTTTTTTTCTCCCTATTTGTCTGCAATTCCTAATTTTCCATAAAGAGCATGTATTAGTCTTAGAATCTAAAGTAAAGGCTATCCATTGAAAATATGTTGGGTTTTTTTTAAAATATTTTTTTTATTTATTTGACAGAGACACAGCGAGAGAGGGAACACAAGCAGGGGGAGTGGGAGAGGGAGAAGCAGGCTTCCCGCATAGCAGGGAGCCCGATGCGGGGCTCGATCCCAGGACCCTGGGATCATGACCCGAGCCGAAGGCAGACGCTTAACGACTGAGCCACCCAGGCACCCCGAAAATATGTTTTTGATATTGTCTCCTCATAACAGCTACTGTGCACTGAGAGATTAAGATCTGCCTCACATGCATTATTTTGTTTTAGAGTTTAAAAAAATTACAAGAGGCAAGGACTATTATTATTACTATTTGCATTTGCTTATGGGAAAAGGAAGGCTCAGATGTCTTGTCTGTGGCTCAGTGACCACCAAGGGACAGAGATAGTTCCAGTGAAGATGTAGCTGATGCCCATATCCATATTGTTAACCCTGAAGTAGGCCCAGAAAGTGAAGCCCCAGGTAGGCTTGCCAGATAAACCACAGGATATCCAGGTAAATGAGACTTTCAGATACACAACGGATAATATTGTATGTGACCTAATTATGCTAAAAAATTATTTGTTGTGTATCGGAAAGTCTCACTTAACTGAGCATCTTTGTTTGTTTCTTTGTGTTTCCTAGGGGTAGGGCCTCCATTAGCAAACTGCCATGGGAAAGACCAGGAACCCCATGCAGCAATCCTGGGGTTCTAGGGCAAGTCAGATTCAGGCCCCAACATTCTTCAAACAAAGTTAGCCCCAGACAGGCCCAGAGAAAATCACCGTGTGTCTCGGGTCCTCTTTTGTTACCCCCCACTCTAAAAGAGAGCAAGGCTTCACTGACTGATACAAACCAGCTGCCTGGATCAGAGAGCCCCATGAAAGTGAGGGAGGCCTGGAACTCATAGACCCCATGAAGCAATAGTGCTGAGCACTTCGAAGCCATGCTTTGCAGTGTGCCCACACTGGGGGGTAGCAGGTTTCTGAGCCCCCTCTATGTAGAGTTATTTGGCTGGCTTTGCTGTCAGTCATCAGGGTGAGAAGTGATTCACAGCCCCCAACCCCACACCCCCGCCCTACACCATCTGTTTTCATGGGACTCGTTGTGACAACCACACGCTCTTCAAACCCAAACTTAGCCCAGCAATGCGCAGCCTCGCTGCCCATTAGGATCGTCTGGGGAGTTTCAAAAAAAGGCTAACATTTGGTCCGCTCCCAGAAATGCTGATTCATTTGGCCAAGGTGGGCCCAAGTGTGGGTATTTTACACAAGTTCCCTGGCAGATGCTAATGTCTAAGTAAGGACTAAGTAATGCTAATGTCCTTGTGCTGGGCCACCCACAATAAACCAAGTGCTGGGGACGGTGGGCTCCATAGCGGTCGATGTTCGGATTCGTCTGCCAAACAGGGACGCCGGCGTAAAGCCTGCAGACTCGCTGAAAGGCCTGGGCAAGTTCAGCTAAGAGAGCGCACAGAAAATACTTGGCAAGCATTATTTCTGTCCCTAGAATCAAGCACGCTGGCTGACTTTTTACCCACACCTGTTATCTCATATAGTCCTCGGACACCACCCTATAAGGTAGATACCATCATTGTCCCCCTTTGAAAGATGAGAGAACCAAGGCAGAGAAAGGTGACAGGTTTCTCAAGGCCACCAGCTAGGAATAGTGGAGCTGGGACTCGAACCTGGGTGTTGGGGCTCCAGAGCCCCAGGCTCTCAATCTCCTCATTAGAGAGAAAACCATCCACCTCCCACCTCCTGGCCCTGGCCCGGCTGTCCTCCTGCCTTAAAGGCCAGTTTCTTCTCTGCCTGCTGGTGGTAACCCACCTGGGAAACAGCCCTGGTCCTTTCTAGGCGCTTACAGACCTCTCCGTGAGTGCCCATTCGTCCATTCCTTTCTCTTTCTGCTACTAAGCAAACACCTGCTGAGCATCTACTGTTCCAGGTACTTGCTAGACGCTAGATATATACACTGGGGAGGCTTGGTGGAGCTTGAGATCCAGTGGGGGAGACCAAAAACAGACAAATATGGACCCGCAAACTACAGAGACAGCCCCAAAGCAAGTTTCCGCCTGATCCTGAGCACAAGAAGAAGCCAGAGCGGATGTGACCAGATCTGGCTGGCTGGCTGGCTTGCTGTGAGTGGAAAATGCATTGGCTGGGGAGCTGGAAGTGAAGGCAGGGAGGCCAGGGTAGAGACTAAAGTTGGAGGCTGAGGAAAGAATCAAGTGAGGTAGGAAGGGGCCTGGCCCAGTGTGGGTGAGGGTGGACATCATCCAAAGAAATGTGATGAGGGGTCTTTACAAGTTGCTTTGGTCCTTAGTACCCCTGCAGTATTTTCTGCTCTGGCTCGTTCTACTAGTGTATGTGTTGCTTCCAGAGTGATATGCAGAACATCTAACAATCAGGAGCCACTGGAGGACTGACCAGTCAGAACAGACAAAGACTCCAGGGCTGGAGCAGGGTCTCCCACTAGGCTAGGTGTTAACCCTTTCGTTGCTGGATAATATGGAGGTCCCAGGCCAGTGGCCAGGGTAGGGGGGTGGGGGTGGTGCCTGGGTAGAGGAAGGCGCTCAAGGGCTTGAGAAGAAACTCTGTTGTCAATATCTTAACAGCTAGTATTAAAACCAAATGATTCATACCAGCTGAGGCTTGCCCCACCTCACTAGATTTTAAGTTTCAGAAATCAAGGCTAGACTTAATAAAGATGGATTAGCTAGAAATCCATTAAACAGGCAGCCTGTCTCAGGTAATAATGTCCTTGTGAGGTCCTGGGCCCCTGAGGGGCAGACATGAAGGGGGACATCTCAATCTTGGCTTTCGGGGATGAAACACGGACACTGTCGGAATCGACTCCTGGGCCTTCGAGGGTTGTGTGTCCTCTGAGCCCAGGACTCTGGAGGAGAAGATGCCTATCTGTAGAGGAATGCTGTGGATTCCTCCCCGGGGAGAGGCTGTTCCTTGCAAGGACATGCCGATGGTGGATGCTCTGCTGTTGGGCAGGCGGGCCTGGGAGCCCAGCCCGGGAGCGCGCGCTGGGGCAGCAACAGAGCTTGAGCCACTCCTCCTCGTATTCATCCTGCACTTTGTCAGGCTGAAATTCTGACATTTTGTGGGTTAAAAAAAATCATGGTTAAGAACCAAGAGGCAGGGACGCCTGGGTGGCTCAGTCAGTTAAGCGTCTGCCTTCAGCTCAGGTCATGATCCCAGGCTCCTGGGATCGAGTCCCGCATCGGGCTCTCTGCTCCGCGGGGAGCCTGCTTCTCCCTCTGCCTCTGCCTCTCTCTCTCTATCTCTCATGAATAAATAAATAAAATCTTTAAAAAAAAAAAAAAAAAAAAGAACCAAGAGGCAAAGAAATCTATTCCGGTAGCCCTGGGCTAGCTCTGGCCGGCCCTCCCCCTGCCGGACCAGGTGCTCAGTTCCCCGCTGACAATGCGGGTAGAAATTCTTCTGCCCTCTTTGTTCCTCAGAAGGATATTCTGAAGATGGATGAGATTCTATTAATAGCCACCATTTTCATGGGTCCTCCCCTCCTCCCTCCCCTCTCCATCCTTCTTCTTCCAGACGTATTGGTCAAGCATGTACTGATTTGGATCACCAGGAGCACACAGACCCAGATCCCTGCCACTGGGAGTCTGAGTTTTTCTAGCAGCTTACTTCACTCATCCTGACAGACAGCCTGGAGGTGGTGTTCTTATGGTCATCCTGAGGCTCAGAGAGGACAAAGGCGTGCTGAGGTCACACTGTCCGTGAGAGGCAGATCTGGATGGAACTGGATCCCTCTGACTCCCTAGTCCAAGTTCTCGGTCTGGCCAGAGATGGCCAGAGGCCATCACCACACAACCCCCCTGGGAAAATCCACTTTAAAAAGGAAGACGCCCCGGGCACCTGGATGGCTCAGTTGGTTAAGCTACTGCCTTCGGCTCAGGTCATGATCCTGGAGTCCCTGGGTCGAGTCCTGCATCGGGATCCCTGCTCAGCGGGGAGTCTGCTTCTCCCTCTGACCCTAACCCCTCTCATGTGCTCTCTCTCATTCTCTCTCTCTCAAATAAATAAATAAAATCTTTAAAAAAAAAAAAAAGGAAGACGCCCCATAATTTTAAATCACGGTCAGCCTAAATGGCTTGGAAGAACAGAAAGAGCATGAACATTGGACTTGGACCAACCTGTATCCAAGTCCCATTTCCCCACTGACCAGCTGTGTGACTGCAGGCAGAGTTCTTAACCTCTCTGAGTCTCAATGCCTATCAAAAGAACAAGGATAGTCTGACTTTGAAGAACACAGAAATAAAGGCCCGCAGCCAGGAATTTTCAAAAAAAACAGAGAACGCTTTGGTCAGCCCTGAAGTCCAGCCTTGTTTGGCTGCCTAGTAGCTGTAGGACCTTGGACAACATACATAAGCATTCAGGGCCTCTGTTTCCTCATCTGTAAAATGGGCACAAGGGGTAGGCATGAGAATCAAATGCGATCATTCCCATCGAGTCCTGCCACTATGCTGATTCTGGGTACCAGTTCTCATGTATGCTCTGGGGATCTGCAAAGGCCTCCGAGGATGTTGGCCAACAGGCAAACCCACGTTGCCAGGGTCTCCAGATCCCCAGGCAGGGCCGCCTCTATGCGGTGGTAAAAGCATGGGCCTGGAGCCAGATGCCCGAATTTGAACCCGGGTTCTGCGGCCTCCTGGCCCATGACCTTGGGCAAATGATTAGCCTTCCTGTACCTGAGACATTAGTATCAACCTCACAGGGTTGTGGTCAGAACTAAATGAGTAAAGACACATCAATGCCTTGGAATGGGGCTAGGCATATAAAACACTCAAGACGGACTTCTTGTTATCGTTATTTTTTTCTCACTTTGTGTTTGGTGATCTCCAAAGAAGTTGCTCTCTTTGCCCGGGAAGGTGTTCTATGGATTATATATCCCCACTCACCCGAAAACGCTACTGTCTCTTACCCAGAACATCAGCTCTGTCCAAAATCTGTCTCACCTCATGCCTTGAAGCCACAAGTTAGAAGGAATTCAGCTGAAATTGGAACTTTCTGGGTTCCACTGAGGGGGCACCTTACCTCCAGACGGAGTCCCTGGTTACATGTCACTGCTTCTAAGAGGTTTCTTCCAAGGGCTACATTTCTTCCAATAAGAACTCCACCACAGGCCTTCCGGGCCTGCCTGATGTGTATAAATACACTTAAATTTTATGGGGTGTGGAGTGCCCTCAGCATAAACCATCTTCTCCATCCCACGGGATTCGGGGAAGGGCTGGGACATGGAAGGGAATGTGTGTACGCAGCAAAGCCAGGACAGACTCTGGACCCTGCGTGGTTAGAACCTACACCACTCAGTACCTCCCCAGCTACACAATGGCCTGCAGATCTCCCCCTAGGGCCTCTGCTGTGGGTACGACAGGACCCAGGGGTCTACCCAATGTGGGTGTAAGCCAGCATCCCCCACTTCTCTCCATCTGTCCACCACCATCGTGGTCATCGGGACTGCCACCAAGGGCTGCTTGCTCCAATTCCTGCTTCTGTTCTCGCCCCCCGAGTCCACACTGTGTGGCTTATGGCCGCCTGGGCGATATTTTATAGTGTGATCTCCACTTGTCCCGGCCCTGCGAAGCCTCACAGCCTCTTAGAATTGCTCTTAGAATAAACCTCCCACCCTTGCCTGACCTCCAGAGCCCTTCTGGTCCAACCCTGCCTTTAAATCTTAGCAGAGAAGTTGATCTCAGTAATAAATGGTGCAGAGTATTTCATTTCTGTTTTTCAGATGAAGTAGCCGCTAAAGCCTCCGGAGTGAGACAGCTCAGTCAGTCAGTCAGCCAGTCAACAAACACTCATTGAGGGCCGACTATATACCAGGCTTTGTACCAGGCCTGGGGGTCGGAGGTGAACAAGACCAAGTCTGTGGCCAGGGCTGGTTTCCAGGGCTGCTGACTGCTGGTACAGGAGCCGAGACTTACAAGGGCCCTATGCATGCCTTAGTGCTCCGTTGTGGCCGTCTTGAAACTCTTAATCAATTCTTAGTCACAAGGGCCCCAACTTTCATTCTCCACTGGGTCCCCCAGATCATGCAGCTGCCCTGGCCTCAGAGAACTCACATTCTAGTGGGGTGACTGGCACTAAGCAGAACTTTATTTCAGGCCACGGGAAGTGCTCTGATGAAAGCAAACTCAGATGTGTGTTGGCAAGTGTCCGTGACCCTGGCTGGTGGCCGCCGGGAAAGCTGTCCCTAACAAGGTGATGGTGGGGGCCGTTCAACAGGGCAGCAGGGGGACATGGGTGGGAAGAACCTTCCAGGCAGGAGAAAGAAGAGCGGGTCCTCGGGCCCTGAAGCAGTAGCATGTGTGCTGAGTTGGAGGGACACGGGGAGGCCTGTGTGGCCTCAGCTTGGAGAGCTAAAGGGCGAGGTGGAGCTCCCAGGCCAGTCCGCTCCCCCTGCCCCCCGCCCCCCCGCCCCCCGCACCGTAACTCCACCCAAAGTAAAGCAGGGGCTGCTGAAGACAGCTTGACCAGGGTCTTAAGGCAGGTTCTGAACTACAGAACCTCACCCCTGCACCATTCCATCTCTGCAATGAGGGGGTGCACGGAATGACCCCCACCATCTCTTCCAGTCATGGCAAGGTTTGTGAAAGCATTTCTTGCTGAGCATTGAACTGGGCCACCTCGGGTGCTTGGTCATCCCAGGAGGGTCACTCTGTCCCCATGCACCAGATGCCATGCTAGGAGAGGAGGGGCCACCTGCTGGTCTTCCCTGCTGGGTTGAGGGGCTCCCGGCTCACCTGCACAGCGGCTGGCCAAGGGATGGCCCCAGCCACAGCCCTCAGTTTCCAGGGAGCTTGGCTGTCCCTCCACCAACCTCTGTGGACCCCAAAAGGCAAATCTGAGTCCCAGTTGCAGTGTTCCCCAAAGTCTTTCATTCAAGAACTATGTTTATAATATACTACTGTACTACTATTTAGTTTTTCGTGAACTGGATTATGATTTTTACTTACATGCTTTTATTTTAAAAGGAAACAATATACTGTTACCATATAATACTTGTGACAAATGGGAGGTAACCATGAAATAAACACTTTGGAATAGCCCCGTGATTAAATTGTAGCTAGATACTGATACCAGCCTCCAGCCGGTTCTGTCTTTATGTAAAAGGAGATTTGCATGGCAGGGGTGGGAAGGGGGACATTTTCATGGTATATACATATATCAAATTGCCATGATGTATACTTCAAACATCTTGCAATTTTATATGTCAATTATAGCTCAATAAAGCTGAAAAAGATAAAATGAAAGGGAGATTCACAAGTATTAGGAGGTTAAAGGGATTAAGGACATAGAAGCAAGGAGACGTTCTCCTAAATAACCAGAAAGGCGAAAGGAGAATGGAAAAGGGAAAATTTCTCTCTGTGATTTGGTGTTGTTTAGCATCATCTTAAAATTATTTTCCTTACCGAGAAACAAAACCCAACCCTGTCCAACTCAAGAGTCTGTTGAGGGGTCACTGGGGAGCCCATGGACACTCTGGGAGGACCGGAGGCTCGGGCTGGGCCACACCGCCAGGAGCAGTGCCCAGAGCGTCCTGCAGAGCTGACCCGGGGGAGATCCCGGGGAGGGGGGGCACTCCCTGGAACATACCAGCACCGCCACCAGGACTGGACCCGGCCCCTGCCAGCAGAGCTTTCGCCATCACCACCCCAGAACAGGAGAACAAGTGTGCCCCTGCTTCTCCATGTCACCGGCTTCCGATTCAAAATCTGGCCGGGCTCCTCTGATTGGCAGGACTGACATCATGGATCGGTCCCCTGGCTGCAAAGGTGGCTAAGAACACGAGTATTTGAGATTTTCAGCTTCTCTCAAGAGAGGTGGATTTTTGTCTCAGAAGATGGGACATTCGCCAGGCATGGAAAGGGGTTTCGAACACCCGATTGTCAAGGAAAGAACGAGAGATGACCATGACCTCCACCGCCTGAGCAGGGGAGAGCTCAGGCAGCAGGCCCAGCTGGTCTCCTTTGAAAGGCCTACTTGCAAAATTGCCCCTCAGCGGGTATTCGGGGACTCAGATTTCTGTAGGGCCACCCCGCCCATCATCTGCGAATGGTGACTCACTATATGCCTAAATTGTTTGTACAAGCAGGGTATTTTGCACTGGACACCTGCTTTCTCTCTGGGAGCCTGAAATTTGGGTACGTACCAGACAGAGGCTGCCTGCGTGACCCCCACCCCCCAGGGCAAACCCTGGGCAGCGAGTCTCTAACAAGCTTCCCCAGTTGGCAACATTTCAGAGGTGTTGTTACAATTCCTTGCCGGGGGAATTGATCGCATCCTGGGGTGACTGCCCAGAAGCAGACCCTTGGAAGCTCGTGCCTGGTTTCCTCCAAACCCCATGCAAGGGCCTTTCCCTTGGCTGAGTTCGCCTTGTGGCCTTTCATTGTCATGAGTAACAGCCCTGAGGATGCCCCTGTGCTCAGTCCTGTGAGTCTCCTAGTGAATCATCCGTCCAGGAGGTGGTCTTAGAGACCCCCAACACACCACCAGTATCACAGCCTTTGAGACATACTGACTCAGGCTAACCGAGCAGCCCTCAGACACTAGGAAAGTCCAGGCGGCCTCGGGACTTTTACCTTCCAAACCGTAACGACTCTTGAAGGCCAATCTGCAAGGTGGATCAGGTAGTTGGTCTAGCCGGGTTCACAGAGTGGGAAGATGAGGCTCAAGGAGGGGCGTGACCTGCCAAGACCTTAGGGCCAGTGAATGTACAAGACGCCAGAGTCTGCTCAGTCTCCTAGTCCAGTGCTCTCGTTCTGGGTCCCTCCCTGCAAAGCTCTCTCCAACCCCAGAAGTCTGCATAGGATCCATTCCCTTGGAGAAAAGCATTCCCAGGAACCTGAGCCTTCCAGCAAATGTGTATGTTTTTCCAACCTGTGCCAAATGGAGTGTGAGACTAGAAATTTTTCCCATTGCCATCATCTAGTAGTTACACATGAATCCCCCCGCCCCTCTGCATTTCTCCAGGCGTGGTTTTGCTGGTTCTGAGAGAGCCTGCCTCTGAATCAGAATCACCTGCTGTGCTTGTTTAAAATGCAGCTTCCCGGGCCTGGACCGGACTTTCTCAATGAGGATCTGGTGAGAGAGGAGCCTGGAGGGAACCCGCACCTAACAAGCTCCCAGAGGAGGATCATTTACCTTTAGCACGGGGCCCATCATGTGGCCAGCCCTCAGTGACAAAAAAACAGGACCGCAGGAAGCAGAGACGGAAGAGCCTCGAGGCCCAAGTCCCCGTGTCCATCCCCGTCCCTGCCTGCACCTCAGTGCCCCACAGCCTGTTGGGAGCTCACTCGGAAAAGGTAAAGGCTGAAGTTGTCAGAAATAGCTATCACAACTGGAAACTGCTGTTCTTTTTGGCTCAACGTGAAACAGAGGTGAAAGTTTGCCTCTCTGTTGTTGTTTTCAGTGTCTAGAACCTGGCCTGTCGTCTCAACTGTTGTAGTGAGCTAAAGGGTGGTCCCCGAAAGACAGGTCCATGTCCTCATCTCTGGAACCTGAGAGTGTTACCTTATACGGTAAGAGAGGGGATATTACCTCATATGGCAAAAGACAGGATTACTCTAAGGTTATTGAGAGGAGGAGCTTATCTTGGATTATCTGGGCAGGCCCTAAATCCAATAACAAAATCACTCTTATAAATCCACTTGTGTAAGAGCGAGGCAGAGGCACGTTTTTGCCAGATGGGAGAGGAAAAGGTGATCTGAAGATGGAGACAGAGATTAGAATAATAGAGTTGCAAAGCCAAGGAACAGCAAAGACTGCCAGGAGCCAGCAGAGCCAGAGGAGGCAAAGAACAGATTTTCCCCTCGAACCTCCAGTGGGAGCATGGCCTACTGACCTTGATTTCAGACTCTGGCCTTCAGAACTATGAGAGAACACACATTTCTGTTGTTTAAAGCCACCCGGTTTGTGGTCATTTGTTACAGCAGTCCCCCAAAAAACTAATGCAACCATGAAAATTATTCCAAATTTTGAGAAGTAATTGAATTAGTCCCACCCCAGGGCCTTTGCACATACTGACCCTTATACTGTCATTCTCTGTCCCAGCTCATTGCATGCCCCACTCCTTCTCATAATACCTGTTCCTGCTCAAATGTCACCTCCCTTCTTCCCAAGGAAAGTCAGAAGACTTCCCTGACCCCAGGCCCCCAGTAGAAGGAGCTACCAATCACCCTCTAGCCCTTACCATATTTTAGGATTTATTTTTTTCCTTACCATAATATAAAATGATCTGCCAGCTGGTTTACTTATTGTCTTCATGCCAGTGGGAACCTGGTCTATCTTGTTCATGGCTATATTCCCAATGCCAGGGGACTAAATAAGTATATGTTCAATAAGAGGAATTAATGTTATTTTATACTAAAACATAGAGAAATGCAAACTCTGTGTGATAAAACTTAATACTCCAAAGAATTGTTTAGCTACAAAAGGTCTCTTGGCCACATCCCAGCCCACTGTCACTTCTTTTTTTGTTTTGTTTAAAAGATTTTATTTATTTATTTGACAGAGAGAGAGAGACATAGCGAGAGAGGAAACACAAGCAGGGGGAGTGGGAGAGGGAGAAGCAGGCTTCCCGCTGAGCAGGGAGCCCGATGCGGGGCTCGATCCCAGGACCCTGGGATCATGACCTGAGCTGAAGGCAGACGCTTAACGACTAAGCCACCCAGGCACCCCCCACTGTCACTTTCTTGTGCCCTAAGTTCACTTAGATGGTGAGGTAAGGACTGGACCTCTGCCGCTGTCCTACTAGTTATGGCTGTGTGGGCTTATCACCTCCCTCTCTGAGCCTCAGCAACCTCCTTGGTAGAGGGAGGGGTTTGACTTACTATTGGCAATGGATCCTCTTTATGGAGCAGTTTCTACAGGCCCAGCCCTGGGCTAAACCATTTACAAATATACTCCCATTTGGTCCTCCTGATAATCCCATGCAGTAGGTACATTTGTTGCTCCCATTATATGGATGAGAAAACTGAGGCACAAGACGTTTTCATCACTTGCCCAGGGTTGCATAGCTAGTAAGGTAGAACCCAGACTCCCGAGGTACATATCGGGATGCTGCGCTGCTCAAGATGCCGATGGCTTTCAAGCCTGTAACTCAGTTTGAACCATTGGCAGAGAGTTACTTACCTCACTAACAAATGCATACTTGTTACATATGCTGTTACAAGAGCAAGCTTGCTGGTCTTTAATCAGAGTAGACATCTGGGGAAATTGTTTTCTTGTTTCTCTTGCTCTTTAAAGTATGGAATAAGAGCCAGCATGCCCAAAGTCTACACCGTTGTGCCCCTAAATCAACGGGCAGATGCAAACTGTATTGCCCACTGCATTATGTAAACATACATGGGGGAGAATGTTCTAGTCGTAATGGCCTTACATTCTTGATTTTCTGCTCCTGCTTCTCTCGCCACAGCAGGCAGATATACTGATCTACAGGCGGGGGAAATGTAAAGGCTACTTGAATTATTTACTAGTAAAAGGCACTGAGCTGTCAGCTTTCTCTCTGATTGATTTAGCACTGTCGTATACAGCTATGTATGTGCAACATTGACATGTTATATCGTCATTAACTCTGCTGTGAGTGACTCCCTTCTAAGTACTGTTGCAAACTCCCTTGTCCCTCTGGCATCAGCTAATCTGTCCATCCTGAAGCCAGGAATAGCTAATGCTATCTGCCAGGAGCCCAGAAGGTTCAGAATCAGGTCTGTCAGGAAACACAGAGGGATTTATGCTTCCCAGGAGGGGGGCCTTACTGGGTCCCCCTTGCAGGGGAAAAAAAAAGCAGAGCAACCCACACGATCAGATTTGAGCTGTCTGGTTTTGGGGAGCCTGTGGGTGCCTCACCAAGTCTTGCCCTCAAAACTGAAGACACCAAACCTGCTTTTCCAGAAATGGCTACAATCACTGGTAGATAAGATACATGTGTAAGACAACTGGAAAAAATGCAAAAGAGGATTCAGCCAAGGTCTACCACTTACCCAGGTGATCGCTGACCCTTTTACCTCTTGGAATCTTAGATTCTACATCTGTGAAATAGGAGCAATATACCTCAGTCATAGCCCTGTGTTCAAGATTAAATGAGTCTAGGGGCACCTGGGTGGCTCAGTCGTTAGGTGTCTGCCTTCGGCTCAGGTCATGATCCCAGGGTCCTGGGATCAAACGCACATCGGGGTCCCTGCTCAGCAGGGAGCCTGCTTCTCCTTCTCCCTCTATCTACCACTCTGCCTACTTGTGCTCTCTCTCTGTCAAATAAATAAATAAAATCTTTAAAAAAAAAAAAGATTAAATGAGTCTAGTTGTGCAGAATATCTGGTACGTGTTCTCCATTTACCCCAGCTTAGGCTGACACAGCCTAGGCACCAATAAGTGTGTGGTGTGGGGGTGGGGGGAGGAGTACAAGAAATGAATAAATGAAAAGAAAGGCAGCTGGTGTCTGATCAGATGGAAGGACAGAGAAAAGCCCACGGTGATTAAGCCTTGGAGAAAATGGTATCAGAGGCGCTGGAAACAACTTTCTTTATTCCTTCATTTGTACCAGTGCTAAGCCCTCTGCAAGGTGCGTGGGATGCAGAAATGCATTTAATGAGTATTTATTGAGCACCTATTAGGTTCCAGGCACTGTTTTAAGCTATGGGAAGATAGCAATGAATAAAAACCAGACCAAAATACCTATACACTCTGGTATGAAGAAGATAGAGTCGCTGGCCTCAAGGAGCTTTGGGAGGAAGACAGACAAGTAAACAAGTCATAGCATAGCTTGTCACAGTGCTGAGAGGGCTCAGGGCAGGGAACAATTGAGTGAAAAAGGAGACGTGCTTGGGGATGCTGGGAGGGCAGCAGTTCAAGAGAAATGCCATAAAGGAGGTGGCATCTAAGCTCAGGTTCAGAGCTATAAAACTGTCACCTGCATTATCCAGAGATGCTGAGGGAGAAGGTGCTAGGGTTTGGCTAATGATAGGATGCTCGGTGGGGGTATAAAAGGGGAGTTTCAAAGATAGGTCCTTACACTGCCATAATAGATGAATTTTCTATGTTAACTTTGGTTGGTAATAAAAATCTTAATTAAACATCTGCTGGGTTACGAAAGGGCAGCCATCATGAAAAAATAATCTATGTCATTTCCTCTTGAAAATGGCCAGTTTCAAAGATGGTCTTGGAAAAAAATGGGGAAAAGCAGCCTAATAAAACGTAAGATACTGTCTCAGCCAGGCTGGAGAGGCTTAGCACGGGAAGTTAGGACATACTTTTTCCTTCCCCTTTCTCTCCATCCCCCTCTTAAAAGTGGCGAGGATGCGGAGAAAGGGAAACCCTCCTACACTGTTGGTGGGAATGCAAGCTGGTGCAACCACTCTAGAAAACAGTATGTAGGTTCCTCAAAAAGTTGAAAATAGAGCTACCCTACGACCCAGCAATTGTACTACTGGGTATTTACCCCAACGATACAAATGTAGTGATCCGAAGGGGTACATGCACCCCAATGTTTATAGCAGCAATGTCCACAATAGTCAAACTATGGAAAGAGCCAAGATGTCCATCAACAGATAAATGGGTAAAGAAGATGTGAGATATACACACACACACACACACACACACACACACACACACACACACACAATGGAATACTATGCAGCCATCAAAAAAACACAAAATTTTGCCATTTGCAATGACATGGATGGAACTAGAGGGTATTACGCTAAGCGAAATAAGTCAATCAGAGAAAGACAAGTATCATATAAT
>NC_138378.1:9671617-9694852 GCF_054177405.1 Leptonychotes weddellii
AGACATTGGGGAGGGTATGTGCTATGGTGAGTGCTGTGAATTGTGTAAGACTGGTGAATCACAGACCTGTACCTTGAAACAAATAATACATTATATGTTAAAAAAAAAAAAAAAAAGGAAGATAGTAGGAAGGGAAAAATGAAGGGGGGGAATCGGAGGGGGAGACAAACCATGAGAGGCTATGGACTCTGAGAAACAAACTGAGGGTTTTAGAGGGGAGGGAGCTGGGACGATGGGTCCACCCGGTGATGGGTATTGGGGAGGGCACATGTTGAATGGAGCACTGGGTGTTGTGTGCACGCAATGAATCATGGAACACTGCATCAGAAACTAACGGTGTGGGGTGCCTGGGTGGCTCAGTCGTTAAGCATCTGCCTTCAGCTCAGGTCATGATCCCAGGGTCCTGGGATCAAGCCCCGCATCGGGCTCCCTGCTCCGTGGGAAGCCTGCTTCTCCCTCTCCCACTCCCCCTGCTTGTGTTCCTGCTGTTGCTGTCCTTCTCTCTGTCAAACAAATAAATAAAATCTTAAAAAAAAAAAAAAAAGAAACTAATGGTGTAATGTATGGTGACTAACATAATAAAATAAAAATTTTTAAAAAGTGTATCTATTTACTTAAATGCCTAGGAAGAGATCTTGAAGTCAGCCTATTAATGGAATTCAGGTAAATTTCTGCATTTCTGGTGGGCCAGAGGGGGAGGGGTTGAAAGGAGCTTAAATGCCAGGGGTAGACATGGGACCCTGAACAACCAGGGACTCATCTGAATGCAAATGATGGAAACTCAACTCAAACTTGCAGTCTTCAGGAATGGATGGATCCAGGTACTTGCGATATTATCAGGAAATGTGTTTCTGGCCATCTCTGGTCTCTGTCATCCTCTGTGTTGGATTCCTTCCTGGAAAGAATCCCCCATGTCCTTGCAAAATGGCCTCAGCTGTCCCAGGTGTATATCCTACCCACTGGGCAGCCACAGCAGAGAAATCATCTCTTTTCTAATAATTCCTGCAAAAGTCCTGGGATTGGCTCTCATTGGTCTGACTTGGTCACATGCCAATCCCTAAATCAATCTCTGTGGTTAATGGGAATAAGCCATCTCACTGGTCAGGCCTGGTCACATGGCCACTCTTGGCACCAAAGATCTGGACTGAGCCCTTCTTGAAAAACAGGAACTAAGAGCGGAGAACAGGTAGTTCCCCAAAGTAAAAGTAAGGGTCAGTTACAAAAATAAAGAGGAAGGGATTCTGGGCACACCAGAACCACCACCGTCATCCAGATAGGCTCCTGAGAGTTTATCTCAAGGACAAAATCTAACTCAACAACGGAGCCTGGAATTGAAGGGCAGGAGTGATTCTAGGTGCAGTGTGAGGGCTAGACCTCGGGTTCACTTTAAATGACTTTGACCACGTGTACTCACCCTGATGAGGAACAGGCTGTGGGTATAAGGCAGACAGTCATCTCCCCAAGCACAGAGCCCTGTTGGGGCACCAGCAGCTCACTGGGGTGACCTCCACTAGCATGGGCCCCAAAAGCAGGAGCCCTCCCCTCCTTAGCTGCTGGGCTGACCAGTTACCATGTGGATGGAAATCTGGTGGCCAAGGTGACAAAGGACCTGCTCCCAGCATGGGCAGGACCAGCAGGGCTTAGAGCCAAGCAACATCCCAGATGAGGCACCAAAACCAGCTCCGGAAGCCACAAGCATTTGGGACTGATGTGTGTGCACACGTGAAGTCCCAGATACAATCAGAAACATTTGATGAACCAGCAAATCCAGGCAGGAGTGATAATAACTGTAATCCACCTTGCCCCCAGCACCACGCTGAGCAATCTGACAACAGCCCCACAAGAATCCTGACTTTTTATACATGAGAACACTGAGGTTCAAAGACATTAATTCACTTTCCCAAAGTCAAACAACCAGAAGCGACAGAGCTGGGATCTGAACCTAGGTCTTCTTGGCCACAAAGATTCTGCTTTCACTTCGTTATGTTACCCCATCCCCAGTCAAAAGATTTGCACACATCCACTGGGCAGGCCCTGGACCATCCAGGTTAGAGAGAAAGTGAAGAATCATCCATAGTCCAGAGGTAGACATTTCAGCAGTAGGGGCTGACATTCAGATCCTGGCTGCACCTATTTTGAGCCATTGACATTTAACAACTCAGTTAAGTCTCTCCGAGCTCTTCTTTTTTTTTTTTTCTTTTTTCCAAGAAGGCTCCACACCCAGGGTGAAGCCCAACGTGGGGCTTGAACTCACCACCCCGAGATCAAGACCTGAGCTGAGATCAAGAGTCAGACGCTTACCCAACTGAGCCACCCAGGTGCCCCTCTCTGAGCTGTTCCATCACCAGTACAAAGGGGACGATAATATCCTGGCCATCCCGTAGGACGCCGCGTGACAGTGCACATGGATGTTTGAAAACCGTGAAGTGCTGCACGGATGTAAATAATCGTAACAATATCCTGTGAAGAGGAGGCCAGCTAATGTATTAAATACTTCTGAGGGAGGAGATGGTGTGTGTTGGCATCACCACACTTTCTCAGCCAGAACAATGCCATCTGCCAGCAAATATTGTGATGTGGGAAGAAAGAAACAACCTTTATCCAATTATCTTCCTTATAAAGATGTACCAAAGTACAATTAATTCTCTAACTATTCAGTAATATTCTCTTAATTGGCAGTAAAAATAGGCATTTCTTCCCGCTGCCTCTATTATATACTAAATGCTGCTTCCCCATTCGTAATATGCTAATATACTGGTAATTAAAAGCTTCAAGATTCCATTTAATGACTGCATCAGTTTGTTGAGGATAGCTGCATTTGCTGCCCACTCTTCTGGAGTTCCTAGCTAGAATCTAGGAGATAAATGGCACAGAGGGACAACAGGGGTCCTTCCCTGCTGAGGGTGGTGACCCCTTCCAGACATGTCTCCTCTGCACTCTGAGGGGGTAGAAGCTTGGGAGCTTTCTTCTGCTTCCTGAATGGAGAAGCATTCTCCTGGCATGAGTATTTGCTCCTTTGGACGTAACACATCGCTCTTCCCTGATTCCCCGCACCCAACCTACGTGCCGGGGGTATCACTGAGCACGAGCCTCCCCAGCCTCGGCAGTGCTGACATTCTGGGCTAGATCATTCTTTGATGCTGGCGGCTGTCTGGTGCATCCTAGTGCTCACCAGCATCCCTGGTCTCCATCTACTAAAAACAAATAGCGCCGCCCTCCCCAGTTGTAATAACCAAAAGTCTCTCCAAATATTGCCAAATGTCTTCTGGTGGAGGCATAAAATCACCCCAAGTTGAGGACCACTCACCTAGTATAAAAAGATTAAAAACAATTTAAAAGTCTATTCGTAGGCAATCTATGAAATAAATCATGGCACATCCATCCACTGAAATTTATTCAGCAGGGAAAAATCAGCCAGCCCTATATGAAAGGACACAGAACAACCTTCATGCAAAAAAGTCAGGGTGCATAACAGTATCTATCGTAAGCTAATTTCTATGTTCACCTTATTTGCATACTTGGTTATATACATATAGGATGTCCATAGAGGGGCACAGGAAATGAATGATGGTCACTTCCTGGGAAGGTAACTGACCAGCCAGGCATACGCGTGGGAGGGAGGTTTACATTTGTGTAGGAATGTTGTACCCCGGTAATGTATTACTTATTTAAAGAGTAAATATAATTTAAAAAATAAACACCTAGCACATTGTCCGGCTGGGAACAGTCTCAATACATTCTATTCCCACTCCCTCCTCCCCTCTCATTTACTCTCAGAGCCTCAGACAGGATACATCTTTTATCAGACAGACACATTCTGTCTACCTGAACATTATCAACCATTCACATCTTGAAAGCAGCTTCCAAGCCCAGCAGACCGACACCCCTGGGCAAGGAAGACCAGGCCGCTCTTCAGTTTTCAGAGACAGAAACTGGACTTTGAGGTTTGGCAATGTCAGATCCCTGATTCTGAGATGGTTCTCAAGTCCTCTGTGACCCTTCCGAGCCCGGGCTGCTGCAAAAGCTGAAATATGAAATCTAGACACACAAATGATCAGCTGGAGGGGGAGGTGGAGTCATTGCTTTATTAAAAACAAATTTGAAATGGGACTCCTTCAGTGAACCCTTAACAGAACAAAAATGTGGTTTGCCAGAAAAGGAGTTTGATTTACTTCACTCTTTCTAGGAAAGGCTCTCAGATGACATACATTTAAGTCCGGGCTCATGTAATTGGTCTTAATTAGGAGATGTTAAGCAAAAGGCAAGGCCTCGTTATAAAATGACCTTGAAAAAATTGGGTTAAAGGAAGTGAGGCAAGTTTCTTTATTGCAGGACTTCTCAGAACCTTTATTGAGAATGAGAGAATAATTTTTCTTTAAAAATTATTGTGTGGGTTTTTTCTTCCTACCTTTTCCCAGATCCTGTTCCTAGAAGGGTTGGAGACCCATCTGTGCTTCCTGCCCTGGGGGGTTATTACAGGGTGGGAAGAGAATCAGCCTCTAACCAAAGTCTCTTTTTGCCTTTAGTGAGTCAGGTGAAACAACATGGAAATGCAAGAGATCCTCTGGCAGCAGAGAAGGGCGATGGGTTTCAGAGGTGTTGTGGACTGAATGTGTCTTCCCTAAATTCGTATGTGGGAATTCTAACCCCCTTGTGATGGAGTTAGAAGGTGGGGGCCTTTGGAAGGTGATTAGGTCATGAGGGTGGAGCTCTTAGAAAAGAGACCCTAAAGAGCCCTCTTGCCCCTTCCATCTTGGAGGACACAGTGAGAAAACAGCCGTCTATGTACCAGGAAACGGGCCCTCACCAGAGACTGAGTCTGTTGGTGCACTGACCTTGGACTTCCCGGCCTCCAGAACCATGGGAAATAAGTGTGTTGCTTAAGTCCCCTCGTCTGTGGTATTCTGTTATAGCAGCCCGAGTGGATGGAACAGAAAGCAAGGTGAGAGATGCAAGGATCTGCAAAACTAGGGGCAGACAATATTCTGCGGCTCCAGCGCCCTACACGGCAGCAGTCCCTGCCCCCCTCCAAGTAGGTGACAAGACCCCAGAGAAGTAAGACCCTTGACAAAGAATTCCATTCCCCGGAGAGAGCAGAGCTTCCAGTCAAGAGGAGGGATAATTGGGAATGTTCACCCTCATACATAATGGCTTGTTGCTAAGACCCTCTCCCGAGACTCTGTACAGTACCAGGCAATGCCCACTGGCCCAATGGGACGGCGGCTCAGAGAAGGCATGAGTGGGTTTAAAATACATCAGTAACAACCATGAAATGCAGTATTAGGGGGCGCACCTCAAGATCATGGGCTGGGATTCAGGTCTCCGACAAGGGCTAATGGCAGAGTGAATCTCCCAGGTGGCTGAGTGATACACGGCTTCCCCGAGCTCTTCCCTTTCTGTCCATAGCGCAGCCATCATGATGAGTCCAGGAGGCTGAGGAAGAACAAGAGGACGCTCGCTGGCGGTGCTAACAGAACACCTAGTGTGCCCAGCCCTGCAGGGCTCCTTGGAGGAGACCCACCGCCCATAGGGAGCAACATTAAGCTGCTAAGACAGTGCCCAGAACCTGGGGGGTAATTCAGCATTTGTATCAAGAGACTCAAAAAAGTTGGCACCTTTGGACTACTAATTCCTCTTCTGGGAATCTGTGATAATTAAGTAATATAAAATGCTGAGGAGATATTTATGTAAAAAAATTAAATTATTCATAATTGGGGAAGAGAAGGAAGGACAAGAAGTCCAGGAAAATGGACAAGTCAATTACAGTACCTCCAACAGATGAACTATCGGGCAGGTGTCCAAAGTGAGGCTTTACAGAGACCTCGGTGTGTGAGAATACTTCATGTAAGGAACAAAGCAGGATACAAACTCATACATTTTGCACATCACAACTGTGTGAATAAAATGCATAGAAAAAATAGCTGAAAGGAAATACACTAAATAGTAACTAGGGGGTGGGGATGACAAAGCCAGGGGCAATGACTATAAAAATCCATGGGAGAATGTGAGAGAGCGCGGGGGATTTGCTGTGCATTCATTCCTTAAGAGCCCACCTGAAAAGATGAGACTGGAAGGAGAGAATGAGTGGATGTCATGGCGAAGGTCCTTTCCTGGGTTCTGGAATGGGACCCCGTGTTAGTTTTCCGTGGCTGCTGTCACAAATGCCACCAACAGGGCGCCTGGGTGGCTCAGTTGGTTAAGCGACTGCCTTCGGCTCAGGTCATGATCCTGGAGTCCCTGGATCGAGTCCCGCGTCGGGCTCCCTGCTCGGCAGGGAGTCTGCTTCTCCCTCTGACCCTCCCCCCTCTCATGTGCTCTCTCTCATTCTCTCTCTCAAATAAATAAATAAAATCTTTTAAAAAACCCAAATGCCACCAACATAGCAGCTTGAAACAACACAGATTTATTCTCTCATAGTTTGTGTTGGCAGAAGTCCAAGTGAGCTGGACTAGGTCCTCCCCTTAGGGTCTCAAAGGCCAAAATCAAGGTGTGGGCAGGGCTGCGTTCCTTCCCAAAAGCTCTGGATAGATAAGAATCCACTTATCTTCCAAGTTCATTCAGGTGGCTGGCTGAATTCAGTTCCTTGCGGTTGTAGGACTGAGGTCCCCGTTCCCTGCTAGCCGGCACCCGGGGCTGGTCGGTGCACCTAATATCCTTCTCATGGTTTCCATGTGGGCTCTCGAGCAATGGCAGCTCAAGCCCCCTCACGCTTCAACTCTTCCTGAATGCACCTTCTGCAGCATCTCTGACTCCAGCTGGAGACACTTCTCTGCTTTTAAGGGCTCACATTAGACTGGCCCCATCGGCATAATCTAGGCTACTCTCCCTATTTTAAGATCTATAACCTTAACAACATCTGCAAGGTGTTTTTGCCAAGTAGCATAACATATTGATAGGGATTAGGGACGTGGATGCCTTTGCAGGCCATTCTGCTTAACACAGACCCGAGATCCTTCCCTCCTAACTTCAAAAAGTTCTTGACCTCCCTTCTTGATCACCTGACTCCACACATCAGAATGGGCCTCTTAGTCTGCATCCAACCCCTATGAGTCCCAGCTGTCCCGACTCCAGACGTTTGCCCATAGCTGGAACACACCCACCAACTGCAGCCCCCTGAGTTGAGATCCGTACAGAGGTATTTCATTGTTTTCTCCATAAGAAACCTGTATTCACAGAGTATTCCGACGGGTTTTTCTGTAGCCAACACCAAGCAGGCTGCGACTACCCGAAGAAAACATTTATCAAGTGACTGTGGGGGGAAAAAAAAGTGTCTTTCACATTTCATCTGCCGTCCTCATCTCCCTGCCAAACTTTCCCAGCGGGGATGAGTGTGTTCCAGATGTGACCCTAGGAGGAACCTGGGAGTCACCCCTGCGGAAAACTGATTCCTGGGGCCTCAACTCAGACCTGCCAAGTCAGACCCTCCGGGCATCCAGACCCTGGAATCTGGCTTTAATGCATCTGCCCTTCCCTAGGGTGATTCTCATGCACCCTATTTAAAGGGGTGCCTCCCGCTTTAAGGCCTGAGGGTAATGGATGAGAGGCTTACACACCTGTGTGAGGGGGCTCAGAGGGTGCTCTCCTCTGAGCTCTGAAGCTAATGGGGCGGCTGTAGCTGAAGGGCAGGATTACTGGTGAAAAGAAAGAGAGGCCAGGGCTACAAAGCAAGACAGATGGGGTACAGCTGAGCAGGGAGCTGTGCTCAGGGCAAGAGGGGCGGGAGAGGCCCTTCCGAGTGGCCTCCCAGCTGGCAGAGAGGATCCCCTGCGGTGAGAGCTCCCATGAAAGGGAGCACAACATCGTGCCCCAGAGCCCAGGTCCAGGGGCCAGCTGGACCCAGGCTTCACCAAGTTCACCAGTGTCTTACCCTGGGAAATAGTGTGGGGATTGTTTCCTTATCTGTAAAATGGGGATAATAATAGTCCTTTCTTCGTAGAGCTCTTGGGTAGATGAAGGGGGTGTTTTACATAAGGCTATTTTAGCTTATAAGCGCTTATATCAGCTCAGAATGCTTTTGGCTACAACTAACAGAAAACCTATGTCAAAAAACCCAGGGGCGCCTGTGTGGCTCAGTCGGTTAAGCGACTCTGGATTTCAGCTCAGGTCATGTTCTCAGGGTTGTGAGATCGAGCCTCACGTCAGGCTCTGTGCTAGGTGTGGAGCCTGCTTAAGATGCTCTCTCTCCCTCTCCATCTGCTGCTCCCCACCCCTCCCCCCTTAAAACAAAACAAAAAAACCCAGAAGTTGGTTCTTACTGGCAATGAATCAGCAACAACAGCAAAACAGAGTTCTTCGTATGGCTCTCTAGGCAGGGGTTCCCAAACTCCAATGTGCACACAGATCACCTGGAGATCCTATTAAAATGGCGATTTTAATTCAGTAGATCTGAAGTAGAGTCTAAGATTCAGCGTTTGTAAGAATCTGGTCCTCAGACCACACTTTGAATGATGAGACACTTAGCCTTTCTCTTGTGGCTACAAAGTGGCTGCTCCAGCTCCAGCCATCACATTTGCAAGCAAGGGACAAAGGAGCATGACAGAGGGCTATGCCAGCCATATCTACTTCTTTTATCGAAGAAAAATGAAGCTTTCTCAAGAACCACCAGCACAGACCTCCCCATAAGTTTCATTGGTCTACAAAGAGCCTCGCAGCCCTTCACAGTTTCCTAGGAAGCTGGAAAAAAAAATGAGAAAGAGGATTGTGAAGATGGGCTTAAAGTTTTAGCTTTAAAACAATCATGTTCCCCCAGAGCTGGGCATGTTGCCACACAGCAGCAGATCGGGTTTATTTAACAAGCAAGGAAAGGATGGTCATTGGGAAGCAAATAGCAACATTATGGCAACATTCACACTGTTATATAAATATGGCACTTAACACAAAGTGAACTCTCAGCCAGGGTAGCAGTTTTCCCATCAGCATCTCATGAATATGTAATGAGAGGACAAGATGCAGCTTCCATGCCACGCTCCTGTTATCCGTAAGCCACACAACCCCACGCAGCTTGCCAGGGGCACAGGGTTCTTGTGCCAGACCAGAGCTGGTCTCCTGAGCTGTGCAGAGCATCCCGGGGGCGGGGGGTGGGGGGGGTGGAGGGGACCGCCTCCTACAGCTCAAGGAAAGTGTTTACACTCCTCAATCCCCAGGCTTCCTGGGACTGAGCAATTAGAAGTGCTTCCCCTTCTTTGTTGCTCACAGCTTCATCGGTTGACCTTGTCCTTGACCCCAGCCTAAAACTCCTAAAAGGCAACATGGGGCCCCTCCTCGAGGCTGCTGCCTTCTTTTGAGTTGTACAAAGGAGACAGACACCCAGCAGATGCACTTTGTGTGTGAACTTAGCTGAGAAGAGAAAGCATCTTCTTGCACAGGGAGTCTGAGTTGACTCTCTTTTTCAGGGTCAAAGGAAGGACAACCGGAGAACCTGGAAGCTCTGCGAACTGACCTTCAACTCCCAGGTGCTTTTTTAGAAGATTCACAATTTTGCTATGGAAAACCATCTGACCTTCCAGGAGACAGTGGCCTGATTCTGACCTCCCTGCAGATTGTCATTTTGGTTTTGTTTTGAACTGATGTCTGCCCCGAGCAATGTCATGTCCTGGTTGTGATCACAAAGTCGATTTTACAGTGAGAGAGAGATGCGGAGGACCAGAAAGGTAGCGTCGAGAAGTTTTAGAGTCCTCTAACTGTGGAGGACTTTGTATTTGGGTCTGGTTAACGCCATAACCAGTGTCGGAGTTTTGGCAAATAAAGAACACCCTTCACAATGCAGCCATGGAGCATAAAGAAAATTCAACAAGATTTGGAGTCCCAAGTCCTGAGTTTAAATTCCGGTTTTTTTCCACTTGGCAGTTCTGTGATGAAACTGGGCCAGTTTTGCTGACTTGGTCTATTTGGATATTGGTGATGAGAAGAAAAATGTAATCATAATAGTGAACACAAGAGAGTGTCTAGGAGGCCCTGTTCTGATTGCTTTACATGTATTAACTCATTCTGCAGCAACTGTGAGGCTCGTTTTTTTCAGATGGGAAAATGGGGACTCAGAGAGATTAAGTAACTTGCCCAAGGTCACACAGCTGATAAGCAGCAGAGCTGAGTTCCAACCCAGGCACTTTGGCCCTTCTGCCCAAGCTTATTTCCACTCTACACCACTGTACTTTGCAACCTTTAAAGTGCAAGGCCATGTGGGGTATGATTTTGATGTTCAAGTATTATTTTCCCCATCTTGCACAGACGGGTCTTATCCAGGGGCACCTTAGTGGCTCAGGTCAAGCGTCTGCCTTCGGCTCATGTCATGATCTCAGGGTCCTGGGATCGAGGCCCACGTCATGCTCCCTGCTCAGGGGGGAGTCTGCTTCTCCCTCTGCCTCTGCCCCTAACCCACCCTGCTCTTGCTTTCTCTCAAATAAATAAAATATTTAAGAAAAACAAAAAAGATCTTCTGCAAAGATGCAGAGACCACCCACCTTCTGAGCCAAGGGAAACAGAAGAAAGCATCTCCTCTGTGCTTCCATCCTCCTGCCCCTTCTGCAGCCCAAGTCCCCACAAAGGCCCCCACGATGGAGCCATCCGTCCCCAGTCCTCAGGGTCTCCCTGGTGCTGAGCAGTCCCCACAGCCGATGACCTCAACTCAAGAGCACAGGCATCCATTCATCCCACTGGCAGGAAAACCACTTAAACGTTTTGCTATTTTCATTTCTGCCAAGCCATAGGGGTGTTGCAAAGAATGATTTTTTTCTCTTATTTTTTGCATTTAATAATACATAATTACCTTCCCTCAATCATCCTGTTGAAATGTGCGCTTTTCAATCCAACACTGAGGCTTTTTAAAAAATGGGGTGGGGAACAGGTGAGACATATCTTCAATGTCCAGAAAGAATCTTCGGTGGTCCCTGGAGGGGAGAGTGAGCAGAGATGGTTGTCATGTTTGTGTTACTGATTGCTGTTCCTCATGAAAGATTGTCATGAATAAAAAATACGAGGCAGGGGGTGGGGTTGGGTGGGGAGTAGGAAGACTGGCCGGATGGCTGCTTGCTCTTCACCCTCTCTGAAGCCACTGGCCTGAGAAGCAGCCTCGGGTACCTTCATTACTCCATCCCCAGGGGTATCGGGCATTTGATGCCAAAACCCAACTGTTCCAGCTGCTCTCCACCAACATGTTTATTGCTATTCAGGTCTTCGTTCTAAAATGATGAAAGTATGCATAATCCACAGGAAGAGGGAAAAAGCACACAAAACAAATATTCCCCAGTGGGCCTAGCATGGCAGATCTGATGGGGGCTGGCCTGTGGAGCTGAATCTCAATTGAAGGATGTTTGTTTGTTTTTTAAGGGCCCTAATGGGAGATTTATAAAAAAAGAAGAGAGCCTGCCTACACAGTGTAGGTTATAAAATAACAAGATTAATGATACAGAAATCTGTGTAGGATTTGTACGAGAAGCAACATAATAATGGTGAGGATTAAGTGAGAAAATGTGCACCCCACACTTGGCGTGCACCCAGCTGCGTGTTAACTATTTCAACCACCCCTCTGCCCCCAGCCAGCTAATATGGATGGTTATTATGTTGCAGGGCAATCGAGTGATTATACCCATAACCTAACATTTCTTGGAGGGTTACATTGTTATGAGCATTGCAGGAGTCTTGACTTCATTCCCTGTTCCCACAACCCTGAGAGGTAGGTACTATGGTTGTCTCCACTTGGCCAATGAGGAAACTGAGGCACGGACAGGGGCATTACTTGCCCAGGTCACTGCACTAGAAAATGGCAGTTTCTAACCCAAGGACTTGAGAGGCCACACGTTCTGTACTCATTAGAACGGCAGGAGTCAGTACGGCGGCCGAAAGGACAGGCTCTGGAATCAGACCACCCTGGATGCTCGAGCCAGATCTGCAGTTCCCTATACCGCTCTGGAATCACAGTATTTAAAACCCTGATAAACGCTGGAGACAGTCTATTTAAATGCCTTGATTTCATAAGTACAGACCTCTGGGAGCATAAGGGAAACTCCTGCCTCAGCTCACACAGCTAGACCTTTGATGTCTAGGGATTGAATGGGTCCCCATCTTCCTCTCTGGCTCACCTGTCGGGGTGGGGGGTTCCCGGGGGGGGGTCCCCAGCTCCAATGCAACCTGCTCTTCAGTGGTTCTCAGCCTGACTGCCCCCAGACCTGGAAAGGGTGCTGGGGCTGCAGGAGGCTCAACAGGACCCAGGACTTCTTGAGCATCGCAGCAACTGCTTAGGGCCCAAGGAATCCGCAATTATCTGGTGTCTCCCTAAGAGCCTCCCCGACCAAACCCCAGGGGCTCCTCCCCAGGTGACATTCCCTGCACGTGGGTGAACTCCAAAAGCCTCCATTTCCGTTCTTGGTTTGAGCAATACTGTGTAGCCAAGGAGGAAACGTAAAACAAAGTTACTCACAGCTCAAAGAAGTCCTTAAAAGTTTGATCTTGTAATAATAATAATAAAACTTTTTCCCTCCTCATTTCCTCATTGGCCAAAAGGACATCATCATAATACCTACCTCACAAGGTCATTGGGAGCAAGAAGTGAAGACTTATTCTTCTAAGGGCCAAATAAATATATCTTTTTTTAAAAAAAGATTTTATTCATTTATTTGACAGAGAGAGAACAAGTAGGCAGAGAGGCAGGCAGAGGGAGAGGGAGAAGCAGGCTCCCCGCCGAGCAGGGAGCCCGATGTGGGGCTCGATCCCAGGACCCTGGGACCATGACCCGAGCCGAAGGCAGCGGCTTAACCGACTGAGCCACCCAGGTGCCCCCAAATAAATATACCTTAACCCTCACAACACACCTATAGTAAAGCTTCACTCCTTCCCATTTCCCTGTTTTGCAGCTGTGAGAACTAAAGCACAGACAGGTTAAGTCACTTGTTTGAGGTCAAACAGCTAGCAGGCTGCAAGGTGAGATTTGAACCCAGGTAGTCCGGCTGCAGAGCCCAGGCTCGTACCCACTGTATACACAAACTCTCAGGGCCACCAATGAATGTATGGTTCGGGAGCAGCCACCAGAGACCTCAGTCAGCAGTGCCTGCATCCCAGCCGTGCCCACCACACTCAAAACCTCCTCCTGCCACTCTGATCCCCTATTCCGCTTTGTTTTTATCATTTCATTTGTTTTCCTTGTTTTTTGAGACAAAAAAAAAAATCGATCCTGAATGAAACCAAGTTTAGTTGCAAATGAAACTGAATTGTCCACAACCGAAGCATATAATTAGAGAATGTTAATCTCTGGGTGGTTCTCCTCCCTCCACCCCAGCCCCAAAATACACTAACATTTGCAAAAGAGAATTCATCTTTACCTAAAACTATAATTAAGCGGCTGCTGGCGGTTACCTTGGCGACATTTAAAAAAAAAAATCCTCCACTACAGCTCCCCACACTGGATAATACAAACTAGGCAGCCAAATAAGTCAACAGGTTGTCCTAGAAACTGTTTCCTTGACAACCAGGAAGATGGAGGGGGACGGAGAGTTGGGGAAATGTCAGAGCAACAACACTACATTAAGGAAGAAAAAACCCGTTTGGCATGGCTGAGCAGATCCCCAACTTGTACTGAGCTGCGGAGCACGGAGCGGAAACGACTCTTTGTTGCATGAAGAAAGCTACCAAGGGAATGTCAGAACCCAATCTCACTTTCGTTGCTCACCCACTGAGTGAGTTTCCTTTTCAGGCATGGAGTCTGATCGCAAAAAAGCACCATTCGCTCTCTCACTCACCGAATGTTTGTTGAACACCTACTACGCACCAGCATGGTCCATGTCTCCTGGCTCTGGTCTTGCATGGATCTCCATGCTTTGCAACCTTGGCCAGGTGGGCCAAGAATTCTGGAAATGACCAACAGCATGTAGGACCATTTTTTTGCCATTTAAATGCCTGGGTTTCTCCCTTATGTATTCACTTTACTGTTCCCCATTCTAGCAAGGTCAGTTCTGTGCTTGCTTGCTTTTCTGGGCTTCAGGGAGAAAGGAAGAGGAAGAGTTTGCAGGAGGATAGAAGCTAGAATGATCTGGAAGACCATCTCACCACTAGCTTTATTTATAAAGGACGAATAACTCGTGGATGGGAATTTAGCCACGTGTCCTGGAAAAACCGGGAGAGGACACAGCGCCCCAAAGGATGCAAAAGGGGAGGAGGGTGGAGCCCAGGGCACAGGGAGATTCCTTGAGACTGTGGGCCTTTGAGTAGGGGTTCAGGGACCCTGGTCCTGGGCCATGCTGCACGTGTGTGGAGCAGAGTCCTGCCCTTGGGAAGGAATGGTCACTGGGTCTCAGTCTGACCAAGAGTGGCCAGGAAAGAAGCAACAGACATGGGAGCATCTGGGTAAATGTGTTTCTCCAAAGTGACCAATGTGGACAGATGACCACAAGGCTTGACCGGGGCTTCGAGGCTTCTTCACCCTGGGGGGATGGTGGTGCGGGCAGTCCCAAGAACAAGGAGACGGGCCTAAAGTAGATTTAAGAAAAGAAAGAAATGTTCTATTTCTTGTCCTCCTAAGTGCCTGGACAAAGAACCATACTCACCAAGTAGAATTTTCAGTGCTGCATTTCCCAAACTACTTGAGAAGTCCCTGCGGCTGAATTTTTCAGGGAAGAGAAGGGAGGGAGGTGGGGCGATCCAGAGGCATCTACTCCTGGAAATCCCAAATCTATTTTCCCTTCCACAAAACTCTTTCACCTCTGGCTGGCCCATCAGTGCTTTGCATTGCTCCTTATCCAAATGTGCTTTTAATCAGATTATTTTCTGATCGTAAATAAGAATGTCATGATGTACTCCTAATCCTCACAGGGTGGACAGTAAACTCAGGAGTAGCCTCTTTGCTAGCCCACCTGACTTGGACAAAGATAACCAATCTGAGTTATAACCAACCAAGTGCATGCAGTTAACACGTGGACAGCAATAAGAATTACGTGGATCTGAGGCACCTGGGTGGCTCAGTCGATTAAGTGCTGACTCTTGGTTTTGGCTCAGGTCATGATCTCAGGCTCATGAGATCGAGCCCCGGATCAGGCTCCTTGCTCAGCAGGGAGTCTGCATGAGATCCTCTCTCTCCCTCTCCCTCGGCCCCTCCCCAGCTCATCCTCTCTCCCTGTCTCTCTCTCTAAAATAAATAAATCTTAAAAAAAAAAAAAAAAGAATTACATGATCTGCAGTGCACTTTCCTGACAGGGAAATTTATTTATGTGCTCTATACAACAAACCTTGTGTGCTGCTGCCCATTTTACAGATGAGAAAACCAAGGCACAAGGAAAGTGAAGACGTACCCAGGGTGTCCACAGCCAATTCAATCATGGGGTTGAGCCTCAAGGCCAGGTCTCCTGAGCCCTGCTCTGCCCTGACCTGTCTCCCTCTGTGCTCACACCTCGCCTTTCCCCTGTGTGGGTTTCTCTCCTATTTTCCTATTTTACCCTTCCCTACTGATTTTCCTCCACTTCTTTTTTGCCTCCTCAAACGCCCCAGTGGTTCTCACCTGTGGGTGACCCCCGCCCCCAGGGGACATTTGGTGATATCTGCAGATCTTTCTGGTTGTCATACTGGGGGAAGCGGGTATAGTGGGGCCGGGGACAATGTCAGCATCAGGACAGCACCGCGCAACAAAGCGTTGTCCTCCCCAAATATCAACAGTGCCAAAACCGAGAAACTGTCATCCTAAGAAGATAAAAAGTGTGTTCATGTAAAAGTACTTGGAACGGTGCCTGCCATGTAGTGAGCTATTATTATTTTGGTGAATGATGTTGTTCACACACTACTACAATGGGAGGGGGGGGTCAGGGTTATTTACAATAAGAAGAAAAAGCACTGTGAGCGCCCTCGCGCCTGGTCCTGAAGTTTACTCATTTAACAAGTATTCACTGACTTCCCTCCATGGGAAAGGGCCTGCAGCCCACAGAGAAGAGAAACATCCTGTTCTGAGGACAAGGTCAAGACCTGGTCTTTAAGCCTAAATGTACCACCCAGGAAATCATCCCCAAGGGCACTGGGGATGAGGGTCCTTGAAGGTCTTTTATGGGTCTTGTGATGGGCCTAGGATGGGGTCTTTCTCTCACTACGGGATCCATTGGAATGTTGCTAAAATGCTAAAATTCTTTCCAAATGCCAACAGGATTCACTGCAAAAAAAAAAAAAAAAAGGCATCCAGGAAACGCAAATACACCCTCAAGGCACCGCTTACAAATCGAAGACTCTCGGGCTCAAACACAGCCAAAGATAATTATTTTGCTCAACTACCTTTTTCTTCCTTCACACCCACCACCACCGAACAAAGAAAAAGTCTGGAAGGTGAGGGAGATGAACGCGATTTGCATATTTAACAGCCCCAAGGAAGGTGAAAGAACAGAAGGAGAGATTATCGCGTGAGAAGCGTCCTGGGGGGGTGGGGGACAGCTCACTTTCCAAAGCCCAGGAGCTAAAAATACCCCTGCCACGTGTCATTTACAAATTCAAAGGGCTGTTTAGACACTACTATGATCAGATGGCAATTGATACATATTTTCGCCCCAGTGATTAAACATAGCCTGATTTTTAAGTACCAAAGAGCAGCCTCCAGGTTTGTCTGGAAAAACCACTCATGAATTTCTATATTTGATTGGCACACCAGGGGGTCCCAATCACGGCTCCTTCACTCCAGCCCCTGAAATCAGATGACATTTGATGGCGGGAAGGGGCAGCTGAAAGGAGGTGGGGGGGAATAGGAGAGCAAAAGCTTTGAAAAGAGGGGCTTCTAATCAGAGGCAAAATGGGTACCAGTGCTCCCCACTTGCCTTCTTTCTCCTAAAACCAAGAAAGGGGAGAGGAAGCCAGGCAATAAAATGGGAACAGCCTGTGGCCCTGGAAATAATTAAATTGTCGCCTTCACATTGGGGCGGGGGCAGAATAAATGGCTCAATATAATCAGGTGATGCTTTCTGGGATTGGACAAGGTGTTCAGTGGGCAAAACGCTCCTGCTTTTCAGTACCCCCACGTCCCCATGCAGCCAGCTGGCTGAGCCGGGGCTGGTTTCTGTGGAAGCAGAGAGATATGTCCAGAGTCTCTGACTTTCTTTGCGAAAAAGAGGAGGCATCTAGGTTTTCTTTTGAGGGTGATGGAAAGGTTCTAAAATTAGACAATGGTGATGTTTGCACAGCTCTGTGAATATATTAAAAATCCAGTAGCACACTTTAAAAGGAATTTTGTGTATGTAAATTCAATTTCAATAAAGCTGCTATAAAAAAGGAATAAAGAAAACCAGGACAGTAAACAAATGGGTTTTTTCCTGCAAAACGGTAGTGGGGGGAGGTTTAGATCCAAGGATTCAACTCCTGCCTCTCCTTACTTGTCGCTGTGAGACTTATTCAGTCTCTCTGGATCTCAGTTGTCCCATCTGTACAATGGGAATATTAAAAGTAGCCTTCCTTCACAGGGCTGCTGTGGGGACTCAGGTGCTGTTTGCGAGGAGCCGGACCCAAGACAAGTGCTCTGAGCTCTGCAGAACGCGATGAATAAATGATGGGTAAGAGGCTGGGTGCTGGGGAGGGGCCTGGGCAGGAAACGGGGCGAGCCAACGACTTTCAGACGACAGGACTGGGTAACCCTGGGGTGTGTCTACACAGACCCTCGCACCATCAGCTGAGCAGGCAACGTAACATGGATAACAACAGCTGGTGGCCTTTACTGAGCACTTACTACGTGGGCAACACCTCCTACGCAGGCTCTCCTTTAACCTGTGTTTCAGGTCCTATTTTATCCCCATTTTACAGATGAGGAAACAGACCTTCGCCACTGGCACAAAATCACAGACGGAGACAGAACTGGAGCTGCTTCCAGTCCGGGCCATCCGATTCCTGAGCTGGGCCAGGCTGAGCTGGGGCTGGCTCTTATCTGCTTGAGAAAACCACTTGTTCCATACCCAGGAATGCCGCTATCACCTAGGCGAGAATTTTACAAACAGGTTATGAAATCACCGGTGGTAAACCACGGTAGCAGTCGGCCGTGATGTGAGGATTTGCACCGAGGAACTCTGCAACTGTCCCAAAGCTGGGCTCCTTCTCCCTTCTTCCCAACCTCACGCTGCCCCGGCCTGAGCCATCAGTAACTGCCGGACGAGGAGGGTCCGTCAGGGCCTCCTTCCCACCCATAATGATAAGGAACCCCGACATTCTCATGGCACTTTAGGGTTTACACTATGCTTTTAAATCCACCCAAATCGAACAAAACTGTGAAAGAAGAATTGTTATTTGCACCAATGATGATGAAAATAGGCTCCCAAGGAACCCCAACGACTGAGTGGGCCACAGGCCTTCGGAGCACTAGCCAGGCCCTTCTGTCTTGAAAGGCGGCGGCCCCCAAAGTGGGTGGCGGGTAGGGTCTCCTTGAGGCCACCTAGCATCTCCATGGCAACAGGCAGGGGCTGCCCCACGGGTTTTTGGGAAGTGGACCCTCCTCCCCACGCCACAGATTATGAGTCCACAGGCCCTCTAGCTCCCCCAGAAGAGTGAGCAAAAGCTTTTCACAGTTTCCACATGGAGACGGTCTGGAGGTGGAATTTAAGTGGGTGTGAATCTTGCAGCAAGTGAAACGTCCAAGTAAAGTCTGACAGAGCCTGGTGCTTTGCATAAAAGAAAGACAATTAATGTTTCATGAATGAATGAGTGAGTGAGTGAGTGAGTGAATGAATGTAGGAGTCCTACGTCTCCTCGGAGACCTATAGACTCCGCCTCAAGCTTTAAGTCAGGGTCCGTGCAGTCAATTGATTTTACCAGTGGCCCCCAAGACAGGCCTCCCTGCATCCAGACCGTTTGTCCCGACTCCGAGGTCCCTCCCTCTGCCGGGCTTGGGCGTATGACTTGCTGGGGCCCTTGGGATATATCAGCGGATAGGATACAAGCAAAGCTTGAGAAGCAGGTGGGGATTCCTGCTTGTCCTCTTGTGTGATCGGCTGTCTCAGGGACAGCTGCCCCCACCATGAGAACATGCCCGGACTGTGAGGCACGTGGAAACATGTGGAGGAAAGCTGAGCCATCCCAGCCACAGCCACGCTAGACCACACAGCCACGGCCAAGGGCTGACTACAGACACGTAAGTGGGAGCAACTAAGATTGGCATAGCTGTGAAGCTTACCCTTAAACACATGAGAAATAATAAAAGGTTGGTGTGTAAATCCACTAAGTTTTGGGGTGGTTTCTTATGCAGCACTAGCTACCTGATACAGCCTTCCCCACTTTGCGATTCTCCAAAAAGCTCAGAGGGGGCCGGCTCCTTTCTCTCCTCCGAATCTGCCACCTCATTGAGAATTCTGATGAAATTCTTCAACGTGGCTTCTTCTTATCTAACGAGTCAGGTACAAGATCATCCCCCAGTGAGGAGCACAGAGAAATCTGCCTTTAGCTAAATGAACAGAGATATTACTGAATATCATCACTCCCTCAGGGAACACAGTCTCCACAGTTAAGCAAGATTCTTAAGGAAATTCTCAAGGAATTCTCATTTCCATTCCTGCCTGAATCATCGCTGATCTGTCCTCTCTCTCTCTCTAACTTGCAGCCTGATTCTCTGCCAGGATCAGGACATCATCTAGCGCCTCTGGTTGAGACAGCCTTCGGACCTTGCCCTTCCTACAGGATTTCTTTTCCAGGTGTGATGTCAAATCCCAAGCTTTGCCAGAGTCAGCACTGCCGAAGACCGACGGAAGCCAAAATAGGATTTTCAGGCTCTCTCCAGGGCGAGGAGAAACAAAGAAGCGGTCTACCATCTCCCTGCTCCAAGTATGGCCCAGACCAGCAGCATGGGGACCCTCTGGGAGTTGACTACAAAGGCAGAATTCCAGGCCCCACCCCAGAGCTACTGACTCAGAACATGCATTTGAATGAGATGCCTAGTGATGTGGCACATTCAGGTTTGGGAAGCTCTGCAACACAGGGCCCCAATTCTCCACGTGCCTCTGAGTCTCTCCTGATGCCAAGGCCTTGGGGGTGGCTGCACGGGAGGGGGCAGGGGGGAGGGCACTTTAAAGCCAGACATCAGTGTTCACTCTTGGTAGTAGGAAGGACACCTTCATCCAGCAATAGAACGCAGACAAATTCCCCCAACACAGTGCACGTGGGCACACGTCCTACAACCAGGCTCGTCAAAGTCCCTCATTTAAGACCTCGACTTGAAAGGTGTTCTCTTCTTTTTTTTTTTTTTTAAGATTTTATTTATTTATTTGACAGAGAGAGACACAGTGAGAGAGGGAACACAAGCAGGGGGAGTGGGAGAGGGAGAAGCAGGCTTCCCGCGGAGCAGGGAGCCCGATGCGGGGCTCAATCCCAGGACCCTAGGATCACGACCTGAGCCAAAGGCAGACGCTTAACCACTGAGCCACCCAGGTGTCCCGAAAGGTGTTCTCTTCTGACGCGCAAGGCTGTGTATCTTGAAGGGCTTCTCAAATGCCCCACGGGGACCCCAGGATTCATTCGTGAGAACGATTCCCTTTTGATCCGGACATGATAGCTCCTTGCCTCAAACAGAAGAGCTTTGTTGGCAGTAATCGCCATGGAAATCAGTAACCCAGTTTATTAACAAGGAAGAAAATTCCTGAGGATATTTTAAACTTTCAAATATCTTTGCAAGCTAACAACAATGAAAACAAAGCATTTTTAAAAGCGAACGAGAGCCTGTAGTAGAAATTAAATTCGAACTAAAATGCTCTCTGAATTTTAAAAATCTGATTTTAAGCTCTTAATAAGCCCCGGAAATCCAGTTAATTTAAATTACTGGCCACACACCAACACCTTCCCTGAAATAATTCGCACCTTCAATTATCTCAGGGAATATTTTTTTTTTCCAAAAAAAACTACATGTGGTTGTTTATGTGCTGCTTCTGCTGACACACGATTTTCTAGAAATCTCTGAACTTTGAGATGAAAAGACAATTGAAAAAAGGACTTCGGCCATGTTTCCAAATGATTTCTTTGTCCCCTGTTCAGAATAACCTTTTCGAGAAGGAACTGGTAAGGCTGAAGGTGACTGTAATTATAGAAATACCAGCACTGAAAAGAAAAGACTGTGCAGTGACAAAGATAAGACACGAGTTTAAAATGTTTTAGGTAACATGCAAATGTATTCTGATTTTTTTTTAACTCCTTTCAGAAGAAAAAAAAAAATTCTTGTTTGAAAGATGTTCTCGAGGTGGAGCTGGTAGCCGATTAATTAGAAAAATGAAATGGGAAAGGAAAACTGAGCTGTCTCTCTCTCTGCCCCAGCTGGGAGGAAGCAGATTTTAAGGGTCAAGATTCTAATTCTAGAATGTGGTCAGCTGGGTCACTGGCGTGACTGGCTGGTGCCGTGATCATATCTCTCCCCTTTTTTTCTAATGCTGCCTCCTAATTTTCCTCTATGGAAACTATTCTTTCTCTCTCAGTCTGTGGAGGCTGGGAGCTGCTGACCTCACCTCTGACCCCAAAGCTGAGCATCTGATACATGTCTGGCCCATCCATTCATTTCATTCCCCGAGTTTCCCAGTGATTGGTTCAGGAGTGAGAATGTGGCCTAGGTCAGTCCCATTAATATCATCCCCAGGAAGTTTCCTGAAACTATTAGGAAAAGGGTACTTTCTTTCCACAGAAGATGCTTAGTTGGAAGCTGCAGAGGATAAGGCTGGAGACTTTACCTAATGAGAAGAGTCAATACAGAGAATGAAGAAGAACACAGTGGAATGAAGCCAACAAGGTGGAAGGCTAGGCCTTAAAGAGCTCTGGATCCAGCCATACCTAAAACCTGCAGACTTCTAAAATAGGAGAACTAATATGTCCCACCCCTCCTTTTTTTTTCTCTTAACCAGTTTTGAGTTAGATTTCTGTCACTTGCAACCAAACCCATCTATCTGGTTCTAGTAAAAACCCCTCATGGTTTTCATAGGACAGTCAAGAAAAACCACAAATTCCTACACCGAAAATCTCAAGAGATCATCTAGTCCAGCCCCTTATATCTGAGCATACAAGTGGACTAAAATTTTGTAAATTATATATTCTCAGTAAACATCCCAAGGGACTGAGGCTCCACAACCTCCACCCAGAACCCATACAACAACACACGATGAGATGAAAATTTGAGCCTAAAGATGCAACATACGTCTGTAGGTGGCCTGGGAAATATTCTTCTGGCTGACAAAAAAAAAATCCACCAACAAAACCAAAATCCTAATATTAGATTTCATGTGCTACCAAGTAAACCTTTTCTCTTATAGAATGAATTGTTTCTATAGAAACGAATGCTTTTCTAACAACCCAATCTCTATTAAGGTTGCTATAGGAACAGTTGAGAAATTGGAAAAATGGAGAAAAAGTAAATGAGTGTTCAATGTCTACCCCCCCCCCAACCACCGCACCCCGGCTGGAATCCCACAGAGGGCAAATGCCCTTTTACTTCTGAATACCTTGGTCCTTGGAGCAGGCTCTGGGGACACTTGGGAGTAGAATTCTACTTCCACTGCATTCTCATTCCCTGGCAAGGGTTTCATCAAGTCATTGAAATTTAATTTAGAAGATGGCCAGTTTTACTAAGAACCACCCTCTAAAGATCATTTTCAAAGACCAGGGGGTATGGAATAAGAAGGTGCAGGGCTATGGATGTAAAAGCATCATAATAGGGGCTGTTGGCCACACAGGGGTTACAGATACTGTCTTTTGGAGAGAAACCCTTCATTTGGAGAAATACAAGTGCACATGTTTTTCTGCAAGCTTTGTTGTACGCAGTAAGCCCATGCAGCATGCTGCCCAGGCCTCGCGGTGCATGTGACCTACACACGAGTGAATGTTTTCCTTTCTTTACTGGAGAGTGGGAAGGGAGTCCGAACATCACTCTCTGTCACTTTGTTTCTGGAATCATCTACTTACAAGGAGGGTATGACATCTGTCTGATGAAGGGAGAATTCTCTCTCAAGTCTCTCTAACTATAAAAGCCGGTAGATTGGAGAGAGATTTGAAGCCAGAGAGTCATTATCAACAGCTGAAATCATGTGGCCTTAGGTTAGTCATTTCATCGTTCTGGGCCAGCTTATTTGCCCCCATCTATAAAGCGGGGTTAACACAGATTCCAGCTGGTACAACGTGGAATGAGCAACACCACTTCACGCTAGCCTCGTGAGTCTTCTTCAGAAACCAGATAATGTCCACAGGTGGAACTGGCCGTGTGTGAAAGCTGATAGAGAGCAGTGGGGTCTGTGGCAAAACGTGACGGCAGTAAGCTCCTATAAAGGAAGTTTAAAT
>NC_138378.1:9694952-9710275 GCF_054177405.1 Leptonychotes weddellii
CAGGTGGGATTAACATAGCTAGACCTCTGATGGAATGGAGCCTCTCCCATGGAAACTTGATCACCTGGGGGAGGGCGTACATGGCACCACTAAGAAAGCCTTCAGGGTGAGAAGCGAAAAGTCTATTATGTCAAGCCAAACTGCACCTGCTCACCTCCCTCTCTGCCTCTACCCTGGTCCAAGCCACAGTCATCGCTCCTTGGGACGTGGCATGCATGAGGCAGGGTTCTCCAGAGAAACAGAACCAATAGGATATATAGAGATATATAGAAAGGGATAGTGAGGGATTGGCTCACGGTATTATGGATGGAGGTCTGCTATCCATAAGCCCAGAATAGCTGGTGTTAGAGTTCTGGTCCAAACCTGAAGGCCCAAGAACAGGGGAGCTGACAGAGTGAGTCCTGGTTCAAGTCTGAAGGGCCAAAAACCAGGAGCATCATTGTGCAAAGGCAGAAGAAGGTGGATGTACCAGCTCAAGTAAGAGCAGATTCACTCTTCCTCTGCCTTTTTGTTCTCTTCAGGCCCTTGGTGGATAGATGATGCCCACCTGCACCGGGGAGGATGTCCTCTTTCTCAATCTACCAATTCAAAGACTGATCTCCTCCAGAGACACATTCAGAAATAATGTTTCACCAGCCATCTGGGCATCCCTTATTAGCCCAGCCTAGTTGACACATAGAATTGACCTTCACAAGGCAGTAGCTCCTCGCCGCTCTCCCTGCTTGTACTCCCACCCCACACGGCCAATCCGCAACACACAGCCAGAGGAATCCTCTTACAACAAGTCAAATCATGCCCCTCCTCCGCGCCAAACTCTCCAATGGCTTCCCATGGCCTTCAGAATACAAATCAAAGTTCTGACAGTGACCTACAGGCCCTAAGTGATCTTCCCTAACCTGGCACCCCCACCTCATCTCCCACTCTCTCCACTAGCCACACTGGCCCTCCTTGCTGTTCTTCAGACACACAAGGCATGCATCTGCCTCAGGACCTTTGCACTTACTGTTCCCTCTGCCTAGAACATCTTTATTCTAGACGTCCACATGGCTGGCCCCTGGCTCCTTCAGGTTTTTGATCCACTCTTACCACTTCAGAGTGAAGCCGTCCTTTGGCCACTCTATATAAATGACAACACTCCACTCCCAGAACTTAGCCCCCTCTCTGCTTTGGTTGGCTCCATGCCATGGATCATCAGCTGACATATTTATTTGCCTCCCTCCCCAATTAGAAGATAAACTCCACGAGAGTAGGGATTTTTGTCTACTTTGCTTCCTGCTGGATTCCTGGTGCCCAGAACAGCAACCTAGCACAGAGTAGGTTCTCAACGACCCTCTGTTGAATGACAATTAATGAAGCCAGACAGCAGAGGTGCATGGAGGAGAGTGTGAGAGCAGGGAGAAGGTACCAGAGCCCAAGCTAATCCAGTCTCCCAGGGGCCGATAGTCATATACCAGGCCATTCATTCAGCATGCAGGAGCACCCACCACCTGCCAGGCATGAAACACTGCAGAGGCTGGAGGCAGGATGCCGGGAGGGGCAGGACAGGGAAGACCCTGCCTTCTATACAGCTTACACGCTAGCAGAGGAGACAGACAATAGTGAGTAAACCTACAGGCAGTGACATGTGCTTGAAGGGAAAAATAGCCCAAGGTGAGTCAAAGTGGGGCGGAGGGAAAGGAGGCTGGATGCTTAGCTCTAGGGGTCAGGGATGGCTTTTCCAAGGAAGGGATACTTGTATAGACAGAGCTGGTAGAGGGAGGGGACCAGGTGTATGGGGCACAGAGGGCACGAACCTGCTAGATTCCCTCCATCCCTTCCTTCTTGACCCTCTCACTTGATCTGAGCCCCATGCGTGCAGGGATGCCCTGCCCCTTTCAGACCCAGATGAAGCTCCACACCACAGGTGAGGGACCCGGCAGGAGGACTCTGTTGGCCCAGCTGTCTCCTGTCTCCTTCTTGGTCAAGGTATTCCCCATGGAGAAAGCTACTGTCTCCTTCCTTCTGAGTTGCGTGCCCTGGCCCAATCCTTCCCTTCTTTGGTAAAACTCACCTTTTATCTAGAATGGCAATGCATCCAACCAAAACATGATATTTCCTGCACACACACCCCACCCCGTAGCTAAGCTGTAGCCTTGGGACCACAAGTTCCGTCTTGTGCAGAAATTCTTAGAATATTTGTTAAAGAGAGCTGAGAAGTGGGTTCCTTTTGCCCTTTGACCCTTCTTTCTTCCTGATGCCTGGAATGCAGACATGAAGCCTAACACTCCAGCAGCCATTTTGGGCCATGAGGCAAATTTGAGGGAGGTGCTACAGAAAAGTAGAAGTCCAAGGCCTTGAAGACCAAGGAGTCGCCAAACCAACCTCAGTTTGCTGACTTCTGGACTTCTTTTACCCAAGAGAAAAATATACTTCCATTTGTTGAAGCTATGGTTATTGGTTAATCTAATCCTGGTTGATACACACCAGGGCTGCCTTATGACCTTCATGGATCCCTGGACACATTTGCCTTCACGGGCTCCTTCCTTCATTAAAAAATACTGAAAATTATGTTTTATGATTGTGTTGGTATAAGGACAAATATAATTGGGGCTAGATTTATTATTATGTATTCATTATTACATTCATATTTCTCCTCTGATTTTAAAAAATTAAAATGGAAACCTTTTTGTGGTTCCCTAAAAGAATCATGGGTCCTAGACCTTGTGCCTTCTTTGCCTGTTGGAGACATCCACCCTGATATTCACACCTTCCTTTGCTTTCCCCCTGATAGAACTTGACGGGGCAGGTAACATTATCCTTCCTGTTTTTCAGATCAGGACACCAAAGCCAGAGAGGTTCAGTGGCTTGTCCAGATTTGAATCCTGGTACATACAACTCCAAAGTCGATGCTCTTAGCTTAGACTTTGGAAAGTCCTAGACCCCAGGAAAGGATCTATTTTTAGCACCCAAAGGCAATTCTTGGTAGAGCTATTATTAGTAGTGGTACAAACAGCTCTGACTACTTAAGAAAATAGATCTGATAGATGGTAACAAAGCCTATTGGACACAAAGACCTTCTGGTAGCTCCTTGTTATTTTAATCCACAAGATAATCCCAACTATGAGCCCCAAGTCTGCAGGAACAGTTTTAAATCCTTATCTTTTAGGGACTGGATTTACTCGTCGAACTCCGGAAAGAAAATAACTCCACTTAGCTTGACAGACTCCACAATGAAAAGTAAATTATTTTTCTGGAAATGACCCTAAAAATAACATGGAATGGGTCTGCTTACAGATACCAGAGGCAGTAAGACCGAATATGTTAGTTTTAAGGACACAAATGTGTTTTGAAACACGGAGACTCTTCTGAGGGCTCGAGAGAAAAAAATTGATTTTCTAGATAGCACAGTAAATCCTTGGGGAAACAACTCTGGAGTAAAAACACCATGAACTTAGAGAGGATAGCAGAGCGCTCCATCCATCTTGCATGCCTCCCCCCACCCCTCGACGGGAGCCAAGAAGTCTTTCCCCACCTCATCGCTTTGTTTATTTCTTTTCATGTCCTCTTACCACAAATTAACATGAGGAAATGTTGACGAAGCAAAGACCTAAGGATTGCTGTTCCTTGCAATCCGCTGCCTCGCAGGCGGAGACTTGCAAATGGTTGGTTTCTTGAAAATAGCTACAAACTATTTCCCTTCATGTGGCTTTTTCTCTCCAAGCCAGGATCTGAGTAGACAATTTATGCTTCACACAACAGCATTTGATTTAGTCATTCATCCATCCGGCATTTATTAGGTGACTTTTGGATGCACTGCACCATATCAAGACACCAAAGACCACTATGAGATCCCACTTTTGGAAAGCAGAATTAGCGTTCAGTGAGGGCTTGGAATATACAGAGGAATCAAGTGCACAATACTTTCCCAGGCTAGAGGATGAGTATGGACATTGGAGCGAGGTGGCCCCAGGTTCAAATCCTGCCTCCACCACCTGCAGAAACAATTTGGGCAAATTAACCTAAGCCTTGATATCCGCATCTGTAAAATGGGGACGGTCAAAGTACCTTTCTCTTAGAGTAAATGGGGAGATGAAGTGAGATGATGCACATAAAGCATTTAGCACCCAGCAAATGTTCTCTCAGTATTAACCGCGTGCTGTATGCACAGTGCATGGGAAGGAAAGAATTGGGAAGGGCTTCTGAGTTTGGGGGTGGGGCCTGTCAGGTGCTAGAATGTCCTACTCCCAGTTCAGGCACTGGTTACCCATGGGTGTGTTCACTTTGTGGAAAATTCATTAAGCTGTACATTCGTGACTTATTTTCTGTATGTACTTGAATAAAATGTTTACACACAACAGGATGCTTAATAGTCGGCTGAAAAATTGTTGGGCTTTCAGCCACAGGACCCACCTCCTCACCTTCCCCCAAACTTTCTGTATGCACAAATGTCTGGTGTGAGCAGGGGTTAGCCAGTGGGCAGTGGAGACAAAGAGCACCAGCTCCACCCCACTTGACACTGAAAGGACACCATGTGGTGTGGGAACAGCAGGAGAGTCAGCCAGGCGAGCAAGAACCAGCCCAACCTAAGAAACGAGGGCCTCCAGGAACTTCTCAGAAACCTTGGGCATAGCTGGCCACTGGCATAAAATGAGGTTTGAGACAGACTCTAACTAGACCTTAAGAGATAGGTTCACCGCAGCTGAGAACGGAGACACCATAGGCAAGCGCTGAGCTTTGCCGCGTGCCCGCACCCCGGGACAGGACTGGGGCAGAGCAGCCCCCCAGACACGTGTGGGTTTGACCTGGAGAAGAGGGTGGCCTGCTCTCCCGGCACAAAGCACAGACTCAGATTCCAGGTAGACCTTGGGTTAAATACTGTTTCTGCAATTTACTACATAGATGACCTTGGGCGAGTCCCTATCACCTTCAGGCCTCAGTTTTCCCATCTGTAAAATGGAGACTAACAATATGTACTGTGCAGGCGAGAATCACAGAAAGTGTCTGGCGGGCACGGGTTCCGCAGGCCAAGGGAGCTGTTATTATTGAACTCAATTAGATCTGGCGGAAGACAGCTCCACGGGAGCATGGCAAGGCTGGGGCCTGTCGAAACCACTTTGCCCTTTTCCTATATTTCTGGCAGAAATGTCCACAAGCTGAAACAGGACCTTTCCGGTAATAGTTGAGGAAGTAGCTGCTGCCACACGCGCGGCATTGTGTCCCCTCCGAGAAGCTGGCTGTGGCCAAGGGGCTTCTCTTGCCAGAGCTGGAGCGCACCGGGGTGTCTAATGGAAACACGGATATAATTAAGAGGCGGTTCATTTGCAATAATTAGGCACTGGTTGGTTAATTCTTTCAAGATGCTAAACAGCCCTTCCCTGAAGCTACAGTAATTGACTCTGTCAACAGCATTGCACACTGCCGTCTAGAGACTTCAGCTTGGACAACCTGCTGACTCATTTCAACACACGTGCACACGCTCGCTTTTTGGCTCATTAACAGACAGGTCTGAGCAGAAGTGCCGGGGCGCAGGTTCTGCCTGGGAGGAGGGGGGAGGAAGAACGGTCTGGAAAAGCTGGGCAGGGGAGAAGGGCGGTCCTCAGGAAGAGCAGCAGAGGGGGAAAGAGGGAGCAAGACGAGCTTCCGTGCTGAGCTCAGACTGGATTCAGACCTGCTCTCCCGCTTACCAGTTATGTGACCTCCAGCAAGTGCTTTCAGCTCTTGGAGCCTCAATTCTTCATCTGTGAAATGGGGATAAATGCCTTCCCTTCGAATGGGTTGTTGCAAGGATTCTAAATGACATAACGGCCCGAGCCTGGCACTGTGAGGGTGTTTGATAAACACTGGCTACTTTGCTGGCTCAGGGACCTAGGCTGAGCAGTGATGGTGTATCTGGGACAAAATCAGCAAAGTTTGCAGCTGGTCCAGAACAAGTTCAGCCTTTGCTTGCTGCCCTGGGACTCTGCTGTGTGACCTTAGGCAAGGTCCTTAATCTCTCTCTGCCTCAGTCTCTTCTTTTGAAAATTAAAGTAGTAACACTTCCCTCGGAGGGTTGCATAAGGATTAAACAAGACAGCTCCTGGCACATAACAGATGCTCAAGAAATGGTGGATCCATGACTTTGTCTACCTTCAAGTTTGGCTCTACTTGAAAGCCTGCCCTCCAGACACCACTGGGCAGGCAGCTGCTGACTGTGGACTTCAGCAGGTGAGGAGCCCAACCTACCTTGAATTTTTTAAAATAACTCCATTGATTGCCCTTTCTGGTTCCATATCAGACTTCTCCCAAATTGGTTCAACTTGTCTTAGAAGCCAGATAGGGGAGCAGAGCTTCAGTCAGGATGACCCCCCCAGATCTGGTGGGAGGAGGGGGAGGTATCCCCCAGTGGCGCCCAGACGGTCCCCTGGATGACAGCTAAGGTGATGGTCAAGTTCCTCACGATCCATGCTGACACTGGTTCCCCTTCCTCAGGCTGTCCCTCACAGTGGAGACAGGGCTGGTGTAAGGGTGGCCCCATCCCCACCCCACTTCCAACACCGGGAGTTGGAGGTAAAGACAGGAATCAGCCTCCAGACATATCACAGTGAGCATTCATATGCCCCCAGCCCAGCCTCCTCTCTTGACTCTTACCCCTCCAGGCCACCACTGCCAAAGTCATCTTTCTACAACACAAATGTCACCATCTCATCCACCCGCTCACAAACACCCACTAGCTTCCAATGACCTTCAGGGTAAAGCCCACAACCAAGCACAGCTCACGAGGTCCTTTGCACGGATCTCTGCCGACCCCCTCGGATTCATTGACACCACTCCCTGCCCTAACATCTTTCCCCAGACTTGCTGCACACATCACTCTGCAAGCACGCTGTTCTCTTCCATGACTCAGGCATTTGCACCTGCTCCTCACTCTTCCCGCAAACCCACCCTCCTTCTCCATCTGGAAAATTCCTACTCACTAGTGCCTAACTGACATCACCCCCTTGTGTGACTCTCCTACCCCTCCCCAGAGTTAGCTACTCCCTCTGCATTTCCATTATGCTTTGTGAATCTTCATTTTTTTCTCTCTATATTTATTGAGCCCCTGCCATGTGCCAGCCACTGAGCTAGACCTCGAGGTCAGAGAACAAAAAAGACCCTGTGCCACAAAGCCACGGTCTAGTTGCTGGAGGAGTCTAGCAGAAAAGACAGGTATACCAATAAGTCGTCAGGGTGTGTGCTGATGATGGAGACGTGCAGGGCACTGGCAAAGCCTGGGAGGAGGCTGCCGGGTCCTGGGTTCAGGCTTTCTGCCTGTGGGTGTCCAAGGGGGAGTCCAGCAGGCCCCCGGATAGAGGAGTCTTCACATATTTTTTTCTGGCACTTACCTGGATGCTCACCAGCCAGAAAGAGAGGGTCCTCAATTGTTGCTTTGACTTGCCTTTCCAGCCCAGCTGTCGCTTCCTGTCCCCTGCCACTCCACAGGTATGCCAGATGCCACCTCTGTGTCCCACGCAGCAGAAAGGGAAAAAGTCCCCTCCTCAACTCACTATTGAACAAGCCACTGAAGTTTCAGGTGGCAGTCTTGGACCCTAAGTACCCCAAAATGGACCCTTCAGCTGGTACTTCTAACTTCTCTCTACCAAAGAGACTCCCAGGCCAGCTGGGAAGCAGAAGCAATTGGTCACCCACCCAACGGCCATTTCTCCTTCCTCTTTGGTGATTGAATGTTGTGTTCAGGTAGCAATGTGCCCAGCACCAAGGGAGATGCGATATCAATGTAAGCCCATCACAGTAGTCCTTTTCCACTTTGCCAGGGAATGGCCCAGGCTGCTTCTAGCCAATGAGCTATAAAGGGAAGTCTGTAAGAGGTTTCTGGGAGAGATTGCTCCCCTGATAAGAGGGAAAGTCACAGGAGGAGAAAGGCTTTTGTTGCCCTTCTTACCTTTCCCCCTTGGATCACAATCACAGGCAGATGTGATGCCTGGAGCTGCAGCAGCCATTCTGTGACCATGAAACAATAAGCCTAAGGATGAAAATCCATCCCACCGAGAGAGGTATAGCTGAAGTATAGAAGCATACCGGATCTTTGGTGGCATCATTGAGTTGCAAACCATAGGACCATCTATCCTAGGAAATAATGGCTGATTTATGATTTCAGCTACTGTTGGCTGGGTTTTCTCTTACTTTTAGCTGAAAGCCATACACCCAATTTTTCATTTAGCTGTCTATATCCATGGATCTCCTTCTCCATCTCCATAACCATTGATCCATCATTTCACAGACTAGAATACCTGAGCCTTGAGAAGGGATTTTTTTTGTCTGTTGTGTGCCTCATGCTAGGACAGTGCCTGGCACACAGGGGGGACTCAGTAAGCGTTCACTGAATGGGTGAATCTCTGGATCCATGCCTGACCACCAGTCTCCAGCCACATTCATTCCGAAAACCAACACCAAGAGCACATCAGCTCATGGAAATACTACAACAGCAGTGCCATTTACTGTTGATCATGCGCTAGGACTGTGCTAACCCTTTACATGCGCCATCTCTCTGAATCCTCACGATGATCCTAGGCGGTAGGTACTGTTGTTATCTTCATTCCATGGAGAGGGAAACTGAGACTCAAAGAGGACAGGTGACTTACCCAAAGACATCCAGCTGGAAGAGCTGGAAGAGCTGGGATTCAAACCCAGGCCATTCACGCCAAAGCCTGTGCACTGAATTGCCATGCTACATGGTCGGCTAAGTCAGTGACAGCCACAAGCCCCTTTGGGCAGCTGAGACACAGAGTCGAGGGGAGGCACAGCAGGGTGGAGGTCCAGAGGTGAGGAAAGAGTGTGCCTTACTCTGATAGAGTATAGTCTGAAAGGAGGTGGTGGTCAGTATCATTAATTAAAAGACAGCTGGGCATTAAGGGAAAGCAATGAGATCTCGAGGTGTGGGAGAAACAGAGAGAGAAGGTAAAGAAAGACCCCACAGCATAGGGTGGGCTCCACATTCCTTAGCCACTGCTTCCCTCCACCCACGCCTGCCCTGCCCTGCCCGGGCATCTTCGGGGTAAGGGAGTCCCATGTCTTCTGTGACGTATCCATCTACCCTCCTCTGGCCAGGTTTTAATTGATTTGGGGTTAAATCATAGTCAGGGGAGAAAGGTGAGGAGGTCCAAGCTCTTACAATGGAGTGAGGCAGACAGACATGGACAGTGGGATGGGTGGGGGGGCGGTGAAAGCTCTGTAATATACATCTCCATCCTGTGGATGAGTCTGTTTAACCAGCCCAGGCACAAAGCTTGAGTTAAATAAACAATGTCACCAGTATTTTTTAAAACTGACTTGGCGACGTGATGCATGGCACGTCGTGGGGACGGCTCGTCACAGCCTGGGCAGCATCTGAACAAGATGGGATTTGTTGGCCGAAATTTTCAAACCAATTAGATTTATGTCGTGGAATCAGATAAACAGACCAAAGTTTACACTCTGATAAACTTGGAGTCACCGCAAATAATGACCCGCACACACTTGCGTCCTTGGCATGCTGAGCTTGCTGACCTCTGAATTATTTAACAAGGAAAGAGTTGGTACAATGTGTCTTGGTGCCCCTGGGAAAGAGTTAACTGGAGGTTTTCTGAGGCCAATGGCAAGGTCTAACTCAGTTTCAAAGGAACAGCAGAAACGCTGCTTCTCTGTCCCGACTGCTCTTCCCAGACATTGTTCAACACGAACAGCTACTCCCAAGCCCCACTGGCTCCTTCTACATGTCCTCAAGGTGCTTCCAAAAACAAGGGAGGAGGTGGGCGCCTGGGTGGCTGAAATGGTTAAGCGTCTGCCTTCGGCTCAGGTCATGATCCCAGGGTCCTGGGATCGAGTCCCGCATCGGGCTCCCTGCTCCTTGGGAGCCTGCTTCTCCCTCTGCTTCTCTCTCTCTCTCTCCCTCTGTCTCTCATGAATAAATAAATATATTAAAAAAAAATCTTTAAAAAACAAAACAAAACAAAAAAACAAGGGAGGCTTTGACATCACAGTTCCAATGGCTTCGATTTACTCTTCCTGTTGATATGCATTCAAAGGAGAGAGGTATTAGGTTCAATGTGAGTCCAGGCAGCCCGCTTTCCAGCTAGGATCCTTCACTCGCTTTTCCTCCGTGGGTTTCACCTCCCTCTGTGGTGAGCTGCGTTCCGGGCTATCAAGGACACTCATTTGCCCCTGATGGAGCCATGTGTCATCAGATATATTACATCCCACTCTAGCCATGCCCCCCCCAGTTCCATTCCTGTTGATAGGTACCTTCTGGAAGAGAGAAAGCCTCTTTCAGGGAGGGAAGGAGAGAGAGAAGGGAACCAACATGGGATGTCTACCAGGAGCTCCCACTGGCAGACATCCTCATTTAATGACCATAATAAACCCAAGACAGAGACGGAATCATCCCTCCTTCACAGACACAGAAATTGAGGTTCTTCTTTAACTGGGTTATAAGCCTGGGTTTGCATTCTCTCTAACACCTGAACTCATTCTCTTTCTCTTTTGCCAGGGTACCTCTTATGACCATGAGCTGAGCACTTTGCCCTCTGCATGCCCTCCTGGGATTAACAGAACACAGATAAGAATCTTCAGCTGGGAATTTAACACTGACTTGGCAGGTACGACATTACTAGTGGCTGGATAAATGAGTGCAGGTGCCAGAGGAAAATGACCATATCGGCATTTTGTGTTGAATACCTCTATTTTATCAAAAAGCGTATGGAATTAATAAAATTATTTCAGATCACTGCAATGAATCATCCAATATATCTTGAATACATAAATTTATAAACACTACAAAATGTTAAGCCCTACAAGGAGCGTATATAACATAAGTGGTACACATTACACGTGTAATACAAATTACTAGCGGGTAAAATTTAGTAAGGCATGATTAACATAACAAATTCAACATTGAATAAAAATAGAAATAATTTTTTTAAAAGATTTTATTTATTTATTTGACAGAGAGAGACACAGCGAGAGAGGGAACCCAAGCAGGGGGAGTGGGAGAGGGAGAAGCAGCCTTCCTGCCGAGCAGGGAGCCCGATGCGGGGCTCGATCCCAGGACCCTGGGATCATGACCTGAGCCGAAGGCAGATGCTTAATGACTGAGCCACCCAGGCACCCGTAAAAAGAATTTTAAATAACTGGGAAATTTTTATTTGATTACTTGATTCTCTAAGTGCAATCATTAAATATAAAAGTATGTATAATGATGTCATAGTTGAGTCCCAAGCATTTTATTGTGAGTATTTTTCCTGCTATTAAAAAATAGCTGTTTTTTACACTGTGGGGTGCCTGGGTGGCTCAGTCGGTTAAGTGTCTGACTCTTGATTTCAGCTCAGGTCGTGATTTCAGGGTTGTCAGATCGAGCCCTGCATCAGGCTCCTCACTGGGCATGGAGCTTGCTTGAGATTATCTCTCTCTCCCTCTCCCTCTGCCCACCCCTACTTTCCCTCTAAAAAAACCAAAAAAACAAAAAAACAGAACAAAACAAAGCAAAACTTGGGGAAAAAAACTTGAAAAAAAAATGTTCATGCCCGCATACAAGTCAGAGGAATGGAGAAAAGAGAGTTAGCTAATCCAAATATTCTCCTTTGACAGCCTTATACTCAAATAACTTTAAGATCTCTTGGAATAAGTTATTTCTTCCCAGAGAGTATAATTTTTATTGATAGGAGCCTGGGGTTTTTGTCAAGGAAATTGCTCTCAGTTTCTGTTCTTTCATTTTGTTGGTACGATCCCAGAATCATGCACATCACCTGTGGTGGCGTTACCCACATCAGTTTCAAGACTGTCATATGCACATCCCCCTTCCATGGAGAATTTTTATTAGGATTATCTTTGCAACACAAGCTTTGCCTTGTCAAATATAATTCCATTCTTTCTCTTGAGGATAATGGAAATGAGAAAGATGGTTTCTAAATGATCTTTTGTTCAATTAGAATTTTTAATGCAGCAAAAAATTCTCTTGGAATATCTCAAGATGTAAATGATTCAGCTTTCAGACTTCTTAAAATACCACAATAACAGTATTACATTTAAAAAAATGTATTTTAGTACTTAAAAATAGCATAGTATACTGGAATACAAAAAAAAAAAAAATTTACTGCAATCATTAGCCCAGTTGCTAGGAAACCTGTGAACAAGCCTAAAGCTAGGGTACAGGTAGGTAAAAGGGTGCTTCAATAAGCAAAATAAGAAAAACCAGAATTAATTTTAGCAACCACAGGTAATAAAGAATGCAAGATGATAAGATGATACTCAACTGTCTTAGGGGTTTGTATTTCTTTAGAACATGCTCTTAATTCCATCCTCCACTGAGTCAGTATGCAAATACTCATTGTTAGAAATAATTAGATATGCTTGTTATTCTTCTTTTTTTAAAGATTTACTTATTTATTTGAGAGAGAGAGAGGAAGCGCAAGAACAGGGGGACAGGCAGAGGGAGTGGGAGAATCTCAAGCAGACTCCCTGCTGAGTGGGAAGCCCAACTCGGGGCTCGATCCCAGGACCCCAGGATCATGACCTGAGCTGAAGGCAGACGCTTAACCGACTGAGCCCCCCCAGGTGCCCCTGGGGTCCTGCTTATTGTTGAGAAAGCTCCTATTGGACTAGTCCACCACAAATAGCAACTACAACTTAGGGGGCAGAGGACAGCTGTAGCAACCGGAAGGCACTGGAAAGTCAACCGAAGCAGGCAGGTTCAAGGGAGGAGGCGACACGTGGAAGAAAGGCATGACAGGAGGTTGGTTCCTGGCATTTGATGTTTTTCAGCCTGAGGTCAGGCCACAGTAGTGCTGCATAGACAACTAAAACTCTGATTAAAACCCCACAAACTTTCTGGCCTGAACAGCCAGATGACAGAGTTCAGGACACTGGAAAGTGAAGGGTAGAAGGAAATTCGGAAAGGAGGAGATGCAGAGGGAAGGCCCCCAAATTCCGTACATAGCCTTTGCATCTCCATCTAACCACTGAATTATATGGGGGAGATTCCAAGCATCCCAGATACTGTTAAAGAGACAACAAAACAAAACAAAAAACAAAAAGCCTGAACTGAGATATTAGCTGCCACTCAGGAGACAGACTTTGCAGTTTTAGTTCAACCAAGTTAATTGCCTGCTTTAAAAAAAAAATCAACATTCTGGGTACCTGGGTGGCTCAGTTGCTTTAAGCATTTGCCTTTGGCTCTGGTCATGATCCTGGGGTCCTGGGATCAAGCCCCATATCAGGCTTCCCTGCTCAGCAGGGAGCTTGCTTCTCCTTCTCCCTCTGCTCCCTCCCCTGCTTGTGCCCTCAAATAAATAAATAAAATCTTTTTTTAAAAAATCAACATTCTTTGGAAAAGTAGAAGAATCTAAATTCCATGATATAATATTCACAATGCCCAAGATGTAAACCAAAATTACTCATCACACAAAAAAATAGGAAAATGTAACCCATTCTGAAGAACTATTGTAACTGCTTGAAGATGTAAAGGAAAATATGCTCATGACAATAAAAAGATAGGAAATCTCAGCAGGAAAAGAAAAAAATGCAAAAAAAATAGAAATTATAGAACTAAAGAGCACAGTATGTGAAATAAAAAATTCAATGGACAAGTTTAACAGCAGAAGGGAAATAACAGTTTACTCTGAAGATGGGTCAAGAGAAATGATCCAATCTGAAGAATAGAGAAAAAGATGATTTCTTAAAAAAAAAAAAAAATCAACAGAACCTCCAAAACTTTCAGGACAATGTTAAGAGGTCTAAGATCTTTCAGGCAGCAGAGGGTCAAAAAACCCGGAGCCCAGAGAATGGATCTTACAGCCATATGGGCACTATGCCTAAGATGTTAGCCATGCATCTACAGAAAGGAAAGACCAGATTCAAGAAATATTAGGAAAAAGGAAACATCAAGTCTTGGTAATTCATTGAATAAAGACATGCAAAAGAAAGAGAAATCTCAAAACTGACCCTAAAGTTATGAGACTATGAAAACCATGAATTAAAATGAGGAACTATGGCTACATTTAAAAAATGCTCAACTTTATTTATAATAAGGGAAATGCAAATTAAAACTACACTTCCCTGGGGGCGCCTGGGTGGCTCAGTCTATTAAACATCTGCCTTTGGCTCAGATCATGATCTCGGGGTCCTGGGATCGAGCTCCACGTCGGGCTCCTCGCTCAGCTTCCCCTCTCCCTCTCTCTCTGCACCCCCCCTCAAATGCCTCCCTCTTCTGCCTCTCAAATGAATAAATAAAATCTAAAAAAAAAACAAAACAAAAAAACCCAAACTATACTCCACACGCCCCTTTCGAATCAGCAGGTTCAAAAGCTTAACACCAAATTCTGCTGGCAAGTCTGTGGGGAAATGGGTACTTCATATACCGCTAGTAGGCATCCATAATGGTACAATCCCTAAGGAAGGAACCTGGGCAATATCTAACAAAATTACATATGCATTTACTCTTTGATCCACCAATCCCAATTCCTAATTTGACCCACCAATTCCTTCATTTCTTCACACAGGAATATCAGCTAATAAATGTTAAATGAATGACAAAATCAGAAGATTGTACCTACCAATGTTAGAATTGATTTAGGCAAGGATCTTGAATAGATGTTAAAACCACTGAGGAAAGGCCTTTGGGAACAGAATAGTCATATGGCCTCAACTGTTAATTAGAAAACAAAAAAAGTACCTTTACAGGGAGAGATGGAGTAGACACAACCTCAGTGCTCAAATGAAGCATTACCAATAATGGATCATGACCGACATTCTGAACCTCCCGATGCGACACGGCAGGAAGTAAAAACCATTCCCTGTGTATCACGCTTGCCAGAAAGGCTTATCCTCAATCTAATCATAAAGAAATAATCAGACAAATCCAAGTCATTGGACATTCTAAGAGACAATTGGCTGGTTCTTCAAAAATGCCAATGTCATGAGAGATAGAAAGAACAAAGGCTAGGGTAGGAGGATGAGGGGAACATTCTAGATTAAAAAACCCTAAGAGACATGACAACTAAATGCAATCTGGGATCCTTGACTGCATACCCCATCAAAAAAGAAAAAGAAAAAGAGAACACTGCTTCAAAGGACAATAATGAGATAATTGAGAAAATCTGAATATAAACTCTAGAGAAAATTATAATATCCATTATTAAATTTTTGAGCAAGATAATGGTATTGTGGTTATATAGGAGAATGCCCTTGTTCTTAGGGAATGCAGACTGCAGTATTTGGAGGTGAAGGATCATATGCCTGCAATCTACTTTCAAATAGTTTGGGAAGGGGGGGGCGGAGCAAGATGGTGGAGGAGTAGGAGACCTGGATTTCGTCTCCTCTCAGGAATTCAGCTGGAT
>NC_138378.1:9710775-9728666 GCF_054177405.1 Leptonychotes weddellii
TGGAGCACTGGGTGTTGTGCACGAACAATGAATCATGGAACACTTCATCTAGAACTAATGATGTAATGTATGGGGATTAACATAAGAATAAAAAAAATTCAAAATAGTTTGGGAAAAAATGAAAAACATAGCAAAAATGTCAAATTGCCAACAATCGGTGAATCTAAATGAAAGGTATAAAGAGGGTTATTATACTGTTCTTTTGCCTTTCCTATAGATTTGAAAGGTTTCAAAATTAAAGTTGGGGAAAATGATGAATTGGGCCTGAAAACCCAATTATGTTTGTGGATAAAGGGAGCCTTCTTTCATCAATAGGTGTGAGCATGCTTAGAATAACAACAGGTAAATTGTTAATGGCTCTGTTGCAAAAAACTGTTTACTCAGCAGCACTGGTGGAAAAATGCCTGTTAGTTTATTTGGAGGATTGGAGAAGCAGGAAAGAAAACAATGTTTGACCAAGTTATGCAGATGAATAAAACTCCAGCAGTTCCTACTGGGACAGAAAGTAAAAAACTAGACCTTACTGCTGTTTGATTTCTGGGAAGCCACTTGGCAGAACATTTCAAAACCTATGTCTGTGATTATCTGCGATCACCCTGGTTCTTGAAACATAGACGGCACATCCAAAACTTGTGAAAGAAGAAACAGCTGTCATCTGTGTCTTTAAGACATGCTAAAAGACCAAGGCACAGAATAGACAGTATAGTTTGCTGACATTTGTCTGTGCAGATACGTTGTGTATGCATAACGAATTACCAAGAAAGAACTAAAACTAGTAACTTTTTTTCTAGGGAGGGAAACCAAGGTGCTAAAGTCTTGGGCTTAATGTTTTATCCTTTTGTTCTATTTTAATTTTTTCCATGTGAGTGTGTTAACTACTCCAGAATTTTTTTATTAATGATAAGGAAGGGATGAGAAGATGGATGGATGGATGGATGGATGGATGGATGAATGATGGATGGATGGGTAGATGAATGGATGGATGGATGATGAGTGGATGGATGAATGATGGATGGATGGATGGGCGGGTGGGTGGATGATGGATGGATGATGAGTGGATGGATTAATGATGGATGGTTAGATGGATGACTGGATAGGTGGGTAGACAGAAAGATGAGTTTATGCACAACTCCCATTCCAGATGCTTACTCCATGCTGCTTCGCCTTTTCTACACCACAAGTACAATGATGGGCTGCTCCCAGGTTAATCTCTAATTTGAGGATTGCTGGTTCTGTGCCCTTTTGGGGTCTTTAGCATATGAGATATAACTTCTCTCAGCTCTGTATCTCCCAATTCCAGGGGCTCTCCCCCCCTCCTACAGCCCTGAGATATTTCTTCTCGCCCTTTGCTGTTACATCCCTAGCTTAAAGGGACTTCATCTGTCAAATTCTAACACCCACCCACTTTATCTGCAAGGACAGAACCAAATTGCAGCAAATCTTGTGGACAGGAATTGCTCAACCTCTAGCACAGAGAAGAATTCTATTCACACCCCTGGGAAGCCTTCTGATGAGTTGCCAAGGCCCCATGCTTCCCTAAGGACTGCTTGGTGACATCCTGTTCTCTGTCTTTGTGGTAATGTGCTTTTTACAGCATTTTCACTCACATCAAACAGCCCCCAGGATCTCATCTCTCTGGCTTCTGCATGGGCAATATTTCTGGCTGCTTTCATTTCTAGCAGAAGGCAAGAAAGACTGTGCAAAGGGCAGAGACACCTCATTTCTGCTGCCCGACACTGCCAGGGCTGTGGAAACAAAAAAAAATCAACTCCAAGTAGAGGATACCACTTGGAGCGCTGAATTGATCAAGAAGCCCGCTACTGCTACCTCCATCACGGGCCATGATCTTACAAGAGTTTGCAGAGAAACAGCAAGGGCCACCATGCTTCAGTCTTTTAGAAATGAAGAAGAGGTGTTGAGGGTCCTGCTGGTGCCCACCCAGATCCCCTTTACCAGGCATGTACCCATCCCTGCCTCCTGTGGATGTGTAGGGATTGGCTTCTAATGGTTCCTACCTGTCCCCTTCTCCAGCAAGCTGTCTTCTTCCACAAGAGACCCCCAACTTCTACCCCAGGAGGCAGCCCAGGAGCAACAAGAGGCTGGCAGGGTTACAAAGGCTAGTCCCTTGCCTCAAGGTGGGACGACCTCTATGCAATTCACACACCAGAGCCCCACCCACCTACCCACCAATGGAATCACACAGAAACTCAACTCCAGCAGAGACCATAGCCTTATTCAGCTCTTCCCCTGTCCCATCCTGCCTTCCTCACTCCCTTTATCATGAAAACATGCCTTCAGTAAACCACAGGTGCTGCAATCCCCTGCAGGCTCTGTCTTTAGAGGGTCCCACTAAAGGACAGCATTCTCTTCTCACTGCCAGCATCTTTACTATCTGTTGAACTTCCACTATGCACCTGACACCCTGCAAAAATTTAAGAACATTATCGCCATAATCCTGTGATGTGGGGACAATTATTGACCCCATTTTACAGATGAGGACACAAAGGTGAGGGAGGTGAACCCACTTGCCCAAAGGCATACAGCCCATGGGTAGTAGAGCCAACCCAACTCTTAGAGCTGGGAAGGGCTATAGACCCTGGCTACTCATTTCACATGTAGAGAAGCTGAAAGAATAGGACAGAATGTCTGACAGCCTCAGACCAGATGTTTAGACACCCACTACAGTGCTCTTTCCATCATATCACACCTTTTAGTCAGAACTGTATCTTTAGGCACAAAACAAAACACACACAGACACACACACACACACACCAGATTGGATCTTTCATTTCAAACAACCCAAGACAAATACAAACCAGTCTGTAGTCTCCTTAATCCCCAGACCTGGATCCTGGGGCATGTCACACATTTTAATAACCATCAATTAATATTGCCCTTCACGGAGAGCAAGCAGGACAGCAATGCTCTGGTTTTTAGGGAAGCCCAAGAGTTGGCATTCCTGGGAGGACATCCACCTTTCAGGTAAGCAGAGTGAGATCCCTGGGTGTGATCTCAGGGGAATACAGGCTTCCCCTATTCCATCATCCCCAACTGTTCCCTACCCCAATCCCCACTAACATCAATATTTTGCTGAAAATGTTAGATTGCTTAGTGTATGCCAGGAACTATGCCAAGTGCTTCCCCTGCGTCATCCCTTTTAGTCCTTATGACCTGCTTCTAATAAATGAAATATGGCAGAAGGGATGATGTGTGGTGGGTACTACCCTTTGACAGGTCAGAAAACCAAAGCTCAGAAAAATCAAGTAACTGCCCAGGTTCACCCATCTAGAAGATTCCAGCACCATATCCTAATTCTGATGCCTGGTCTTGCCTAGGTCTGCACAATCCCTCTGCAGCTGACCTCAAGGCATGTTCTAACAAAATGGTCCCAGGAAGCAAAAGAGATGGAGAGAGCAGATGAGACCATTGTGTCCATGCAGAAATGTGAAACCAAACCAAAACTCTCAGCCTGCGAAGTATGTCCCTTTGCAATCCTGTGACAGAAATACAGAGGCGAAATAAACAGAGCTGCTATTTCCATATGAAGAGAAAGAGACCAAAGGGAGCAAGGCTATTTTTATTATTTTTTTCCCTTTTTCTGGAAGGCCATTGGTGGATGCTTCTGCCCTTGCTGGAGATAGAGTGTTCCTTTAATTATCAGTTTGGGGCTGAGGCCAGAAAGCTATTTTCTTCCACTATTGTCACAAGGATATGAAAGGCGTCAGCCTCCCAAGTGGCTCATTTGGGGACACAGGTGGTCACCGATATGGTGCCTGTGCAGGAGAGTGGGCTGTGTGTTGTGATCGAGCCAGCTGCAGTGACTATCCAAGCTCAGATAATATCACCCTTCTGCCTGTTACTATCACAGAACACAGTGCGAGCACCTCGAGTCAGCTTTGTACTTCTCCTTGCCTTCCCTCTGGATCGCAGGCCCCTTCAGAAAACCATGATGGGAAGGAGACCAATGGGGGGGTTGATTTTTCCATCTCTGACCCTCAGCTCAGCTCCTGAGACTATTCCAAGGTCTTGCCAGCATGATCCAGATGTCCCGAGCCCCCAGGCTAGCCATTGCGGGCTGGAGTCTAGATATTCGACTCAGGAGGATGTGGGCTCTCCCTTACCTCACATCACCCCCAGAAACTTTCAGTGGCTTGCCATTGCTTTCTTGAAATGGGCCACACTCCTGTGGCCAGCATTTTAGGCGGCTGGGGTCTAGACTCTCGAGGCACAGAGGTGGTGATAAAGGGAGCAGAGCTGAGGATTCATACACCAGGTTTGGAATCTTAGCTGTGTGGCCTTCACCAAGTCTCTTCATGAGCTGCTCTGTTCCTGTAGTAGTTATCTATTGCTGCATCTCAAAACTACCCCAAAAGTTAGACGCTGAAAACAACATGTTTGTTATCTCGCACTTTTGGTGGGACAGGGATCCAGGTGTGGCTTCCCTGGCTCCTCTGCTCGGGGTCTGTCCCAGGCAGCAGTCCAGGTGTAAGCCTGGGCTGCAGTCTTACCTGAAGGTTCAGCTGGGGATGGACCCATGTCAAAGCTCACTCTTGTGGTGAGGGCAGCATCCAGTTCCTCCAAGGCCATTGGACTGAGGACATCACTTCCTTGCTGACAGCTGGCAAGAGGTGTCCTCAGTTCCTTGTCACATAGGTCTCTCCTGCTTGCTTCATCAGAACAACCCCATGAGAAAAACCAGAGAGAAAGTGCCAGAGGATAGTGCCATTTAGATGATTAGGTTATAAACAAAATCCATATTTATAACCTAGTCACAGAAGTGATGTCTCATCCCTTCTGCCATATTTCATTTATTAGAAGCAGGTCACAAGGTCCAGCCCACATTCAAGAGGAGAGGCGTAAACACCAGAAGATGGGGATCATTGGGGGCCATATCAGAAACCACCTACCCCAGTTCCCTTCTCCCTAAAAGGCAGAGGATACAGGGTTGTTACAAGATTGAATGATAGGATGTATACAAAATGCTCAACATTTTAGCATGTAACACTGGGAGTCTGATAGTTATAAGTATTGAATAAAGGTTTCTCTGACTTCTCTAGACCAATATTTCTTGACTTCTTTTCATTGTCCCCACCAGCCCAAGGATACTGTCGGACAGTTCCTTCCTAATCAACTGAGACTCTCCTCATGAAAATTAAACATGACAGATATACTGTATAGGGTTTGGTTCTGGAGGACCATAAATCACTGTAAAATCTGAGATTTTTTTCACTCCCCACAAGAACCAATTTTTCTCCCTGTTGGTAATATCACCTATGTGACAAATGCATGCTCTAGATTTATCTCTCTTTTCTCCTGTCTCCCTATAACCACAGATGTGTGCATGTGTGTGCATGTAAGCACATGTGTGCACAAACACACACAATCTATGTGCCAGCCACATAGGACATTGTTTCCCCCAATGCAGCAAGTGTTCTTCTATACCTGTGTGTCTGCTCATCTGCTTCTCTCCTGAGAACTACACCCAGGTGCCTCTTACTCATTTGATTAACTCCTGGTCACCTGTAAAGATTCAGCTGAAGTATCCATGGGACAGGCAGCCTCTAGGATGGCCGTCAGAGATCCCACTTCCTGGTATTCACACTCTTGTGTAATTCCCTCCCCTTGAGTGGAGGCTGGACCAATTGCCTCACTTCTAACAAGTGGAATACAGCAAAAGTGATGGGCGTTACTTTTAAAATTAAGTTACAAAAAGACTGGCTTCCACCTTGCTCCTTCTGCCTTGCCCTTGCTAGCTCACTTGTTCCATTGGAAGCCAGCTGCGTTGATGTGAGATATGGAGAGGCTCACATGACAAGGAATCGAAGGTGGCCTCCGTCCTATAGCCCATGAGGACTAAGTCCTGCTCATAACCATGTGAGTGAGCATGGAAGCAGATTCTTCCCTGGTTGAGCCTTCAGATGAGATCTCCAGGTTTGATGGTAGCCTTGTCTGAGATGAGGCGGGGGCACCCAGCTAAGCCCTGATTTCTGACCCACAGAAACTATGAGATAACTGATGTCTGCTGTTTTTTTTTTTTTTTAAAGATTTTATTTATTTATTTGACCTAGAGAGAGAGGGAACACAAGCAGGGGGAGTGGGAGAGGGAGAAGCAGGCTTCCCGCAGAGCAGGGAGCCTGATGCGGGCCTCAATCCCAGGATCCTGGGATCATGACCTGAGCCAAAGGCAGACGCTTAACGACTGAGCCACCCAGGAGCCCCTAGATGTTTGCTGTTTGAAGCCACTATATCTCATCATTTGTTAACCAGCAACACATAATTAATACAATCTGCTCCTCCTTTAGGAAGCCTTTCCTGACACTACCATTTAGCCACAAGCATACACAGGCAAGCACACACTCATTTAAACACACATACTCACACATTTAAACCCACACGTGTACTCCTACTCCCACTTTCTCATACACATACACTCTCTCGTCCCCATGAATGCCCGTGTAGCCACACACACTTTCTCATAGACACAGTCACACAAGCATGCCTACCTACTCACACTTCCTCATAACCATGAATGCCTACATACCCACTCACTTTCCCACAACCACACACACTCACATACACTCCCACACACATGAGTACTCACATACCACGAGTAAAGGAATCCCTTCTCTGTAATGACTTGACCTTAGAATTTATCACATTTTCTTGTCCCTGTGTTTTTACCTCCCAGTCTCCCCTACTGTGAGCCCTTGAGGTCAGGGACTATGTCCTTGTCTGCCTATCTTGAGAGTCTGACACCTATAGGTATCAATACATTTTCAATAACTTAATGTTAATCATCACTCCCTTTTGAAAGTGAGGGTCAATGACTCATTCTGCTTCTTGAGTTGTCTGTTGTCTTTATAAGTCTTTTTCCACCAGCTTGCTTCCACTAATGGCAGGAAATTATTTACCCTCTTTCCTGGAAAACAGCCTGCAGATTCACTCATAGAGGGTAATGAGACAAAGACAAGAAACATTCTCCAAGCACCTGCTGTGTGCCTAAAACTTTGGGAAAGGAAAAGACATAGCTCTCTTGAGAAGGGCATCAAGCTTGTTGATGTTAGAGACAATGCCAGGTGTTTATGATGTGACAAAGTGAAGAGTTCAGACAGCAACGTGGCAAGAGTAGGAAGTATGACGGTGTGAGTTTCAAGATCCCCTAGTCCAACTGCTTGAGCTTGGAACCAGTCCTGCCATTGGACAGCATGGTACCTTGGGACAAGCTACTTCACCTCTCTGTGCCTGTTCCTTCCCCTATAAAATGTAAATAACCATACTGTATGCCTCACAGGGCTTTTGTAAGAATTTTTTCAAAGATTGATTGATTGATTGATTGATTGATTGATTTAAGAGAGAGAGAGGATATAGGGGTGGGGGGCATAGGGAGAGAATCCCCAAGCAGACTCCCCACTGAGCACAGAGTCCCACATGGGGCTCAGTCTCACAACCCATGAGATCATGGGCCAAAACCAAGAGTCGGAGGCTTAACTGACTGAGCCCCCCAGGTGCCCCACTTCTGTAAGAGTTTTGTAAGAATATATGACACCTGACTCAGGACTCAATAAACAGTAACTATCATTTATTCTTATCATCATTATTAAGTTCGGAAAAGGGAGAGATAAGAATGGGTAGGAGTAAACAGAGAAGGCTTCCTGGAGGAGGTGGCACCAAAGCAGGAATAACTGATGGATGGGATCAATTAAGCAGAAATTACTGAGGACATAACTCTGGTAGAAGAAACTGCACAAACAGAAAGGAGGACTAACCATTGGGTTGCTGGCATCCAGTACTAAAAGAGAGGACTTCACAAGAGACATGAATGATGGAGCTTGAGCATTACTCTTGCAAAACAGCCCTGGGATGGGCAAAGAAAGCTGAAGCCCAGCTCGTGGGGACTGCATTTCTGTCTCTCAGTGGGTGAGAGTGGGAGCTGGGTCTGCCATGGTCTGTGAGGAGTCACCGTGCACAGCTAAAGCGACAGAAGATAAGATCGTGGGTGATCCCACAGGAGACCAACACCTAGTCCAGTGGAATTAAGCCTATTAATCAAGACTCTCCTCAACCCCCAGAGCATTGATTTGGTCAGTGTTCACCTTAGGTAAACAGTTCTGTGTGCACATGAAGACATGTCCAAAGACAGTCACCGCACATTGAATACAGGTGAAACCAAATGAAATGGAATACTATACAACAGTACAAAATGATGAGAAAAGGAAAACTGTATGGAGACTCCCCAGAAAATTAAACACAGAACTACCCTATGATCCAGCAATTGCACTTATAAATATATACCCCCAAGGGGTGAAAGCGGGAACTTGAAGAGAGATTTGTACACCCATGTTCATAGCAGCATTAGACACAAAAGCCAAAAGGTAGAAGCAACTCAACCTATTGTCAACTGGAATATACAATATTCCATTGTGTGTGTGTGTGTGTGCACACATAGTACATATATATACTGTATATATGTGTGTGTGTATACAATGGAATATTGTTCAGCCTAAAAGAGAATGAAATTCAGACACATGCTACAGTATAAATGAACCCTGAGGACTTCACGCTAATAAGTCAGACAAAAAGAACTAGTGTATGATTCCATTTATATAAGGTACCTACAGTTGTCAATTCATAGAGACAGAGAGTTGAATGGTGGTTGCCAGGGGCTGTGAGGAGAGAGGGGGAATTGGGAATTATTGTTTATTGGGCATAAAGTTTCAGTTTAGGGAAATGAGAAAGTTCTGAAGATGGATGATGGTAATGGTTATGGAACAATGTGAATATAATGTCACTGAACCGTACACTTAAAAATGGTTAAAATGGGACTTAGTATGAAAAAAATAAAAATAATTTTTAAAAAATGGTTGAAATGGTAAATTTTGTTTCATATATTTTGCCACCACAACACAAAAAAGAATGGGCTGGATCTGTGTGTATTAATATGTAAATATTTTTAAAAGGAAGGCAGAAAAAAATAGGTAGTGTGTGATACGAGTGTCTGGGCTTCTGTTATAACACAGAGAGAGAGAGAGAGAGAGAGAGAGAGGGCCTGGAAAGAAATACCGTTGTCTGACAATAGGCATCACCTTGAGAAAAGGGACTAATCTGATGGGCACGGGGCCCGCTGAGCCAAGGGCACAGGCTTTCAAGCCACACTGTACATTCAAAGTCCTCTGAGTAACCTTCGCTTCTCTATGCCCCTTGTTTCTTCATCTGTCAAAAGGGAATAGTAATAAACCTATCTATGAGTTGCTATGATTGTTAAATAAATTAAAACCTGTAAAGCCCTTAAAATAGTGCCAGGTCCATAATCCCTGAATAAAAATTAGCTTGTTAATAATAATATTATTAGCCTGAGTGCTGACTAGCAGGAAGAATAAAGAAAGCTGTTTCAGGAGATGGGGTTTGCTTGGAAGAGGGGCAGGTAGCATACGTCCGCAAATGCCAGGCTGGCCGAGGAGGTTGTTCCTCCGCGACAGGACGTCGAGGCAGGTGCTACCCTGGGATCTCCGCCCCCCCCGCCCCACCCCCACCCCCACCCCCACCCCAGCCCATATCCCTGCGCAACAGCAGTGATCCCACGTCCCGCGTCTGTGGTCTTCCTCTCCAACCTAATTATTTATTCTCACATTGCTGTCACTTCGTTCACACTTCAGGACCCACTAATGGTGCTTAATTGTGTTTACCTTGCCTTTCCCCAGCCCCTTATCTGCCAGGCCCCCTGCTTCCCTGTTTCAACAAACCTGATGAATCCAGATGGACTAAGTCACTCTCTTAAGCACGGGACCCAGAAAGGGAGCCCGAAATGGAGCTAAACCAACATAATGAGGATGCAGGTGGAACGAAGATGGCTTTGCGTGCGGGCTCTGTTCCCAACCAGCAGTATCTGGGGCGTGACTCTCTCCATTCCTTGTGGCTCAGTCTTATCTCCAACATGGGAACGTGTCACCAGCCCTGCTTACTCTACAGCACCGTCTCAAGATTAGGACGAGGGAAGTGTGTGACAGCAGTCTGAAAAGAACCCTAAAAGCATAGTGTGGTCTCAGAGGCTGTCCTGCAGGTGTGGTGACAAAGCGACTTGGCTCTGGTCTCCGACCCCGGCTTCAAACCCTGGCTGGGCGCCAGGCAAGCCATCTCTGCCACCTCGCTGGGGTCACTTCGTCCCTCTGAGCATAATAGTAGTGCCTGCCTCCCAGGGCTGTCAGGCTACTGAAACCAGCACATTCCCCTGAAGGACCTACAACCAGACGCAGCCCAGGGTGAGCCCTCCACAGCTAGGACAGCTGCCGTGTCTGGCGAATTCAATACCAACAAACCAGTGCTTCCCACGACAGACACAGTAGCTCGTGGGGTGAACTGGTTTTCCTTTCTGAGCTATTCCGTGTACAGCTGTTCACTCACTAATGTACTTTGGGGGTAGGTGTCATGCCAGGATGTCAACAGCATCGAACTAGAGGCCACAGGCCGAATGTGGCCCTTTCTATGAGGTTTCACAAAAACACTCTGATTTCAGGCTTCTCTTAGAAAAACAGAGGCTCTGGCAGCTCGGGGCTGGATTCTCCCACAGCAACAATTTTCCCCGAGATGGGCATGCCCTCTCTAGCTATCCATAGCTCCCTATCGTATCTCAGCCAGACCCTTCTCCACTCACAGTACCTGTCTTTCCCTGTGGTCACGCGGCTTCGCCACTCCCATAATCACAGCAAGATATGCAGAAATGAGTCACAGGTGCCTCATGTACCCAAGAAGCCTGGAAACCAGCCAGAGAAACACTCACAAGTACACAGATGGTAACAGTGCAATGTAGAGGGTGACCAGATTGATCAAAAGCAGCAAACAGACCAGGAGTCCTGGGGTCTCCCTGCAGGAGGGGACTTAATTCAAGTGGACCTTTAAGGATGGACAAGATTGAGAGGGGAGGGTCCGGGATGGAGGAGTGACAAGGACAAAGGCCAGAAACAAGAAAGTGGGGCTGAGTGCAGAGAACAGTTCATGTTCAGTCAGCCGCCACATGCAAAAGATATGAGGGGACCACGGTTGGGGGGGGGTGGCTTAGAAACCACGTGGAGAACCACAAATGCTAAACTGCGTTCAGACTGTCTTCAGAGGGAAATACAGTGGCAATTTGGGGAGAAGGATGGGACTGCATTGTGAGGAATTTATTTGATTCTGGGGGGAGGCAATCAGGGAAGCAATTGCAATTATCCAGTAACAAGTTCAAGGGCCCGAACGTGTGGGGAGCTAGAGTTACATACAGAGAGGTAAGCCCTCAAATCCCAGGGAAGTCTTTTAAATCCAGTGTGCCAAAATCAGCCACCCAGGAATGGGGATGTCTTCCTTGCTGGCCGAAGGAGACACTGCATCCTAGCACTGACTCCTCAAGGGAATGAGCTTTCTAGCTTTAAAGCACTCTGAAATCCAATTTTCTAGCTACCCCAAGCATTGAAGAAACGGCTGGCCTGTCGGCAGGTGTGATGGTAAGCATACCTGCACAAGTGTGCAAAAGACAGCTCTGGTCTACCCAGTTCCAGACATGAAGCCTTCCAACAAACCTTCCTCAGGCCCCAGCTGGGCAGAGGGAAGATGCTTTTCTACATAGTAACTGACATGCTTCTAGTCTGTAACCATAAAGCAGAGTCATATTTTCTCTGATAATTCAAGGTTCACTGACCCTAAGCCATCACTTGCCCATATTGGCAGGGAGATCAGTAATTTCCCAAGGGACCCCTCCACATTCTTTTTGCTTGTAATTGTGGTAAAATACACATAAGGTAAAATTTACCATCTTAGCCATTTGTAAGTGTACGGTGTCAAATACATTCACATTATTGTGCAACCAATCTCCAGAACTCTTTTTACCTTGCAACTCTGAAACTCTGTATCCATTAAACAACTCCCTGAATCCCCTGGTAACCACCATTCTTCTTTCTGTCTCTATGAACTTGACTGCTCTAGGGACCTGATCTAAGTGGGATCCACAGTATTTGTCTTTTTGTGACTGGTTTATTTCTCTTAGCATAATGTCCTCGGGGTTCATCCATGTGGTAGCCTCCGTCATTTCCTTCCTTTTAAAGGCTGAATAATATCCACTGTATGGATATACTACATTCTGTTTATCCATTCATCAGTGGACACTTGAAATGTGATTGATGGACATTTGGGTTGCTTCCATCTTTCAGCTATGATGAATAAGGCTGCTATGAATATGGGTGTACTAATATCTTTTCCAGACTCCGCTTTCAAGTCCTTTGGGCACATACCCAGAAGTATAATTGCTGGATCATATGATAATTCTTTGTTTAATTTTTTGAGAATTCATCATACTGTTTTCCGTAGAGGCTGCACCATTTTATATCCCCACAAACAGTGCACAAGGGTTCCAATCGCTCCACATCCTTGCCAACACTTGACATTTTCTATTTTTTGGCAGTAGCCATCCTAATGGGTGTGAGGTGATACCTCATTGTGATTTGGATTTGCATTTCCCTTGTGATGAGTGATGTTGAGCATCTTTTCATATGCTTTTTGGCCGTTTGTATATCTTCTTTGGAGGAAGTTCTTTGCTCATTTTTAAAGTAGGCACATGTGATGAGCACTGGGCGTTACAAGCAAGTAATGAATCGTTGAACACTACATCAAAAACTAATGATGTACTGTATGTTGGCTATCTGAACATAGTAATAAAAATAAATAAATAAATAAATAAATAAATAAATAAAATAAGGCTGTCTTTTTGTTGTTGAGTTGTAGGAGTTCTTTATGTAGATATTAACCCTTTATCAGATATATGATTTGCAAATATTTTCCCTCATTCCATAGGTTGCCGGACCTGATCACATCCTTAAGGACCACCATCCCCAAGATGTTTATATCAACCTTTAAATCATACCTATTTCCAAAGTTGCTCTTTCTGAACAGCTCCATCCTAGACCCAGCTCCTGACCTCATTCTCAGCTCTTCTCCCAGGACAACTGACAATGAGAGTGCCTATTCTCTTCAAAAGATCTTACTCCTACCTACCATGACTTCGACTGACAATCACAAAATAATCCGAAATGAAGATACTTCCCATAGGCGGAGTGATTCAGGTTCAGATTTATTCAAGGGCAATTTATTATACATATATTCTTGAAATTGTACGTGTGCGTTGGGTGGTAGGGGAGTGAACTTTTTGTCAACAACTTGAAAAGTGTTGGAATTTTGCGCTAAATTTTGCACAAACTGCAGCATTAAGAAACTGCAGCATTAAGAGTTTTCCAGAACAAGAAAGAAGAAACAATTTATAACTCTGGGCATAAACAGACTGATTCAGTAGCATTGATTTTTCAAAAATTCCATAACTTGCAAAAGTTAACTAAATGTAAATGCTGACCGCAGAGTAAATTAGTGTTGAAAGGTATTATTGGATTCCCTACATTCACTGTGAAATATCTTGGGGATTATGATAAAGAGATGTTAATAAAATTAATAAAAAAGGGGGAAATGTTATCAACCAGAAAGTCACACTATATTTCATAGTAATGTTTCTCTAAGTATGATAAACTGCTGAAGAATAATTAGGTATAATAATCATATTATTTATGTCTAACTCCAATGTCAAGACCCATGGCAGCATTTATGAATCTCAGGTAGTTTTCAACGTTAAGTTTTTTTTCACCCAATCTGATTATTCTCTTCAGTGTTTCGCTAAGTGCAGTACAGGTAAAGCTGTGGTGTGCAAGATGATTTTAGGTAGCACACCAAAAAATTATTTTATTTTAATTTAGTAACAGAGAATCTTGTATTGCATTTATATTTTGGCTATGTTTTTCGTTTATGCCAAGTGATTTTGATTTTCCCTTTACTGCAGTGATATAAAGTTTCTGTTTAAAATAAATCTACTTAGGGCGCCTGGGTGGCTCAGTTGGTTAAGCAACTGCCTTCGGCTCAGGTCACGATCCTGGAGTCCCGGGATCGAGTCCCGCATCGGGCTCCCTGCTCAGCGAGGAGCCTGCTTCTCCCTCTGACCCTCCCCCCCTCATGCACTCTCTCTCATTCTCGCTCTCTCAAATAAATAAATAAATCTTTAAAAATAAATAAATAAATAAAAATAAAATAAATCTACTTAACCAAAAAGAGTAAGTTGGTATAAAGAAAAGCTCTAAGTCAATAATAGCACAGGTATTATACTACAGCATGGATGTGGTAAATAGATATGACAAACATAAAGACAGAAGGCAGAAAACTGAAGTTTGCAAAATATTGCTCTTAAATGAAAGGGAATTTTGATGGGATCTAAGACAACTTCTTGGGTGTTGTTTCCCTCTAATTGTATTCTTTAAAATAATTTCCTACCATTACACTATCTTAGCATGGCAGGCTTTAATGCATATTTGTTGGGTAGTGGAGTGAACAATGTATCAGTAGAAGAAACTTACCGGAAGACCCACAATATCATTCCTGATCAATTCCATTCATAGGGACAGTAATAAAAACATTTACAATACATTATTTATTGTATGCCAAGCACTTAGACAAATGTTTACATATATCATCTCATTAAATCTCCACAACAACTTTGTTCAGTAAGTATTTATTCTCCTCTTCTTATGCAAGAGTAAGACAGAAGGCTTTTGCCCAAGTGTATCAAGTGTGGTCTGAACCTCAAGGACATCTGTGGCTTATTTAACAAGATGCCTGTAGGTGGATTGTTCCAGGTTCATTCAGCGGCTCACAGAGGTCAGGCATCTATATGATTCTCCTGACTTACCTCATGGCTGCAAGATGGCTGCCACAGGCCCACTCATCACATCCCCACATGAGTGCTCCAAGAAGGAGGCTATGGGGGTTGACACCAGCCAGCTCTTCTCTCCAGAACACCTCACTCTAGAAGCAGTCTCTTTTCCAGAAGCCCCTACCACATTTCCCTGGGCATCTCATTGACCAGAAGTGTGTCACATAGTAGCTTCTCGCTGCAAGGGAAGCTGGGAAGAGGCCAGTATCTAGCCCTGGGTTGTGGGCATCATGAGTCACAGTTCATGTCTTTTAGAGACTAAGCTCTTTGAAGGGTGAGGTACCCTAGACATTAACAAGAATAGAGAGGAGAGTTACATTCAAAACAACATGAAGGGAAGGAAAAGTGGTCCCCAGCCTATGAAGTGGTCAGAGCTCCAAAGGCTGGGAACAAAGAGTTTTGTGAATCTCTAAAGGCAGTGTTTCTCAATCCAAGCACACCTGACATTTGGGGAAGGCACACCTGACATTTGGGGAAGGATAATCCTTTGTTTTGTGGAGGGCTTTCCTGCGGCTGGAGGATGTTTAGCAGCATGCATTGCCCCCAGCTAAGGATGAGTGTCCTAGGATGGTGCATTGGGATGCCCACCCTCGGTGAAGATACCTGTGCCCCAAACATGGGACAGAAACAAGGGTGTTCTCGCTGCTTTGACGATTATGGGGGAGATAGAGAACCCCATGAATGACTGAAATTGAATTTACCAGCCTGAAGAGCATGCCCAATTTTTGTGGGCGAAGATTTAAACCTACTGCAAAGAGACCCCTGAGAGGTCAAGGTTAGACATATGCCAAATTCCCTGGGCTGGGGGGGCACCCTAACATCCCACACGAATGATTCAATGTCCCTCTGGCCACCCATCACAGGTCCCCTGTTTTAAGGCTGGTCACATCGATGCCTGGTTGTTCCACCTGCTTGTGAGTTTGGCCCAAGCAGCTCTTCTCATTCAGGTGACATGGACCAGGCTCTCAAATTATGAATCCAGGTGTAAGCAGCAAACTGGACACAGGCCTGTGTGAAGACAAGTCTTGGCTGGGAACGTTACACTACAGGACTATATTTATACTGAGGTAATTAATTAATGTTCTGTGTGTGTTGGGTGGGAGATGAGAAGGGCGTTCTTCCCTTTTGCCAACTATTTGAAAGGTGCCAGAATCTTGTGCTGTATTTTGCAGGAAGCTGTGGCATTAGGAGTTTTCCAGAACAAGAAAGAGAAGACAGTTTATAACTCTGGACATAAACAGCCTGGCTCAGTAACATTGATTTTTCAGGAAGTCTATAACCTGCAAAAGCTAAGTAAATATGAATGCTGAATGCAGAGTAAATTACTGTTGACAGGCATAATAATAATAATAATTCTTATTATTATTACTATAACTAATAATTAATGTAATTATTATGTGGAGACTTTCCTAATCTCACCTGGGCTTGTTGGGGTTCTCGGTCAGCCTGAGTCACATGTGACCCTATTATGCAGATCTGGTCATGAAGATTTTCAGGGTTCATGTTGGGGGCCACTCAGCAGATCTCAGGGTTTCCCTTGAGTCTTCAGAAGAAGGTAGGAGGTTGGCAAGGCATCCAGAGGGAGCCCAGGAGCAGGCAGGGAGGCAGAGCCCAGTCAAGACCACCAGGGCCAGCTGCATGGGCGTACAACCTGTGGGCCCCCCGTTCAGAATGATCCTGCGTTTGGTTGAATGCCCTGTTATTACCGTCTTAAAATTCTTAATATTTTCATTTAACAAGGGCTCTGCATTTTCATTTTGCACTGGACCCTGCAGATGACATAGCCAGTCCGGAAGACCTCCCACCACAAGGGGCAAAGTCCCTTGAGGGGCCAGGTCTGGTTCACTGGCCTCCAGGTGAGGCCCAGCATGTGGTCTGCAGAATTAGCTACGGAGAGCAAGGCAGGGGAACACCTTGGCTTGCGAGGCAATTTGCCTGGGTTCATTTCCTGCCTCCGCCACTCAGTAGATCTGAGACCTCGGACCATTACTAACCTCTGTCCCTCAATTTCCTCATTTGAGCGAGAACAGTGCTCATGGTATTACCTCATAAGGGCTTCTGGGAGGAATACATGTGATGGTACGTAAAATCACATAGCCCCAGGCCTCTCTTATACTAGGAATGCAGGAATCCATGACACTTCTTGGCATAACCAAGGCTGCCAGATATACACTTCACAAATATTTCACAAACCTTGCTGAAGATGCAATGATCCTCATTTTGCATGAAGCATCTGAGAGACCCAGCAGATTAAAGGACTCACGCACGTCCTCAGAGCTAAGTGAGTGGCAGAGCCAGGGTTCAAACCCAGAGCCACCAGGCTCAAAGCCAGTCATCTTTCCACCGTGGCTCATTCCCTCTGGGCTCTTCTCGTCCTTGCCAACATGTCCCATCCCTGGACCAGGCTGGTGGGTATAGAACAGGCACAGGAATAGCCCAGAGGTTTGCAGCCCGGGGCAGGTCCCTGCTAAGGCTACTGCTCTCACAGATGTGTCTCGGGAGTGTCTGTCCCAACCTGCAGGGGGGCTCAGCTTCCCAGCACTAGCCATCCACGGCAGCACGCCCCGCGTGTCAGTTTACCAGTTGCTCATACTCACAAGCCCGCGCTTGCTGTTACCTTTATTGAAATGCTATCAGATTTGACTTTGCCTGACAAAAATTAGTGTTTGCCAAGCCCCAGTGAGGTGCCCGGCGTGGTGCTGGGTGTCTGATGGAGTGGTCGCAGCTGGGAAACAAAGAAACAGCAGATTGGTAGCCCTGCCTCAAAGAGTCCATCTTCTTCCTGGAAATTTTGATCTATTCACTCATTCACTCATTCATTCATCTGCTCAGCTTATTCGCTACAAATGTTATTGAACAATTCACAAACAAGATATGCAAAGGTCTATTAACCATACAAAAAAGATGCTCAACCTCACTTATAATAAGAAAAAATGTAAATTAAATCCACACGGGTAACCCACCTCTCCCTACAGATTGGCTAAAGTCCAAAGATTTGAAAATGTGTGGTTTTGACCAAGTTTGGAGGAAAGCAGCTCTCTCGAACATTATAGGTGGTGATGCGAAATGTGACAACCTTATGAAGGACATTGACGATATCTACAAAATGACATATCACTTA
>NC_138378.1:9729166-9750658 GCF_054177405.1 Leptonychotes weddellii
ATATGCATTTGGTTATATATTTATGGTTGATAATATATACATTTGATGTTATTTTTTTAAGATTTTATTTATTTGAGAGAGATAAGGAGCTTGCACATGAGCGGGGGTGGGGGCGGGGAAGGACAGAGGGAGAGGGAGAAGCAGGCTTCCCACTGAGCAGGGAGCTCAATGTGGGGCTCGATCCCAGGACCCTGGGATCATGACCTCAGCCGAAGGCAGATGCTTAACTGACTGAGCCACCCAGGAGCCCCTATTTGATCATATTTTTAAAAGGTGAAAGGATAAACCACAAATAGACTTTAAAGATTATAATGGAAGGGTATGGGGCACCTGGGTGGCTCAGTCATTAAGGTCTTCGGCTGAGGTCATGATCCCAGGGTCCTGGGATCGAGCCCCACATCGGGCTCCCTGCTCCACGGGAAGCCTGCTTCTCCCTCTCGCTCTCCCCCTGCTTGTGTTCCCTCTCTTGCTGTGTCTCTCTCTGTCAAATAAATAAAATCTTAAAAAAAAAAAAAAAGATTATAATGGAAGAGTAGATTAGAGTGGAGGTGGCAAGAATAAATGACAAACCCAGTTTGGGGAGCCGCATGAGTTTCGCACAGCTGCTGTTAACAAATTACTATGAGTGTCGGGGCTTAAAACAACACAAATTTATTCTCTTACAGTTCTGGAGGTCAAAAGTCCAAAATGGGTGTCACTGGACTAAAATCAAGGGACTAGCAGGGATGTGTCCCTTCTGGAGGCGCCAGGGGAGACAGGCTTCTAGACTGCCAGCCTCTGGAGGCTGCCTGCATCCCTTGGCTGCAGCCCCATCTCCATCTTCAAAGCCAGCAATGTAGCAAGCACCCTCTCCTCTCTGAGCGCTGTGCACATTATCTCATTTCCTCTCTGACTCTGACACTCCTGCTTCCCTCTTATAAGGACGCCTACGATTCCATCGGGCCCACCTGTTTCATCAAGGTGATATTTGAAATTGTGTTATCACTCATGTGGTTACATGAATATTATCTCTTTCTCCCCAAGCCCTCTCCAGAATATAGGTTTCATGTAGGCAGGGACAGACCTGTCTTATTCATTTTTTTTAAGATTTTATTTATTTATTCATGAGAGTCAGAGAGAGAGAGAGAGAGGCAGAGGCAGAGGGAGAAGCAGGCTCCCATACAAGACTCGATCCTAGGACCCTGGGATCATGACCTGAGCCGAAGGCACCCTGTCTTACTCAATTTTATATTCCCAATGTCTGGCACATAGTACACAATTGATCAATCAATCGATAGATAGATATGCATATAGTAACTAATAATGATAACAAGTTACCCTCCAGAGTAACACTCAGGGGAAATATTTCCCACAACCCACAAAACCTTCAGCATACCCGAAATCAGTCGTTCTCCACCTGGCACAATTTTGCTCTCTGAGGGATTTCCGTCATTATTTTTTATTGGAGTGGTTTTTGTTTGTCACGACTTTAGGGGTGGGTACCGCCGGCATCTAGTGGATAGACACCAGGGGTGCTGCTAAGCCCCCTACAGCGCACAGGAGCCCCTCACAACTAAGAATGATCCTGCCCCAAATATCAGTATTGCCAGGTTGAGAAAACTTGCCTAGAAACACAACATTTTCCAATTGGAAGAAACATCTCATATCAAGTACAAGTTCCTCATTTGACTAGTGGGCAAACTGAGGCCCAGGAAAGGAAGCAACTTGTCCAAAGATATGGGATAAGGAGGTGGCAGAGCAGGCTGCTGAGCCACGGGACCCCGTGGTAGGGAAATAGAATGTATTCAAAGCTGCCACACAGAGAAAATGAGGGCCTCTTGCCCCACCCCCAAGAACAAACACGGCTCTGACTTGTTATCAAAGCCGGAGCCTGGCAGCAGGCAGCACGGGCTGGCTGAGAACTGCCTCTAACCCTCGCACTTGGCACTGAATGCCAAATCACAGCAATTAGCCGCGGCGTGCCCGCTAGCCGACTTCACACTGGGCTAGTGGCCCAGACTGCTAAAGAGACATGCCCTCTGCAGCCAGAGGCCTTGGCAACCGCAGGCAACGTTCTTGCTATCCCTGGAGCCGGGACCACAGGGCTCTGGCCGCGGGGCGTCTCCTACCTGCTACTGAATGGCCCGTGGGCCCCGGAACAAAGAAGGGGAGATTGCAGTTCCCCCCTCGCTCTTCCTGCAGCTTTGTAGGGAGCACACAGCCCTGCCCACCACCCTGCTGTCCTCCCTCACCCCCAGAGAGGTGCTCCCTTTGGCTTGAGTGAAGGAGGAACGAGGGATGAGCACCGGTCACAGCTTGAAGCATCTATCAAGCTGGAATCAAGATCTTGTCCGTAGGCCCCCAGAAAAAGCTGGGTATCTTACATACTGATGGGGAACTGAACACCTGGGATCTTAAGAATTTTGTGGATTTTTTCATCAGAAACCAATTTCAGTGGACCAGTTTAGCTGAAAACATCTGTTACTCCCAGGTCCTCATGGTGACCAGTAACACATTTTGCATCTAGACTTGGAGTTTCTGAGTCAACAATGGAAGCATGCACTGGCAGCTGAGATTAAAACAACCAATTCTGTCCAAGATCCTGCCATTTGCAAAGCACTCCCACATCCTGAATTGTACTGAATCTTCACAACCATCCAGAAAGTGACGCAGAGCAGAGATTTTTATCTGCATTTAACAGATGAGTATCTGGGCTCAGAGGGCACCGTGACTTGTCCAAAGTCACAGACCTGCTTATTGGGAGAGCTGAAGTTCAAATTCAGGCCTTGTAATTCTCTGTCCTCTCTCCACCACACACATACTGGTGGAAATGTTGGTGGTTAATCAAAGTCCAATCCTTTGGGTCACTCCTTTCCCACTATGATGTCCCCAGAACTCTTTAGGAAAGCCCTGGGGCTCCAAAGAAGAGTTTGTTCGATCACTTTCTCCCAGCTTCTCTGTGCCCTTGGAGGCTGACGGGTACTTGTCCCCATCCTCTGATTGGGCCTGGCCAAGTGGGAGCCTCAGCAAGATCCGAGGGAGAAGGGGAGTGGGGTTGCATCAGGCTGCCTTGGTCCTTCAACAGGAGGGTCCCTGGTCCACTCAAGACAGCTCTCTCTGTCCCCACAGCACTCTCCCTCTGGATTCCAGTAACTGCTCCCTCCTCTAATCGCTTCTGACCTAAGGGTAATAACTGCTAATCAAAATACACAGTGTATCAAATGATGACAAAAAGCTAAGGAGAAAAGGAAAGCAGGATAGAGAATGGAGATGTCTAGAGTGGGGGTGGCATTGTTGGAATTTTAAACTGGGAGACCAGGAAAGACTTCACCAAGAAGGTGACATTTGAGCAAAGACCTAAATACAAGTGAATGATCAAGCCATGCAGATATCCTGAGGAAGAACTTGCCAGATGCCTGGTGTATTGGAGCAAGGGCAGCTGGAGCAGATGCACAAGGGGTGGTCCAGGGCACGAGGGGATCGATGGACCCAGCTGAGGGACTGGATTTGGGGGAATGCAGGCAGGGCAGGAGCCAATGAGAATGGGGTGAAGGTGAGGGTGGCTCAGCACAGCAACCAGAAAAAGAACACAAGGGACATGCGACATGGACACAGCATCCACAACTCAGCTCTGAGCCCTTCAAGAAGTAATTTCTGAGTGGGTTGAGAGTACTTGGCCTTGGACAGCACTCTCCCAGAGCTGCCTATATCGCTCACCCATGTTACTTTTCCACCCTTCATTTATCATTATCTGTCACTCCATATGGATTCGTTTACTTGTTTAATATTTAAGGCACATGAAACAGAAACCTAACTTCTCATAGCCAAAGCCATAGCCCCAAGATCCAGTCAAAGACTTGGCACATAGCAGATGCTCAATAAATGTTTGTTTAAAGATGAATGGGTGCGTGATGGCCATGCAAACTACTCCTACTGCTGATGGCTAATTGTTTTTTCCTCCAGATTTTTCATTCCAGCCCATATGAATGGAAATGCAAGAACCACGGATTTATCACTGAGAAGAAAGTATATCTTTTAAGCACTCGAGGTCCATGAATCAACAAAGCATTTGGCACACAGTAGATGCTTAATAAATAAACACAGACTTGACCAGGGATGTCACCTAAAAGCCCTAATTCAGCCCCAAACCCATCCCACAATTCCTGAATAGCAATGTCCTATCTTAAATATGAGTATTTATGTTTTTGTTGCTTTCTCTGCCCACCCCTCCCATAGACTCTGCCCCAATAAGTCAGAGGGACCCACATTATGTGGAAGAGAACAGAAGCTGTTTCTGCAAAAATTAAAGGAGAAATTGATAAGTTTCCTTTGTTTTTTTCCCCTTACTTCAAAAGGAAGCTCTTGAAAATAAATGGGAGGCCCCACGGGGAACAAGGCATAATGTTATGAAAAGAGAACAAAGAAATTGCCAGAGACAGCCATCCCGGGGCGGCTGGAGGAGATTCGACTAGCCTGAGAGTCTGAGGGGACCAGACCTACAAGGAGCAAGAATAGGATTCAAGTCAGCATCGAGACAGCCTAGGAAGACAAGTCTACCCCCACACAACACCCACTTCCAGTGAAGTAACCTCCTGAGTTATGCAGAGCCAGGCAAGGGCCCCCCACTGGCAGTTGCTCAGAGGCCCCGAGTGATCCTATTGAGTACTAACTGCACTGCTGTGGGTCAACCTTCTTGTCAACAGTCCAAGATGCTTCTACACTCCACCCCCATCCAGCCCTCTTGATGGCCAGAGGGCCGCCAGTACTCTATGGGAACAAAAGTCCCAGCACCTGGACCCATCTGAGCCTGGATAGTGAGTGGCCAAACCCAGGGCAAGGGTTACATGAGACCTTTACCTCCGTGAGCCTGTTTCCTCTTCTGGAAAGTGGAGAGGGTGATACTTGACCACCACAAGCCAATAGCTGGCAGATCGAGAGAAGTGGGTCTTTCCTCCCCTTGAAGTGTCCTTGGTAGCCTTGGTGCAGGAGGAGCTCGGGGGAGGAGGTGGGGAAGAAGAGGAAGAGCCAGCCTGGCACAAAGCAGAGATGGCTCCCCCAGGAGCCTGTTTCCAAAGAGCTGGGAGAGTAAGCCAGGCCGTCTGTTCCAGAAGTGCTCTTCTTGAAGAAGAGGCAATGGGATCAAGGTGACCAACATTCATTTACTGAGCCCTCCATTCGTTCTACAAATATTTATTGAGCATTTCCTATGTGCCAAGTGCACTGTGTGAGACCCTGGGAATGAAGCCCTGAAGAAGGGAGCATAGAGTTTAGTGAGGCAGACAAGGACTTAAAGATACTTAAAGAAAAACAACAGAGATTGCTATTGTCAAGAACTATGGAAGGTCTGAGATTGACCTTCCTTGCAGCTAGTGAGTTAACGTGCTGCAGCTTTATGAATGCTGGCAGAAGACATGAGACCCCTGGGTCAGAGACGAGGGACAGTGTATTATTCACAGCACAGCAGTAACCAGAGTATCAGCATTTTCCTGCTCCCATTCCCCAACTTCCAGGTCCCATATGGCAGTGCAAAGACATGCAATGAGTCACCTTACAGGATAGGATAGGATAGGAACTCTGAGCTTAGGAAACCCAAAGTGCGTGTGTGTGTGTGTGTGTGTGTGTGTGTGTGTGGTAAATACACATAAAATTTACTATTTTAGCTATTTTTAAAAAGATTTATTTATGATAATTGACTTTCTCTGCTTGGCTTATTTCATTTAGCATAATCTCCTCCAGTCCCATCCATGTTGATGTAAAAGTTGGGTATTCATCCTTTCTGATGGTTGAGTAATATTCCATTGTATATACGGTGATTTCACTTATTTGTGGAACATAAGGAATAGCATGGGGAGAAGGAAGGGAAAATGAAGGGGGGAAATCGGAGGGAGAGATGAACCATGAGAGACTATGGACTCCGAGAAATAAACTGAGGGTTATAGAGGGGAGGGGGTTGGGGGGATGGGTTAGCCCAGTGGTGGGTGTTAAGGAGGGCATGTACTGCATGGAGCACTGGGTATTATACGAAAACAATGAATCGTGGATCACCACATCAGAAACTAATGATGTATGGTGACTAACAAAACATAATAAAATAAAATATTTATTTATTTATTTATTTTAGAGAGAGGCAGAGCGGGAAGGAGAGAGAGTCTCAAGTAGACTCTGCACCGAGCATGGAGCCCAATCCCAGGCTCAATCTCAGGACCCTGAGATCATGACCTGAGCTACAACCAAGGGTCAAATGCTTAACCAACTGCACCACCCAGGCATCCCTATCTTAACCATTTCTAAGGGTACAGTTCAGTAGTATTAAATATATTCTCGTTGTTGTAGAACAGATCGCCAGAGCTTTTCCTTCTTGTAAAACTGAAACTTCATACCCATTAAACAACAACTCCTCATTTGCCCTTCCCCCAGCCTCTGGCAACTATCACGCTACTTTCTGTCTCTCTGAATTCAACTACTCTAGAGACCTCATCTAAGTGAAATCATATGGTATCTGTCTTTCTTGTGACCGGCTTGTTTCACTTAGTGTCATGTCCTCAAGGTTCATGCATGTTATAGCCTGTGTCAGAATTCCCTTCTTTTGTCAGTCTGAAAAATATCCGGAAGCCCAAATCTTTTATAATGGACAGTAGACATGCCTACCTTCTGCTCTGGAGAAAAATACTATCTCTGTCTTCCAAGGCTGTTCACTACCCAAACAACCTCTAAACTAATAGTCTGGAAGGAAGGCACTTAGTGCCTCTGCTTGCAAGATATGCAGAAATGCAAGCCATCCATGGAGAATTGTCTCCAAACAAATATCATTCCAAAACAGATTCAGCCCTCCACCTACTCATCGATGCTGGGTATGGACCAGCTACTCAACACAGTGCTTCGGATTACTATGGTCTGGGCCCCCACACAGTTCGCAACCAGTCTTCGGTCACACCTACAGACAGAAGTCTCCAGCACAGGGAGGTGGTCTACCCATCGCTATTGAGGACATGGGATTTTTGGATTTTTCTCACCTACATTCCGCAAGTTCTCACCTAGGAATTTATTAAAAATGAGTGCACATGTCCACCAAAAGAGTCCCACACGGATGTTCGCAGCAGCTTTATTCACAAAGCCCGTAACCGGAAACAACCCGAGTGTCCATCAACAGATGAACAGAAAAACAAAATGTGGTGGGTCTGTACAAGGGAACACGGCTCAGAGTGGAGGAATAGGGGGTGAACTGCCGACATGTGAACATGGACGCCGAGCACCAAACTCGATGCTAAGCAAAGGAAGGCAGACGCAAGAGGGTGCATTCTGTACGGTGCCATTCCCACGACATTCCAGAAGACACAAAGCTAATCTACGGTGAAAGAAATTGGAAGAATGTTTGCCCCTGGGACGGCAGGGCTGGGGAAGGAGGGCTTGCCTGGAAGCGGGGAACTTGAGGGAACTTTCTGAGGTAATGGAGATGGTCTATTCCTTGACAGGTGTGTGTTATTACACAGGTACATGCATTTGTCAAAAGCGGTCAAACCATACACTTAAGATCTGTGCATTTCACTGTATATAAATCATACAATAATTTTTTAAGTAGTTTTGGAAGAGTGTGGGCTTTGGGATCAAGCAGACCAACACCTAGACTTTTCAACCATGTGACCCAATGGATTCCCCTTTGTGTTTAAGCCAATTTGAGAAGACTCCCGGTGAACCCCGGCTTCTCCTGGTCTGGGCACGGCCAGCCCCCTGCACAGGGCATGCCATGGCCCCAGCACTTAGCAAATGGTGTCTGATGCACCAATCCGTGGCCCTGAAGCATGTTTAAGAGTGGATTTTGTTTACACAAATAAGATCTTATCTAAAGCAAATGAAGGTGTTTCTGCAGATGTTTCAATTTTCGTTGCTTACTGAAAACTTGTTTAAGGAGTCCCCGAAATCCACCTAGCTAGGTTTATTCCTGCATCCTACACATGGTTATGAAGCCCTCTCGTGTGCCTGGTGCTTGAGAAAGAACAGTGAGTAAGCTAGCCCGCACGGGACGCCTGGGTGGCTCAGTCGGTTAAGTGTCTGCCTTCGGCTCAGGTCATGATCCCAGGGTCCCGGGATCGAGCCCCACATCAGGCTCCCTGCTCAGCGGCGAGTCTGCTTTCCCTCTCCCCCTGCTCATGTGCTCGTGCGTGTTCTTTCTCTCTCTCTCTCTCTCTCTAATAAATAAGTAAAATCTTAAAAAAAAAAAAGCCGGCCCACAGTCCTGCCCCCATGGAGCTTGTGTTCTGATGAGAGAGATCATAAAAACGCAAGCTCAACCCTGATAGGGGATCATTTCAGGTGCTGATCAGAGCTCTGAGCCGACGAGAGAAGTGGAGGATGTGAGAGAACGTGGTAGAGGGCTGGGTTGGGGGGTGGCGTCGGGGGCAGCCTCTCTGAGGAGGGAACATCTGAGATGCGAGCAGACTGGGAGAAGGAGCAGCCTCTCAGAGAGCTGGGGGAAGAGCATGCCAGGTGGTTGGTGCGTGGGGAGGGGGCCCCTAAGCCCTGGCCTTCTGGGACCCTCGAGAGGCTCGAATAAGGCAGAAGGTCTGCGGCTGGAGCTGCCAGTGGTGCTCGGCCACTCATTTGCTGTGCAAAGCCCACAAGTCTCTCACCCTCTCTGAGCGTCGTTTGATTATCTGAGCCCTGAGAGAAGGTCTAACAACGCCATCTCTGGGAGCCCTTCCAAATCTGACGATCCAGGAGCGTTTGACAGGACACTTGCAGAGCGCAGGCCACACTCTCTTAAGGTTTGGAGTCCCCAAGGGCAGAAGACAGAGGGACAGAATCCCCCAGGGCAGTGCCCTCTGGGGCAGAGGGGATAGAGCTGAGACTCTAAAGCTCTGACAGCTCCACTGCTCCAAAAGGAAGACGCTCTTCTGTCTCCCATCCCTATCTGCAGGAACAAAAACAAGGTGGCAAAAACCCAGAGCGCTCCGTTTAGCAGTCAGCAGCCCTTCGACTGGCTGCAGCCTTGGAGATAAATGGTCCCGTCAGCTGCTGAGGAGGGTGAGCTCAGGATTTCAGATGAAAATGAAATAAGAGGAAACGCAGCCCAGAAGCAATGCAAAGTGACGACAAGGGTACTAAAATCTTCCACTGCAGCAAGATGGATGCTCAACGGGGCGCTGACCTCAGACGCGGGGACACGGGCCATGAGCTCATGCCCAGGGGCTGGCTGGTGGGCCCTGGGCTTCCGGGATCCAGGCACGCTGTCTAAGGGCACCTGGCCCTGGCTGGTGTGGGACCACTGCTTTCTTGCCTCCCCCCTACCCCACCCCCTGCTCCCCTTGCTTCTGAAGCCTCTTCCCCCTGCGTGTCTCCGGATCTAACAGACCCGCAGGCTGGCTAACTTCAACCCCGTGCCAAGGAAAGAATGCCCCAACCTGACAGGAGGGAGACAGGCTACATCCCCAGAAAATGAGGCAACAACCCCAGCGAGAGAAAACAACAGTAACTAACCCATCATCTACCAGCGCCTCCAATCCTACCAAAATCGAGGTTCCTGGGTCATTCTGGGCTATGCTGCAATCACAGCTTCGCGTTTCCTGGCTGTGTGATCCTGAGCAAGTTACCAGCCTGAGTCTCCACTCCCTCGCTCTCAAATGGGGGAAAAAATAGTATTGCCCGCAGAGGGTGAGAAATACATGTAGAAATCTGAGAACGGTAGGCTCTCCGTAAGTTAATTTTAATTTTTTAAATGTATTGTTTTATATTTACACTAAATATATCTCTACGTGTTCAGATAAAGCAAAATAGTACCCGCCAAGTTCAAACACCCATGTGAGTTCACTGATCCTAAGAATCTATGGACTGGATTCACAGTGAGCACCCTCCTGACTTCCCCCTCCCCCCCTCACCCAGCAAATCTTCAGCAAACATGGCCAGACTCCCTCTAAGCCTTGCTAAGCATGTGCCAGGACAGAGCGCTCTGATGAGCCGTGTCTCCTTTTAAAGAAAAAAGCTGAAAGCAGGGGTTAAAATCTCAAATGCCTATGGGGGCCGTGATGGTAAGCTGGATGAGTAAAGGGAGCCCCCTGGGAGACATTAAGGAGTAGTGGGGACTGTGGCAAACCAGAGAACCCAAGGTCCATCTAAAGGAAAAGTTGCTACCAGATCTAGCCAATTTTTGCCAGGGAGGAATATAAGGTTCAGAGTTGGCATATCTTCTACGTTTTCAAGGGATGTCAGAAATCCAGATTTTTATGTGAGATCTCCTGATTTATAAATATTGGCACATAATTCATTATGTTTAAAACATGGAAGTCCTAGGGGCGCCTGGGTGGCTCAGTTGGTTAAGTGACTGCCTTCGGCTCAGGTCATGATCCCAGGGTCCTGAGATCGAGCCCCGCATCAGGCTCCCTGCTTGGCCAGAAGCCTGCTTCTCCCTCTCCCTCTCCCCCTGCTTGTGTTCCCTCTCATGCTCTCTGTCTCTGTCAATTAAATAAATAAAATCTTAAAAAAATAAAACATGGAAGTCCTAGCAAGGTGCATCTGTTTGCATCCTGGGAGCTGGAGGGACAGAGCCCTCCCAGCTGTTACTGACTACTAGACAAGTAACCTCTCCCTGCAAAAATCAGAACACCCTGGGTGCGCTAAAGCAACAAGGAACTCTAGACAAGATCTTCATTAAGCTCCAGGCAGAGCGCCTATTAGTTGATAAAGGCTTTGGACAAGAGTGAGGGAGAGTCCTCTGAGGGCTGGGGCAGTGGAGGAAAGCCAGAGAAGGAGGTGGGCTTTGAGACAGGGTTTGAGGGCCGTCAGGACTAGAAAAAACTAAGGAACAAACCGCATTCCAGAGGAGGGATGGAGGGAGAAAGGGAGTTAGAAGGAACCGGAAGCTCTAGGTCAGAGCTTGCCTATTCAAATGTGGATCCAAAACATAACCCTTCCGCACTCCCTTGAGGAGATTCTATCAGGAAGACAATTATCCGCTGCTCTGGGCTGATGGCATTTGGAGATAGCACCAAGGACGCAGGGGTCATCCCAGGAGAAAGGACAGTGCACAATTCTCTCAGTGTGGCCTTAACTGGGCTAGAAGTCCTCTACCTCATGCAGATTGCTCACAGCACACGGATCTGCTTATGTGCGGCCTCCCTCACTAGAATGTAAGCTCTTCTAGGGCTGGAAATGTGTCTTTTGTATCCCGAGTGCTTGCTCAGTGCTTGGCTTATAGAAGGTTCTTAATGAATGTGTGTCACATGATCCAATGACTGAAACCAAAGAACAAAAAGTAAGACATCAAAGAATAGGGTGTAGGATCACACTTCCAAAACAGAAAATTTCCCCCAGGACAGGGAAAATGAGCAAGGAAATTAATGCTCATTGCTCACAGCAGCCATGAAGATTTGGTCTGTGCACAGAGGAATGCCTCACTTGGGGTACCCACAAAAAGACAGTGGCATCCCATAATGACCAGAGTCAGCGAGGCCTAAAACCGCCACAAAGCCCCCAGGAGATGCACACAATGCACAATCCACCAGAGCTCTACCGCGTGTCCTGGATGGTTCTAGAACTAGAGTCAGGTACAACGCCTTCCCTGGATAGATGGTACAGCTGAGAGGCTCAGGGCGCCACGGAGGGGACTTGTGTCCATTCACACACCTCGTCTAGTAGCACAAGCTGAACCAGAACCCAGCTCTCCTGACTGCCAATCCCGAGCACCCAGACTAGGCGCCAAGCTGGGGAGCACTCACTTGGGGTGCAGAATTGAAGAAAGCACTACAAAAGCTCAGCAATCAAGATAAAAAACATCTTGATACAATATATTTTTTTTAAATCAAAATTTAGTGCAAAACAAATCCATGATGAACAAAATACCAACTTTAAAAATCAAGACTTGAATACAGCTGCGCCCTTGCACTCCTCAACCTCACCCTCCGCGCCCTGATCCGGGCCCACGGTCCCAAGGGGACAACTGAGACTGGGAGGAACTGGTTACATGGAAAGCTGGGGACAGATCACTCCAGGCACAAGTACAGAGCTTGCTTGGGGTGTCCGAGGCACACAAAGGCAGAGTGCCTGGGGCAGAGTGACGGGAGGTGGCAGAGGTGGCAGAGGTGGCCGGGAAGGCCCTCCATCCCGCCCCGCCCCCACTCCCAGAGCAGCACTCTTCCCACTGCGTGCACACCCCTCAGACACCCAGGCACATCCCCTGCCAGGAGAGCCAAGGGGGAAAATCCCACCCATCACCCCCTCTCCAGATTCCTCTCCTAACTGTTGCCAGTTGTCTTGCAAATTGAAGCCCTCCCATCTCAAGGCGGGGGATGGATTAAAAAAAAGTTTGGACAGCTCTGGATAACCCTTCCTGCCATGGAAAAACAACCTGGAGCTTTATGACTTCCTGACAGTTGGTTATGAATGGGAAGGAAACCATATGCTTAAACCACTAACAGTAACTCCCTTTTAAGGTATTTCTCGGGGCCAGCGAGACCACATCCTCCTTCTGCCCCCATACGAATAGCAGCTTTCTGCCCTTGACGGGCTTGGGCTTTCAGGTCAGATGGACCTGGATTCCGATCCAGCTCTGCCATTGACTGTGGGCCCCAGACAACCCACCAGCTCGTGCTTCCAGGGGCCCGGTGGTCACGCTAATGACCCGAGGTGGGCTGAGGGGCGGAGGGGTGGGGGCGAAGGGGTGTCCCCAGCTCAGCAGCAGCATACCACTCACTTGAGAGATGTCAGCCAGATCTCTCAGTGTTTCAAAAGAAAAAAACGTCATGTGAAATCTCCCAATTTTTAAAGGCTGGCAACTAATTCATGATTTTTTAAAAAATTAATCCAGCGGAGCCAAAGAAAACAGGTCTCTGAGCCAGAGCCAGCATCCATTTTGCACCCTTGACGCCTACAAACCCCCCCGGGAACCTGCCTGGCACCTAGTAGGTGCTCAGCAAGCATCGATGGTTCATTTCTTTCCAGAAAACCTTCACTGGCATCATCAACATGCATTTCCACACAACAGCTTGGGAAGGAATGCTTCAGGAGAGAAATGAAGATATGAAGAGAAGAGCTGAAAATCTGGAAGGCTCTAAAGGGAGGGAGAAACTGCAAAGAGAGAATTCCTTAAAAGGATTTAAAAGAATTTTATTGGACATAATTTAGCACAAGTCAGGGATAAGATCAGGCAGTAATTTAACTCCTGGGCACAGCAAGTGAGTCTGTGTGTGTGGGTGGAGTGGGGGGGGGGTGTGGGAGGAAAGGACTGTCCCTACCGATGATCTCCACCCAGTGTTTCGGGGTCTTCTGTCCATAGGTCACCCCAACATTTGACTCAGGCACATAGTGTTCTGATAGGCACAACCACCGGGGACAGTACCCCTCTCCCAGAGGTGCTCATAAGGTCCAGCTGACCCTACACCCCAGTGGATCTCATAGATCATGGAGGCTTTGAAGTCAGATGCAGCTGGGATGAGCTTCAAGACTTCAACATCATTGGTTCTCAAAGTCCCAGACCAGGAGCATCAGAATGACCAGAGAACTTACTAGAAGGGTCCCACTCCAAACTGAGTCACAAATCCGAGGGTGGGGGGGGTGTCCACTTCCATTCTGTATCTTCATTCTGTGCTCCTCAGCAAGTCCCATGTCTCAATGGGATGATCAAATCTACCCCCAAAGGACTGTCCTGAGTGTTCCTCCACCAGTTATTTCAGAAACCTGGTCTGTCTGTGCCTGGCAGTGTGGAAGATGCTGGACGGATAGCACAAAAATGGAGCTTGATGTCTAGTGGAGAGACGAAAAATAAGCAAGGTGGGGAAAAAAAGATACAAATGCCCATTTTCAGACCGGATAGGAAGGCAGGGACCTGATCCACCAGATAGGGCCTTGTTTCTCAAAGTGTGCTCCGGGGACCACCCGACCACCAAAGCACACACAGCTAGGAAGCCCTCTCCCACACATCCTCCCCAGCACCTCTCTCCGATGTCCCTGCCGTCCCTCAAACATGCCTCCCTCTCCTTCCTGCTGCAGGGTCATTGCCTTTGCTGTTCCATCCACCTGGAAAGCTCTCTTACCAGATCTTCCTTGTTCACGGCTGTGTAAATGTTCCCTCCTCAAAGGTCTACCGAAAATGGTCTCTGCCCTCACTCTGTACCCCCCACCCTGCTCCGGCTTCTTCCTTGCCCCCCTCACACACTGCAGTCATGCTTGTCAGCGGTTTTCCTGGTTCCGCCTCTCCCCAAGCAGAAGGTGAGTTCTTGGGGACAAGCCCTTGTCTGTTGTGGTCACCTCCGCGGCACCAGGAAGCCACCGTTTGCCGAATGGACACCCAAACCCTGCTTCTCTTCATCAAGTCCCAGGAAGCGTGGGCATTCACCTGCCGAGCCTGCTCCCGACCCTTCAGGAGAAGGTCTCAGGCCCCGCCCACAGTGGGGTTTCTTCCAGGCCTTTCGGGGTTCTCTGATGGCGGGAAAGGCAGTAGAGACTGGAAGGAGAAGAGGAAAGGAGGGTGCGAGGCAAGCGACCCTAAGAGGCCGGCTCTGCGGGGGCCTCCGGGAAAGCCGTCCAACCCAACCCCCAGCAAAAGCGCAACTCCTACCAATTTCGAAGCGAGGCGTCGCTCCCCACCCGCTGCCTGTGCACCACCGGGTGCTGGACCCCGGGCCCCCAGGCCCCCCAGCCCCCCGGGCCCGGGTGTGAGTGCCCGGCATCGGCCGGGCCACGCGGCCCCGGAGGGAAAGGCGCCTGGCGCGGCAGGTGCCGTCGCTGAGAAGTTGGCGCTGCCAGGCGCGTGCAGTCCCCGGCCGGCAGTGGCCCCAGGGGCCCGAGGGCCCGGTGCACTCGGACCTCGCGGGAACAGCACACGACAGGCGGCGTGCGGCCCCCAGAAGGTTGAAGGGCGTGCGGCCCCCGGGGCCGCGGAGCGTAGGGACTTCACGTGGCGCGGGTAGACCCGCGGGCCCGTGGCGCTAGGGGTGGAGCGGTGGGGGAACGCACGTGACGGGGCGCGCGACCCCGGGGCGGGCGGGGGCGGTGAGGGCGCGCGGACGGCCCCGGGGCAGCGAGCGCGGCGGGGCGCCGGGGCGGGCGGCGGGCGGAGGGGCGGCCCGCGCGAGGGGCGTGCAGTCCCGGCCGGACCCGGGCGGCGGGGCGAAGCCGGCGCCGCGCTCTCCGCCGCGCGCCCACTCTCCCCGCCCCGCGCGCAGTCCCCTCCCTCCGTCCCGCCTCCCGCCTCCCGCCCCGCTCCCTCCCTGGGCGGCTGCGGCGCGGCGCTCCCGGCGCACTCGGAGCCCGGCGGGGACCGGGAGGCGGAGGCGGGACGGCCCTGGGTCCGAGTGCGGGAGCTGAGCCGGGCCCCGGGGCCGAAGTTTGCCCGCGGCTCCGGGAGGCGGCCCGGGCGGCTCCCAGCCCCTGCTCGCGCGCTCGCCCGGGACCCGCCGGCCGCCCCGGGGGACGGCAGCCGCGGCCGGGCCAACTCCGCCGCGGGGACGCCGTGACGGGAACTTGAGGTGGGAACTTTGCGCGCGGCGGCCTCGCCGGGCGCCGCCGAGCTGCCCCCCGCGCCTGCACGCTCGGGCTCCGGGCTCGGGATCTGGGGGCTGCACGTGGCCGTGACCGCGGGCTCCCCTGCAGGGGCCACCGAAAGCCGCGGCGCGGGGAGGCGGGGGCGACCGGGGACCCGGGAGCGGCTGCGGGCGGCGGCGTGGGGCGCGCTCGCCACCGTCACGGTGCGGGTCCGGCTTCAGTTCTTCCCGAGCCGTCCCCGGGGTGCGAAGTGCTGGACGTGCTCCGCCGAGGTGACGGGCCGGGGGGCGCAGCCTGGCTGCGGCGGAGGTTTGTGGATCCCGGGGCGGGGGGTGGAGGGAGTGTTGGGGGGAGGTGGAAGAGGGGGCGCCGGTCTCTGGCTTATTCACTCCATCCTTGGGCACAGGGTGGAGCATCTCCACCAGCGGGCTTTATTTAGTCATTCATTTACTCAACTAGCTTTTATTGAGCGCCCACTGTGCGCTCGGCGCTGGGGATCCCAAGACAGCTGTGTTCACTGGAGGCTCTAGCATCTCGTAGGAAAAGTGGGTGGTCGCCTCCTCAGTCTCAGGGGCTCCATACCCGGGAGGGGCTCAGCCTGGATGGCCTGGAGTCTTTGGGTAAGGAAGGAAAAGAGAGCTAAGTTCTTTCATTCATGAATTGGACAAAGATGGGTTGAGCACCTACTGTGTGCTGCTCACCGTGCCAAGTGCCCAACATATTATTTCATTCATTTAACGAACAGTTACTGAGGCGCTGAGCTGAAGGAGAGGGATGGGATGGGGTGGAAGCATCTTGCAGCTTAGAGAGAAGTAGGGTTTAAGCCCCAGCCCTTGCTTTGAGGGGGCCCCCGGCCTGTGGGGTGGCTGACTGCAGCAACCCCCAGGTGTAGAGGCAGAAGCAGAATGGCCTTTTCTTGGTTCATGTAATGCAGTCATTCTCAAAGAGAGCGGGAACGCTGGAATAGGTTCTTGGATAGGAAGAAAATGTCTTCAAAAAGCTCCTTAGGGGAGGCTGACCATGGAGAAGGGGTGTTGAGAAATACTTCTCTAAACTTACTGATGAATGCAGGCTCCCACCAATAATGGTTTATTAAAGTTGTCTGTTCAGCAGGCATTTTCTGAAGCACTTAAAGGGTGCCAGGCACCAAAGTCCCCCAGAGGATGAGACAGACACGGAGACCCCTCCTTCGCTCATACCTTGAAATAAGGGCAGGGGGAGGCGCCATGAGGGAGCAGGAACTGCTCTGATTCATTGGGCGGGGGGGGGGTGGAGGGGCTCCTGTTTCGATAAGTCTGAGCAGAGGTTTATTCACTAGGGTGTGTCTGATACCCCCACACATGACTACAGTCAGAGTCACTGTGGGGAGCAAGTCTCCGGGGGAAGTTTGGCCAATGCTGGGGCCAGGGGACACTGTGGGTCATGTGGCCGGGGCCCGCTCTCTTTCTTGAGTGGATTTCTTGGGTTCTCCGGACCTGAGCTTGGCCCCGGTGTCCTCTGTCCCGGACCTCTGCAGAGGCCCCTGCTGAGTGGGGGAGTGAGGGAAGGTGTGTCTGAAAGACAGGCTAGGATGGCCCCTGGGGATGGCCCTTATGGGTCATTCCCTAACGCACCCCATTCCAGTGGAAAGATGTCTGTCGCGGGACACACTCCAAACCCGTGGGGAGCTGTGAGTGGGCTGGACACAAGGCAGCCTTGATCCCTGTCCCAAAGTTTGAGAACGCAGGCTGGGGGCACCCTGCAGCCTGGTCAGGACAGATGTGGGAGCCAGGCTCCAGTCCCGCAGCCGCTTTGAATTCTCTGCGTCGGACACACAGCTGGGCCCCTGGCAAGAGGTTCGACTGATGCCCCCAGGGAACGTGAGAGCAGAGAAATGTGTCCTGGATGCAGGGCTAAGACACTCAAGCCAGAACGAAGGAATTAATAATCCCCTGCACCCCTCAAAAGTGTCTTGACTGGGCTGTCCTTTCTCCACCTCCCCTTTCTGAATACATGACGAAGCGTCAGCATTTCCAGTCGCCAAAGACATAGGGGTCTGGGAATCCACTCTTGGTTGATTTATTAAACCCAGAAATGGAGTCCCTGGGTGGAAAATGGTGGCTGGAAAAGCCGCTCTACATAGAATGAATAAAAAGGGAGAGGCAGGGAAGGCTAGCCTGCAAGCACTCAATCACTATGGGCCATTTTGATGATATAGCAGACAGTCCATGGTTAACAAAATCAGAACACAAAGTAACGTGCCACAGACAGGATCTGCATCTTGCCTCGGATTTGTCCCTGCTCTGTGGTGACTTCGCCTCACACCTGCGTCTCCCCAGGCAGGCATGTACATCCAGGCTCCCCCTCGTTCCTCACTGGGCTGCCAAGGCTTGCCGCAGACACTGCAGCCTTAACACTTACTAAGGAAAAAGAACGGAGGGACTGCGTATGCAGGTGTCCCCTTCCGGCTGCCCAAGGTCCCCGCTGCTCCCCCAGCCAGTTCCTCCGCTAATGCCTGCGGTCCCAGGTTTCCCGCTGCAAGGAGGCAAATAGAAAAGGACCCTTGGCTCCCACCCCAAAACACCGCCTGGTAGAAGGCAAATGTGCATTTGCTGTTATTTTGCCAGAAGCAAACTAAGGAGGCTCCGGAGGCCACTTGGTCTTTTTTATGGGGGGAGGGGGGAGACCCCGGCACATTTTCTTTTGGGGGGCAGGTGGCAATGGAGGGAAAAGCCCGGCTCCCAGCAAATACGTCACTATCACCAGTGTCTTGGGCCCCAGCTCTCAAGAAGCAGGGCTGAGATCCATCCGGCATGGTTGCATGGCGATGAGGATGGACAGCAGGGAGCTAGGAAAGACAGATTCTCCATGCGGGTGACGCTGGGACCTGGGCCAGCCTACTGGCTGGATCCATTTTGATCACAACGTTTTAATTGGGAATTAATGCAGCATGACCTGCCTCTGAGTCGGCCCAGCCAAGAGCCCTACCCCTGACAGATGAAGCCACAGTGGCAGGGGAAGGGCAGCGTGGGGAGATCTCAGAGTGAGGGAACGGCACAGGCTGAGAATCGTGGCGGGAGAGGAAGAAACCAAAGCCCGAGTTGCTCAGGAGAAAAATGCTTTTCTTTTAGGAAGTTGCCTCTGAGCTTGTGTTCGTTCCCTCCTGCCACGATATTAGCTCCAACGTAGTGGCTTAATGCAACGCCAATTTAGCATCTTACAGAATGGGGGATCAGAAGTCAAAAATGGGTCTCCCTGGCCTAAAATCAAGGGGTCGGCGGGACTGTGTTCCTCCTGGGGGAGAATCCATTTCCATGCCCTTTCCAGCTTCTAGAACCTGCCCGCACCCTTGGCTCCTGGCCCCACATCACTCCAACCTCTGCTTCCACCATCACATCTGCTTCTCCGACCCTGACCCTCCTGCGTCCCTCTTTAAGGATGCTTGTGATTATATGCGGGGGGGCCCCCCTGGATCATCTCCCCACCTCAAGATCGTTGATTTCATTCATCACACCAGCAAAATCTCTTTTGCCATGTGAGGTCACACATTCTCAGGGTCTGAGGATTAGGACATAGACCTCTTTGGGGGCCCATTATTCTGCCTACCACAGGGGTGTGCCTCATCAGTTTATGTTACAGATGGGGAAATTGAGGCCCAGCTGAGTGAGTGACTTGACATCAGTGCGGGGTGAGAGGAGAGCCAGCACTGAAGCCCCCCTTCTGGAAAGTGTTTTCTGCCTCACAGTCCTCCTCTAAGAAAGGAAATGCGAGGGGAGGCGCCAAGCTTGCTACCCAGAAGCCATTCCAGCAAACACAGGGCCCTAACATGTGAAGACACAGCTCCAAGCACTTACAAGCAGGTGTGATGATGACCCCAGTTGATAGCTGAGAACACTCAGGCACAGAGAGGTGAAGTCATTTTTGTAAGGGTGCACAGCCAGGAGGTGGGGAAGCAGGCAGGCAGCTGGGCCCAGAGGCCACCCCCTCACCTCTGACCGGTGTTTACAGCACAGGAGGGCTCTTCTGCCCGGAGGCCAAAATGGCAACTCAGAATTTGACAACACCAGGGCTTTTGTTGATTTCTTACTCTGCTCGTGTGCAAATACACACTAGGAATAAACGTGTTTCCCCCAGCCATGGGCAACTGCCTGCTTCTCCCCATCACGAAAGACTTTCCAAAAGCTTGTCCCTAGACATAGAGAGGAGAGATCCAGTCCCTAGCTTGCTGCCGGTGGTGGAGACCTCCCCCTTCCCCTGGGAACCAGTAATCCAGGGAGACGGCAAAATGCAGAGGTCAGAGAGTCCTACGGGTGTAGATTGATTCTGGCTTTATCGCCTATATCACCAGAGTCCTGAGTTTTTATTTATCAAAGCCTCGATTTCTTCGTCTATAAAATGGGGGTGTTAGTGGTGATGCCTGGCACGGCTCCGTGGATTAAGCCTTTTAGCACAGCACACAGCACTTAGTACGCAGTTAAGGGTGGCTGGGATGGTTGTCGTTATAGCACCCAGAGAGTGTTCAGCACTGTCTCCGCATCCCCCCTCCCCCTCTCAGAAGAGGGACAGAGAGCTCCGTCCCAAGGGAGGGGCACAGGACTGGAAGAACAGAGTCAGGCGAGACCCGGGGCTTGTTAAGGATCAGTGCACACCGGTTTATGGAACCCGTTCATGACCTTGACGGGATGTGGCCCTGGCCGTGAGCTATTGGGCAGCACTGCTAATCCCTGCAGCAACCCCCCACTCACCGGATCCTCCCAAGAGCTCTGTGAGGTGGGCACGCTTCTCCCACTTTACAGGGAGGAAAGAGGCTCGGAGAGGGCCGGCGAGTCGGCGGGTGCCGATGGCTGTCTTAGGCCAAAGGGTCATTAGCAGGAGCAGCTGTGGTGGCCAGGCCAGCCTGATCTGGACCTTTGTCCCATCCCGCTCTCCCCTCCTACCCCCACTCCCAGGTCTAGCACCTCCATTCGCAGCAGATGCTGACCACACAGCGGCCTCTGCCACTCAGAACTCCTTATGGTTTGATGACCGTTTATCTTTGGAAATGATACTCAACCCTCCGTCATAGCTTGTGCACATCATCTTTTTCCCAAGGAGAAGGAAAAGAAGTTGCATGGGGAGTTTCAGCAGATCTCTGGGCTCCCAAAGGGGAATTGGATCAAGGCGGCCCCAGTGCAGAAGATTTTTCTCTCAGAACGGAAGGGTTTCTCCTTCTCCAGTGAAGTTCCCCAAGATTGGGACCCACAGAGCTTTCCAGAACCCCCAAAGGGGTGGAGAAGTTGGTCAGAGGGCTCCCCACCAAAATCCAGAGCAGCTCTTGCAGCCCCCGGCCCCTGAGGGGGTGTGGGCTCTAGGTATTCAAGGCACCCTCTCTGTCTCTCTTGAACTTGAGCATACATGAGCATCTGTAAGGGAGCCTGTCAAAAATGCCAATTCCTGGGCCCCCCCTCAGGGATTCTGACTGGGAAGGTCTAGGGATGGTCCTATGAATCGTCATCTCCACTGAGCACTGGGGGCAATTCAGAGCCTCGTGGCTTGGCTGGTTTCGTGCTCTTCATTTCTCTTTACCTGGATTAAATCCCAGAGTTGTATTAACTACACTCTTCACTTCATGCCACCCATTCATCACCGGCCTGTGCCAGGCTGTCTTATTCATTGTTCCCTCGTTCCACACACCACCCTCCCTTGCTTATCCCCTGCCCCTGTCCTGCCAGGCACCCTCCCCGTGGTTGATATAGATCCTTCCAAGTGCTTGAGTCTTTGTCAAATTTGTAATGTGTGTGTGTGTGTGTGTTCATTTACATAAATAGCACAGTGCTATAAACTTCTGTTTCTTTTCCACTCGGCATCATGCTTTTAAGATCTAAATGTGTTGCTAAACCTACATCTAGTTCAATGCTTCTAATTCCTGTGCAATGTACAGGAGTCCACCATCTGTGTCTACCACGACTCACTTGCCCATCTCACCCCACCCCCCACCCCCCACCCCCTGGGCCCAGAATGGATGCCAGGGGACCACGGGGAACACGGGACAGGCATTCTTGTCCTTTAGTCCTCTCTTGGATC
>NC_138378.1:9750758-9773345 GCF_054177405.1 Leptonychotes weddellii
CATAGAGCAGCAACATCCTGCACTTCCCTCAGCACCCCGATGGCTTTCCCTGAGGCTGTACCAGACAGTACTTCCTCCAGCAGGGAGCTCTGGGGGTCAGACAAATGCTGGGTTCAAATCCCACTGGATCGGTTCAAGAAAGGAGTCACCCTTGGCAGGTGGAGAGAAAGAGGACAGACCTCCCTCATAGTTAATGATACAGCAGGTGTCTGTTGAAGGTCCCTTTGTGTCAGGCATTAGGCCAAGCACATCACCCAGGTCATCTGCCTTGGTCTTCACCATAACAGGGAGGTAGAAGCTATTCATATCCCCATTTTACAGATGAGGATAGTGAGTCTCAGAAGTAAGACATGACTTGCCCAAAGTCAGAGTGACAGGCCTTGAACCCAGGTGTTCCTGATTTCAGAGTGCATGGGCTCTTCTGCTTCCCCAGGTTGGAGTAGTCAGCAAGCTGTCCCCCAAGTTGGAGTAGGACCTGCTTTTTCTCAACATCCCCTGTATTACTCTTCTGAGTGGCTGAAAACAGCACAAACTTATTACCTCACATTCTGGGAGACAGAAGTCTCAAATGGGCCTTATAGGGCTAAGATAAAGGGGTCAGCAAGCTGCATTCCTTTCTGGAGAGCCCAGGAGAGAATCAGGTCTTGCCTTTTCCAGCTTCTAGGGGCTGCCAGCTGTCGTCAGCCTGTGGCCCCTTCCATCTTCAAAGCCGGCAGTGGCTGGCCATATCCTCCTCACACTGCATGGCATCCGACACACTTTCCTGCCTCTCTCTTCCATCTTTTTTTTTTTTTTAAGATTTTATTTATTTATTTGACAGAGAGAGACACAGCGAGAGAGGGAACACAAGCGGGGGGAGTGGGAGAGGGAGAAGCAGGCTTCCCGCCGAGCAGGGAGCCCGATGCGGGGCTCGATCCCAGGACCCTGGGATCATGACCTGAGCCGAAGGCAGATGCTTAACGACCCAGGTGCCCCTCTCTTCCATCTTTTAAGGACCCTCGTGATGGCTTGGGCCCCGGAGAATCCAGGATCATCTTCCCATCTCAAACGCAGCTGATTGGCAACCTTAATTCCTGCTCACATGTAATTGAACCTATTCACAGGTTCCAGGGAGGCGCAGCACTCCGCCTACACGTCCCCCCCCAGTGGTGTCTACCTGCACTAACCAGGCCTGGTGTGGAGTGCAGCTTCAACAGGGAAGTGGGTGCTGAGTGCTGGGCACAGGGAGCGCCTCGGCCTCTGGGTTTTGCCATTTCTCTGCTAGCCTGGCCCTCCTGCCCTCTGCAGCCCAGCCAGGTCAAAACTACCAGCTGAAACTCCCACCACTCACACACACACATACACAATCATCAGGACAGCTTTGATATGGTCCAACTCCGTCTGTCCATCCATCCATCCATCCATCCATCCATGCGAACCACCCTCATGCCTGCTTTCTCTCCCTGATTTGCGCATCTGCCCTCCTGTCCATCATCCCACAACCAGCAAATGCTGCCTCTTACACAGGTCTCATCAAAACTCCACCTAGTGTCTCCTCAGTGCATGGCACCACTGGAATCCACGCCCTCCCCCCTCACCACACTCCCCTCCCACAACAAGTCTTAGCCCCAATTCCTCCAAAGTCCATCCAGAATGCAGCCAATTCTCCAGTCCCCTCCACTGGCCCAAGACTTAGTTGACTCTTTCAAGAATGACTACAGAGAATTCCTGCCTGGTTTCCCCAGCCCACCCATAGTCTACTCCTGAGGACGCCCCCCCCACCATGGACAGTAAACCCCAGCCCCTTGTCATGGCCCACTAGGCTCGGTTCCGTCTGGTGTCTGCTGAATTCCCCACGCTCAACTTCTCCCACCTTCCCCTCACTCACTGCACCACCCCCCCTTGGCCTTCTCTGGCTTGACCACCAAGCCCACCCCCAGGTCAAGGAGCAAGTTCTTCTCATTCCCTCAGCCTTAGACACCCTCCTCCAGGTCCTTACAGGGCTGGCTCCTTCCCATCCAACCTCAGCCCGAAGGTTGTCTCCTCCGAGAAGCCCTCCCAGACCCCCCCAGCTCCTGTTGCCATCATGTTCTTGCTCTATTTCCTGAAATGATCTGTGTACTTACTTAGAGACCACCTCCATCACTCGAATGTCCGCTCCCTGAGGACAAAGGCTGGCCTCTGCTGTGCCTGTAGATCTGGCCCAGGCCCAACACGTGGTAAGTGTTGAATGACATCTCAGGACTCCTCGTCATCCTCAGTATCACAGCCTGTTTCTCAAACGGCTTTCTCTTCCCAAGCATCCATAGACCCTCAGAGACAAAATCACTAAAATCAATCATGCTCTAGGACTGACAGACCTAACACTACAGAGAAATGTTAAAAGACCAAACTTCTCATGAGGGTATCGGGCTGAGTGAAAAGTGGCATTGTTTTCCAGAAGCAGGACTTTGGGGCCTGTTTGACTTATAAACTTTGCTCAAGACTCTAGAGTCTAGCATGCAGAGCCATCCCCCCTATACCCATCAGACTGGGTGTCCCCCCAAGACCCAAGGCCAAGGAGAAGTGTGCCCATTCCTCATTTGGCAAATCCCAGCATCTGGCCTTCTGTGTGCAAGCAGCCTGCATGACATGGGTTTTTTCCTTCTCCATGCTAAACAGTATGCTGGGACAGGATAACTTTCCACGTAGGAGATGCTGAGGCTTTAACTCACAACTGACAGGGGTCATGAGAGGAAGAAATGAGGGATCACTAACTGGGGGAGCTTTATGCCAGAGGGAGAGCTGAGAGCTTGAAAGAAGACATTCTGTCTGTAAGAGGTGATTACAGCCGAGGGGGTTTCACAAGGGCTCTTCAGCGCTTGCAGGACCAGAGGAAGATTCCTTTTCTTCTGTCACCATTCCTGCCAAACAGAATGTCACTTTTCCTCTTGTCTTTGGTGGCAAAGATAAAGCAGCAGAGCTGAAAAGCGGTACCACTCATGTGAAGTGCCTGAAAGGGATTATTCTCGCTCTTCCAAGGGATTCCAGCAGGCTGCGCCCGAGGAGATGGGTTCCAATTTTAGGTGAAGTTAAGAAACATTCTCAACACTCTAAAATCAGATCATTTTCATTTCAGGTGCAGGTGTACCTAGTTTTCCAGAACCTAATCTGTGAAACTGTAGCTTTCCCCAAAGATAAATGAGTGGAGCGATGATTTGCTTTTTGTAAAAGGATTTCTGTTAGGAAGGATCCTCTTTCAGGTGGAATCCCCCTGGCTCCTGTTGCACGCTTTCTCGTCCCTACAGGTGTGTGTGCACATGCGTGCACGTGCATTTTCCCAGCACATGTCCATGGCACAGATCAACATTCAGGTATTGGAAATGGAATTGGTAGACTTTGCTGGTACTACTTGCTTCCATGGAGGACTAGGCTGGAGGGAAGGATGGTGATTTTAAAAAAGCAGAGTATTAGTCTTACTTTTCTATGGATCAGCTTCATTCCAGAGAGCTCAGTTGCTATAATCTGGGGGTCTCAAACCCAAATGCCTACAGGGGCCAGGAAGGAAACATCCATGAGTGAAGGAGAGTGGGTATTAGGAAGACAACAGGGAAGGGTGGGGACTGTGGTAGATTGCCACATGCATGCCCTGCCAACAGGGGGCAGTCATTTCTCAGCTGGAATTTAGGCCAAATGTTGCCAAATTGTCTGATTTTTCAAGAGAAACCAAGAATATAAATTTTTACAGAAATTTCCTCAATTTTCAAAATCTTCTCCAAGCCAGGCAGAACACGTGTGAACCAAATTCAGCCCGTGAGCTCTGAATGAATAAGCAGTGTCATCCTAGTAGTACATACCCTTCGTTCGCTTTGAGAGTTGGGAAGGAAGGAGCCTGTATAAGTGGATATTTTGACCTCAGGTTTTCCGAAGTATCTTCCTCATGTTGGCCTCATTCAGCAGCTACTTCTTCGAGCTCTTACACTGCTGGGCACAGAGATTCAGAGCTGAGCAGAGCCCAGGTCTTGCCCTGCCGAGCAAGCAGTCTCATAAAGGAACCAGGCTTGCACACAGTTATAGTTAAGGATAATGATGCAGGTACAGGGGTGGGAGGACTCGATTTAGCTGGAAGAGCCAAGGAAGTCTTCCTAGAGGAGTGGGCATGCGTGAGCAGTTCACCCCTATATCCTCAAAACGTTTGATGATATATGAGAACCATGGCACTGTTGTGATCATTATGCATTTCTTTGGACATTGCCTCTTATTTATGGCCAATGATCTAGGTTTTCCACTTATGGAAGCAATACAAGGTGCCCCTTTAAGGTAAATACAAACAGTAATAATAGACAACAGTGACTGAGTACCTACTATGTGCCAGGCACTGTGTTATTAAATGCTCTTACGCACATAATTCATGGATGCTTCTCAGTAATCCTTCGAAGTAGGGGAAATGGTTGTACCCACTCTACAGATGAGGGAATTGAAGCAGATCAAGGTTAAGGAGCATGCCCAGGCCATGAGGCTCCAGAGTCTGTGCTTATATCCACAAGTGCTTGGAAGTCCAAGTTCAGGGTGCCCACCTGGCTGGCTTCTGGGGAGGACTCTCTTCCTGGCTTGTAGGTGGCTGTCTTCTGACTGTGTCCCCACGTGGTGGAGAGAGAGGGAGCTCTGGTGGCTCTTCCTCTTCCCAGAAGGGCACTGATCCCGCCCCTCACGACCTCAGCTAAACCTAATCACCACCCCCCACCACCACCACCACCACCAAGGCCCTGCCTCCTAATAGTGGCCCACAGTGGTCAGGCTTTCCCCCTGTGAATCCGGGAAGGGGGGGGGGCGGGCACACGGTTCAGTCCCCAACAGCGAACACCTGCAGAAGCGGCACGGGCAGCCCAGACTCGGGCCTCGCTCAGGGTCTTTCCTCCCTTCTCCACCCCAGGCGCAAGGGGGATGTGAAAGCCCAAAATGACCCTCCTACCGGGAGACAACTCCGATTACGACTACAGCGCCCTGAGCTGCGCCTCGGACGCCTCCTTCCACCCGGCCTTCTTCCCGCAGGGCCAGTCCCTCAAGGGCGTGTTCTACCGCCGGGCGCAGCGGCTGCGACCCCGACCCCGGACCCAGGACGCGCCCCGCCAGGCGGGCCAGCCCGAGGACCGGCGGCGGCAGATCATCATCAACGTGGGCGGCATCAAGTACTCGCTGCCCTGGACCACGCTCGAGGAGTTCCCGCTGACGCGCCTGGGCCAGCTCAAGGCCTGCACCAACTTCGACGACATCCTCAACGTGTGTGACGACTACGACGTGACCTGCAACGAGTTCTTCTTCGACCGCCACCCGGGGGCCTTCGGCACCATCCTGACCTTCCTGCGGGCGGGCAAGCTGCGCCTGTTGCGCGAGATGTGCGCCCTGTCCTTCCAGGAGGAGCTGCTCTACTGGGGCATCGCCGAGGACCGCCTGGACGGCTGCTGCAAGCGCCGCTACCTGCAGAAGATCGAGGAGTTCGCCGACGTGGTGGAGCGCGACGACGACGAGCCGCCGTCCAGCGAGGACCCCGGCAGCGAGGGCCCGGCCGAGGGCGAGGGCCGCCTGGGCCGCTGCATGCGGAGACTGCGCGACATGGTGGAGAGGCCGCACTCGGGGCTGCCGGGCAAGGTGTTCGCCTGCCTCTCGGTGCTCTTCGTCACCGTCACGGCCGTCAACCTGTCCATCAGCACCCTGCCCAGCCTGCGGGAGGAGGAGGAGCAGGTAAGAGCCACAGCTGCGTGCGGGGGAGGCTCGTTGAGGGGAGGGGGGGGTCCTCTGAGTTCAGGGGACAAAGCAGTATGCAGGACCCCTCTCTCCAGAAGTCCACCTCCTTCACGCCGGCGCGGTCACCTCCACCAGGAGGCCTTCCCTGACTGCGCTGGCTGAGCAGCATCTCCAGTCCCTTCTGACATTCTGCTTAACATGTGTGTTGTCCACCTCCACGTTCCAACACCAGCTCCGTGCCTGGCCTGCTCTGTGCCGTGCCCCCAGGGTCTAGAACAGTGTGGAGCATGGACAAGGCACTCTGCCACTCCGTGGAGGGAACAGATGAGCGAGTCCATGAATGATGTGATTTATGATGAGCCTGCCCCTGAGCTAAACACATAATAATAGATCATCAACATTTACTTCACCCACATGAGCCCTATCTCAAGCTTCCTAATTCCCTTGTTTAAAGATATCCCAGAACCATTTTCTGGGTCCAGCATATAATTTTTTATTGATAGTTGTGCATGTGCGCACGTGGGCTCTAAACAGTGAGGGTCTCTGTGTTAAGCAAGAGAATGTGTGTCAAGTGTTTACTCTGTGGCCTGACCAAGGTGTGTCCTGGATTCTCGGCCGGCAGTTACTAGCAGCCAGGGGCTGGGCCATAGTTCTGCCTACACCTCATGTTCTCAGCAAACCTTCCAGCAACCCCGTACGGGAGGCGTTCTCTTGCCCAGCTGACAGATGAGAATAGTGAGGCAGAGCAGCTTGCCCAGACCCAGGTCTGACTGAATCCCGGTTCTGTGCTCTTGAACAAAGAAGTACGAACCCCACAAGGCAGCCTGGGACTTCATATACCCTTTCGGAAGTGTGTGATTGGCCCACACTGTGCTCCCTAAAAATTGTACTTGCTTGCCAACATTTAAAAGTAAAGTGTCTTGCATTTAAAAATTCAAACTCTCAGCTTCTCAAAATGTATACGGTCTAGCCCCCTGGCCTGCAGTCCACAAGGCAGCTCTCGGTGGGAGCTGAGTCTGTGGAAAGTGTGTGCTCCCCAGTTCAGCTTCCTAATATATGAGACCTTTGGGCCTTTAAGTTGGGACCCTTTCCCCACATGGGGGTGGGGAGGCAGGGCACGGGGCAGGGTGGGGGGGGTTGGCGGCAGTTCTAGAAGCAAGTTGTAAGACAGACCAAAACATTCCAACAAGTACCAATTGTATAGGCGATGGGGAAATAGGTACGGCTGTATGAACTCAGCATAAATATCATGCCAGCCAGCATTTAATGAGCACTGGCCATGTTCCCTGCATGTGCTGAGCGCTTCACATGAACTCTCTGACGGAACATTGGAACTACTCACCAGGGGAGGGTTTTTCCGCATACATATATAATGGAGGAGGCAACAATGGCTATTGCATTTATAACACATGGGGGGGGGGGTTTCTGGCACTTTTTTATACATTTAATTTTTAAAGTGAGTTTTAAAAAAATAACACTCAACCAGTGAAATTAATTTTTGATAAGCAGAAGGGGGAGTGATGAGGAGGGCGGGGCTAGAGCCCAATGGCCTGAATTTGAATCCCATTACGTCCACCCTGGCTGTGCACCTGTGGGCAAGTTACTTACCCTCCCTGTGCCTCAGTAGGGTTGCTGTGCAGAGGGTCAGCTCACAGTGTTGTGAGGATTCCGTGAGTGAGTCCACGGGAAGTGTTTGGAATAATGCCTGGCGCTGGAGCGTGCAGGCGGTGCTAACTATAAAGATTACATGCACCTGCCAAAGAAAGAGCGAGCAGATGCTCATCATTTGAGACCTGTCTGGAAGTACCTGTACATGGTATAAATTTTTTCTTGGCTCCAACATATGCAATCCTAGCTTTATCAGGAAAATACTAATAAAGCTACAGTTTTATTCACCTTCTGACACTTGCTTTTTTTTTTTTTTAAATAATACTTGGACTTTTTCTTGATTCAGTGATAATGCTGTTCTTTGACTTCATTTTTTTTTTAAAGATTTTATTTATTTATTTGACAGAGAGAGACACAGCGAGAGAGGGAACACAAGCAGGGGGAGTGGGAGAGGGAGAAGCAGCCTTCCCGCAGAGCAGGGAGCCCGATGCGGGGCTCGATCCCAGGACCCTGGGATCATGACCTGAGCCGAAGGCAGACGCTTAACGACTGAGCCACCCAGGCGCCCCCTTTGACTTCATTTTGGAGACCAGTGAGGTTCACTGTTTCACTTGCTTCTTGAGCGCACATTCGAGTGCCTACTATGTTCAGGCATCACCTGTCATGCAGGGTGACCAGAACGAGTTTTCCAGCTACAAGGACTTCAGGTCCTGTGGAGAAGGGACAGTGACAACCCTGTGACCATAAGTGTGACACACAAGCCAAGGGGGCTCTTATGAGAGGCCCATCAACTGTGCTGGGGATACTTGGAGGGGGCCCACTCCTGGAAGGCTTCCTAGAGAAGGAGGCTTCCCATCCCAGAGGGCTGAGACCTCATGGCCCACCGAGTACTAGTTCATTTCAGCAGCCTCTAACTTATTCCTAGAGTGAGAGCTGCTAGGGCAGGACTCCCAGAACCCAGCTGTGCCCAGGAATGGCAGATGCCCCAGGCTAAAACCATGTGTGCCTTTCCACTCTGTCACAGGCCCCTTTGAAACCGAGGTCCAAAGCCACTGGGGACAGTCTCCTGTCCAGTTCCATGGCAGACCAGAGAGACAAGCTGGCAGCGCGCATGCCAAATGCAGCACGCAGATAAGTTTGAGTGGCCCACAGAGTGTTTATTTGTATTGAATTATCACAAAATTTAAAACCCAGGAGGTTTCACGCAAAGCTCCAGCCTGAATTCCCCTGGCGCAGCGATCAGGAGGTACTTAGCAGGACAGCTGTGCTCTCTGGCCGGCCTCCACCCCACCTGGCCCAGCTCCCTCGGGCTCCCTTTGCCCACCTGGCCTTGGGTTGGCACCCCCATCTAAATGCCAGTCCCACGCGCTTCCATCCATCCTGGTGACAAATGTGAATTAGTCACTTGTCACGTGCTGGGCTGTTCCAGGCACTGGGGTCCTAACAGTGAACAACACACGAGCTGGTGTGGGGTGGGGGGGCTATAAACTTCTGGGGCAAAGTGGCAGGGGAGGTGGAGGGTGGAAACAGATAATAAACATGATACATAAGTAACTTATAAAGCATTTTAACAGATGATGAGCCCTCTGAATAAATAGAGCAGGAAAAGGGGAATCGGGGTGGAAGACGGGGGGGTGACTTTTTATTGAGGGGGTCACGAAAGGCCTCCCTGGGAAAGTGATACTGAAGCAAAGACCTGGAGGAAGGGAGGGTAGAGCCATGTGGGTATCCGGGGGAAGAGGACTCCTGCAGGGGGAACAGAAAGTCAAGGCCTGGCTTGGGGGGTGGGGGGAGCATGGGGGGGTAGGCTGGAGCACACAAACAAGGCAGGCAGGGGGCTAGGAAGTGGGAGAGGCGGTAGCCAGGCCATGTGTGCCCCCGGAGGACTTGAGCTATCTCCGTGAGCCATGGAGGGTGCTGAGCAGAGAACGCACAGGATCCAATTCACGTTCTCAGCATCCCTCTGGCTATGTGCGCAGAATAAACCGTAGGGACCAGGAATCCCGGGAAAGAGGTGCCTGCAACTGTCCAGGCAAGAGAGGATGGTGGCTGGACCAAGGTGAGGGCAGCAGACATAGGAGAAGTGGTTTGATTCTGGAATCATTTTAAAGGAAGAACCAACGGGATTTCCTGAGGACTATATGAGAGGTGTCAGAACGAGGCCGGGTCTCCCATCCTGAGCAACTGGAAAGGTGGGATTGCTAAGAAGGGAAAGCACTGGTGGGCGGGTGTGCAGGAGAAACCAAGAGACTGAAGAGGCTAAATCTTAATTGTTTCCACCCCAAAAAAGAAAAGAGAATTACGTGACATGATAAAGGTGTTAGCTTAAGGCTACGGTGGTAATCTTACTGCAATATATAGATGTATCAAATCAACATGTACACCTGAAACTGACACAGTATTTTATGTCGGTTATATCTCCATAAAAAGAATTTTTTTAAAAAACCAGCAGCCCGGTTTGGGACATGATAAATTTGAAACATCCATCGGACACCCGAGGAGTGACATCAAGGAGGCAGGCCTTGTGGGGTCCGCAATCCAGGGGCAGCAGGTCTGGGCTGGAGAGAGAGAAGAAGAGGGGTCCAGTGGTCGAGGGGTCCAGTGGTCGAGCGGTCGTTGCAGGTGCCTCAAGCCCTGAGCGTGGCCCGCCCACCCCTCCCCACCCCCCCCCACCCCCGCCACCCACCGGGACGTGAGCCTAACTAGGGCGGGGCCGGGGCAAACACACGGCCCGGCGGGTGGCGCGGCTGACCTCTCCCCTGACCTCCCCCCTCCCTCCCAGGGCCAATGCTCGCAGATGTGCCACAATGTCTTCATCGTGGAGTCGGTGTGCGTGGGTTGGTTCTCCCTCGAGTTCCTCCTGCGGCTGATCCAGGCGCCCAGCAAGTTCGCCTTCCTGCGGAGCCCGCTGACGCTCATCGACCTGGTGGCCATCCTGCCCTACTACATCACCCTGCTGGTGGACGGCGCCGCCGCGGGCCGCCGCAAGTCAGGCGCGGGCAACAGCTACCTGGACAAGGTGGGGCTGGTGCTGCGGGTCCTGCGGGCGCTGCGCATCCTGTACGTCATGCGGCTGGCCCGCCACTCCCTGGGGCTGCAGACGCTGGGGCTCACGGCCCGCCGCTGCACCCGCGAGTTCGGGCTCTTACTGCTCTTCCTCTGCGTGGCCATCGCCCTGTTCGCCCCCCTCCTCTACGTCATCGAGAACGAGATGGCCGACAGCCCCGAGTTCACCAGCATCCCCGCCTGCTACTGGTGGGCTGTCATCACCATGACAACTGTGGGCTATGGCGACATGGTACCCAGGAGCACGCCGGGCCAGGTGGTGGCGCTCAGCAGCATCCTCAGCGGCATCCTCCTCATGGCCTTCCCCGTGACCTCCATCTTCCACACCTTCTCCCGCTCCTACCTGGAGCTCAAGCAGGAGCAGGAGAGGGTGATGTTCCGGAGGGCCCAGTTCCTCATCAAGACCAAGTCGCAGCTGAGCACCATGTCCCACGATAGCGACCTCTTGTTTGGAAGTGTGTCCTCGGACACCAGAGACAACAACTGAGCCCAGAGGACATACCCCGTCGCCACCGCCAGGACACCCCCAGCTCTGCCCGCCCTCTGCGGCTTGAAGCTATTGCCGTCACTACGAGATGCCCTCAAAGGCACCTGCTGCTCTGAGCGCGGTCCTGGCGCAGGACCCACTGGGACCACACCCCAAGAAGGACGTCTGCAACGTGGACAGAGGGGTCCCTACCCCTCCGCCTCCACGAGAGAAGCAGAAGCTGGTCCAGAGCCCAGCACACAACAGCCCCACCCCCGCCCCCATGTCTGTTTCCCCCAGTAAGGAGATGGCTTTGTTCTTCCCACCATGTAAATAACATGCCCAGCAAAGACTTGCTTTATGGGTCTGCCGGGAGGGAAAAAAGACAAATGACAGCAGGAACATGTCTGTGTTTAGTGTGGATCATGTGCAATTAAAGAAAACCGATGAAAAAGAGAGAAAAATGCCTTCCATGGGGCTCTGAAGAGGGGAAGCTGTTTGCCAGCAAAGCCAGCTGGTGTGGGTACTGGGAGGACACCGGCCTGTTTCCTTCGGTCGTTCAGACCTGGTCGCGCCCAGCGGGGTTAGAGAACAGATACCTCTGGGGAAATTGTCAGTAAATACTGCGTTCCCTTTCTGTTTTTCTTTGATTCCTCTCACCTCCTGACCTCTCTTCCTCCCTTTTTCCTTCTCTTCCATCCTCTGTTCTCTTCTCTTGCACCTTAGGCTTCTCAAACTTTTCCCCCAAGGCCCCGCAATGGTTAAGTGGACACCAAGGGGCCCGTCAGCATTGCCGACCACAAAGGTGAAATCGCTTCGTTTTATCTTTTTAAAAATACTGTGGATTTTCTTCTCCACTCCACATTCATTTTAACATTATTTAAAAAAAAAAAAATGCTTTAAATCACTTCCCTGAACGTAAATCTAAATGTAGAGTGGGACTGATGATTTGAGAAGGTGGGTCATGGTCCCCCCGGAGCAGTCTGAGAGGCACTGCCTTGGGCCCCCTAAGGCCTCCGTGTGCCCTCCAGAAGCCTCCAGAGCACCCACCCGGCTGGGATCTGCTCCTGATGCACATTAGAGAGGGACCCCCCCCACCCCCCCACCAGCCAACAGATTTACTCAGCCCGAGGGCATCAGAGCCCCTCAAGTGCTAGGACAGGGAGGGGGCTTTACCCCCACGATATAGCCACAGCCTGGTTTCACCCTCACGGGTACAGCAACATGGCTTTCTTCATCCCATACCCACTGCTGCCTTGGCCATGATCCCGCCCTTGGGCCGGCAGCAGGAAGCATACTCTGACACAAATCTGACCGCCTCGCCTGAGTCCACCAGGGGCCGTCCATTATATTGAGAATAAAACCCCAGTGCCCTGAGTGACCCGGGCCCTGTCCTCTCCAGCTTCATCCCCAGCTTCTGTCCGCTTTGCTCACTCCCCCCGGCCACAGGGCCCTCTGGCTCTGCCGACACACCCAGCCCCTTCCCCACCTCGGGCTTTCACATCTGCGGATCCCTCTACCTGGAATGCCCTTCCCGAAGAACCCTCCATGGCTGCCCCTTCCCTCACTCCCCTGACCACCTCTCTGAAGAATGCACACCAGCACCTCCACCTTACTCCCTCCTATCCTACTTGATCTTCTTCATCCACCTGTCGACCTTCCAAGTTGCCCCATGTATTCCCTGCTACTCGGTTATGGTCTGTCTCCTGCACAAGGAGCTCGGCGCTGCTCCCGCGCTCTGAGTCCCTACTGGGCAACACAGCTCACCGCTGGCTCCCAGCACCTAGCCCAGGGCCTGGCACCTAGTAGGTGCTCCCAAAACAGCTGGGGAGGGAATGAATGGGAAGGGAAACGGGAAAGACAGCCAGGAAGTAGAAAGGCTTTGGAGCACGTCCTCTCTCTGGCTTGGGTGGGGAGGCATGGGGACCTCAGCACGATGTACACACAGTGACGCAGAGTGGAAATACCATTTGAGTCACGAGGGCCTTGTTAAAGTTTCCCCTGACACCTGCTGCCCGTGACTCACGCCTGAAAAGTAAGTTTTCCGACTGATTAGCTCTACCTTCCCCAGCCTGGTGGGTGTCATAGCAATCGGGCGCTGCCGTCATGGTAATAATACCTTAGATTTAGGGAATGACCTTCCTCCCCCCCCCAAAGTGGCTGTAAATCATGCGACAATTGAAAAGCCTAAACAGACAGATACGTGACACAGAGCCGTATACAATGGAGCCCTTTAAAACTCAATGGAGTGGAAAGCAAATACCATTTGGGGTGGAGGAGGGAGTCCCAAATGGGACAGCACTGGTAAGGGGGAGCTGTGCCCCCCACACACGGAGGACAGAGTCTAGGGTTGTACAGAGAGGAGGAGCTGGGGTCACGGAAGGGTTGAGACTTCTGCATCTTCTCTCTCGCACAGGTTCTGATCGGCGCCGGGTGTCCAAGATACAGACCCAGACTTAGGCACCTCTCCAGACCTCCCCTGAGGGACTGAGGAGCTCTAGACACTGACCTGCACACCCAGAGGGCGGCGTAGGGTCTTTGGCCCTAATTAAGAATTAGGAGGCCCTGGAACTCCTAACTAGCTGCTTCTAGGGCAAAAGTGACCAACTTTATGATTATGGATTTCTGCTTTTTTTCTGGCAATGTGGAATCTGAGGCAGAAAGCCCAGCTATAAATCACAGTGAAAAACAACCCTTCTCATTCAAGTGTGGGGGCAAATTCCTTGCCCCTGCCATAATGGGGCTTCCCTTTTGACCCTGGTGCAGGCAATTGACCCCATACAGCTGGGCAGGCGGTGTGCAAAATTCACTGCTCATGGAGAAACAGCAAAGCAAGCCTTTCCAGATTTATTTTTTTAAGTCACGTGGTTATCCTCCATCTCCGATTTAGCTCACAGCTCCTGTAAGCCTCGCAGCGGGGGTTTGGGAAGGCAGATTTAACAATACGGATTCTCAGGCCCCACCCTGAGCAGGTTCAGGACTTCTTGCCTTGAACACAGAATGTAAAGGGAAGCCAAAAAAAGACTCCGTAATCAAGATAAATCATATTTTAATGCAGTATTTTTTTTAAAAATCAAAATTAGGGGCACCTGGCTGGCTCAGTCGGGGGAGCGTGCGACTCTTGATCTCGGGGTTGTGAGTTCGAGTCCCACGTTGGGTGTAGAAATTACTTAAATAATTAAGCTGGGGGGAAAAAAGAGGGTTAGGGAAGGTCTCTCTGAGGAGGCGGCCTTTAAACGGGGACCTGGAGGAGGGGGGTGGACAGCATTCCAAGCTGAGGGGACAGCCCGTGCAAAGGCCAAGAGGTGAGGAAGATGGAGACATTTTCTAGTTGTCAAGGGAGCACGTGGGCATGGAAACTCGTCCCTGCTGGGCACAATCCTTCCTCCCAGGGAGAAAACTCAGATCTGCAAAGTAGACACTCGGAACAAACATTTCCAGAGAACTTCCTCTGAAACAGGCCTTATCACAGCAGCTGGGGACAAAACAACCAAAACAGAACTGGACTCAGCCCCTTCCCCAGAGGTGCTGATAATCTGATGGAGAAAAAGACACGTGAGTAAGATATTTCCAGACGTATGGAATGACGGGTATGCAGGCACAGGGCTGTCGGAGCGTGGAGAAAGACATCAGTCAAAGACAGCATGGTTTGCACTCAGATTTCCATTTGCTAAAATGGCTTCATGTATGTTTTCCTTCAGAAACAAATGAAGTGTTCCTTCTAACACGAGTTCTGTCTCTCCCACTCTGTCTCAAACCTCTGCCCATCCAGGCCTGTCAGCTTAGAGCAGGAATCTGTCTACTTGGGTCCTCCAGTGGTGCAGCCCCTAGCCTCTTCCACCTGGATTGTTGCCTGGTCTCCCTGGTCTCCTGCCTCCCCTCCCCACGCCCTCTCTGCACAGCACCAGAACCCAAGTCAGATAATCCTCATCCTCTGCTCCGAGCACCTCACCTCCCACAATGTGGTGACATCTCATCCCACACACTCTCAGCCCTACCTCCCTGACGAGCTTTCCTCGTCTCTCCTGTAAGCTATACCAACCTCTTCTCGAGTCACTGAACAAACCAAATACAGTCCCACCTCCGGGCCTTTGCACTTGCTATTCCCTCCACCTGGAAGACTCTTTCCTAGGATATATCTGCTCGATCCCTCTCTTCATTCAGTTCTCTGCTCAGATATCCCTTAAACAGAGAGACCTTATCTGACCTCTTCCCCCAGCCCTGTGGAAAGACCACATTCCCAGAACGCCCCCAGTGTATTAACCTTGTCTTTTATTTTCTGTATGCTGATGCTTTGATACCTGAGGACTTGCGGACATTAGATGGACTGCCCCCGCAAGATTCACCAGTTCCTAGAGATGATAAACAATGCACCCACAAATGTGCTTTTCACATAGAAACCAATCCAGAGCCTACACCCAACTGCCCCTTTTTTTCAGGCTCTCACACACTAGGGCACTCTCCACCTGTCCTAATCACCCCAGGGCCAGGTGCCACATAACCAGGAACAGCCCTCACACCCCAGAGCCTGCTGGAATCATTCAACTAGCCAATCCTAAGCCTGCTTGCCTGGCTTCATCTCTTCCTTCCCTCAGAGATCACAATAAAGACTCTTGCCACAGATCTGCCCACCACCCTCTCTGTCTCTGATCAGCTCTGGTGCTTTCCCATGTGCCCCCCGCCCCCCATTTTGTGGTGTGCCCCCTCTTCTTGGGAACTGTGAGTATAACAAACTAGCTTTTCAACGGCAATTCCTCCTGATCTTTTGGCCTCACCATACCTGTATAATAAAATCCATATTCTAAAGCACCCAGCCCCCTTACCCTGCTTCATCCTTCTATAAAACCCTTTTTATCACCTAACACATTATATATTTATTTGTTCATGGTCTTCTTCTCTCCACTAGATGTTTAGCTACATGAGAGCAGGGACCTTCACAGGAGTATCCTTGGTCTAGGACAGCAGCTGGTACATGGTAGGTGCTCCATAAATATTTGCTGAATCAATGAATCTGTAAATCCCCCTCACTTCTATGCAGAGTCCTACAAAATATATACACATATCGGGCATATCTCTTCATATACATGGTGACTGAATCTCATTAAAATCTATTCCGATGTATTGACACCACAATTATGGTAGGCAGAACACCTGACCCACCCCCCACCCAGGTCACCCAATGGTTTCTGTTTAGAAACAATGTCTACTGTGTGAATTTAGTCCTCCACCAACATCCTTGAATTTTGAATTAAATATATGAAAAGATACTGTGGGACTTTGCAACCGTAGAACAGAGCCTGAAAGATTTTTTTCATTTCCTTTTCTGGAATGAACTTGAACTTATTCAAAGGACCTATAAAACCCAAATAAATGAATTTCTTGAAGTAGATTTAAAGCCATCAACTGGCCTTGCTTTAAGAAATAAGGGGGAGGGAGGAATGTAATAGGACTAGCTCCTAGGTCTCAGTTACTGGTTATTAGGTTTATTTTTTTTTTCAATATTTTATTTATTTGAGAGAGAGAGAGAGCACAAGCGGGGCGGGGGGGGGGACCAGAGGGAGAGGGACAAGCAGACTCCCTGCTTAGCACGGATCCCAACACAGGACCCATCCCAGGACCCTGAGATCATGACCTGAGCCAAAGGCAGATGCTTAACTGACTGAGCCACCCAGGTGCCCTTGGCTTATTATTATATATACATGGGACCCAAGAAAAAGTAATTAGAATCATTCTCTAAATGACAAGTGCATTAAATAGGTGGAGAGAATTGCTGCTAAATGGACAGAAACTGTTTCCCATAAAGTTGATTAAATAGGAACTGCCTCCTCACCTTAGAAGCTCAGAGGTCTTTTGCAATTGGCATAAAAATTACTCAGCTGTGACAGTCGGTCAAGGTATCTGGGGACAGTTGTGGGGAAGAGAGGGGAGCCTGCAGAAAAGAAGCAGTACCTTTATTCTCTTGCCCTCTGCTCTTCAATCTTATCCCATCAGGGGCTGCTGGGCTATGTTTTGCTTTCGAAGGAGAATAAATCCGGAGGCCCAGTCGAAAGCACACCCCCAAACGCTGAGACTGATGACCTACAAGCAAAGACTTGGAGTGGGCCCTCCAACCTCCTCCGCATACATAAAGCAAGAGCCCGCCTTTGCCCAGAAATTGCAAGGCAGAGTCTGGGACGGTTAGGAGGGTACTCCTCTCCGTTAAGGGGGTCTAACATATTTGCCTGCAGGGCCTCGGAAAGATCTAGAGGGGAAGCGACAACCACTTGTGTCTGTGATCAGTGCTCGGACTTCACACCCCCAGGGTTGGGGGGCAGACACGTGAAAGCCATTCCCCCACTTCCCCATCAGGAGGTTGAGCTTTTGTTCAGACCCAGGGTTTAGGCCAACCATGGTCATCCCATCGCTGTTGGCCAATGAGTCTTGGGGGTGGGCACATGACCAGTCCTGACCAATGAGATCCCAGAGGAGGTCAGCCTGGGTCGTCACATGACCAGTTCTGGCCAATGAGACCCCAGAAGTCCGCCTGAGGTTGCTGCGGATGTTTTCCATCTGACGAGAGTAAGTACTTTTCTTCTCTTTCCTCTCTTCTGTCCTGGATGCTGTTGAGCGGGGACATGGATCGAAGACTCTCTGGGTGCCTGGCCCCAGCTTCTGTGTGTTGTTGTGCCTCAGGGCAGCCGCCTCTCTAGGGAATCACAACATGCAGAGAGGCCTGTGAGTTCACACCCCCCCACCGCACCGAGGCAGCTCACGCAGCCGGTGACCCACTGACTCGAGCATGCAAGTCCTCAGCCCTTTGCCTAGAGGCGGAATGTGTCCTGTGATGGGGTGCGAGCATCCCAGCTACCCGTGTTGTCAATCTGAAACCCAACTCCAGCTGAAACCACATCCTCGTTTCTCCTCTTCCCCACCCAGTCCTGCCTCCCTCCTCCCTTGCTGGTTTCTTTTGAGAGCATGCCTGATACATCACAGGGACCTCAATCCTCATCTCGGTCCCCCACTTCTGCTTCTGGGGAGCCCGAGCTCAGACAGTGGGTGGTGAGCTAGAGGGAGGAAATCCAACCTGTGAAGGAGGTAGGGCTGAGAAACGCAAAGAACCTGTGCGGGACCTCGCAGACATGATTAAGCTGCTGGACCCACCCAGGAACGCCTACCTCCAAGCAATAAAGGTCTTTATGATTTAAGTTACTGCCACTTGGGTAACCATCCTGGTTTGCCCAGGCCCGGGGTGGTTCCTGGGATGCCGTGTTCAGTCCTGAACCCAGGAAAGCTCCCAGGAAACCCAGATAATTTGGTCACCCTACTGCTTGTCAGGCATTCTCAGCTTGCATCCAGAAACATATCCAGCTGATGTGATTATTATCCCCATTTTACAGTCTGAAGACACGAGAAGCAAAATGATGTGTGTGTGATCACACAGCCAGTTACTGGCAGAGCTGGAATTAGCGATCAAGAACTTATGGCCACTATTCCAGAGCTCTTTCTAAAATAGCCATTTCACTGAGGACGAACTATAAGACCCCAGCACACTATCTGCCAACATAAGTGGACCCCTGTAATTCCTCTCCCCACCAGCATCTGGCAATGGCCAATGGGACAGAAACTCTGGTGGCCCATCCAACAGCCACACTCCCCTTCCTTCCTAATGTCTACCAGTTTAATCCAGACACGCTACCACCGAGAACAGAGATTATGTTTCCTAGCCTCCCTTGCAGCTAGATGTGGCCAAATGGAAAAGTTCTGGCCAGTAAGATAGTCTTGTGGGGGATTTTGAGAAGGTTCCTTAAAAGGGAGGAGATGGTACTTCTGTTCTTCCTGTCCCTGGAACATACATGTGATTGCCGGATCTCTAACAGCCCTCTTAGACCATGAGGTGGCCATAAAGATACAAGCCAAATGCTGAGGGTGGTAGAACAGGAAGATGGGAATCTGGGTCTTTGAGGATACCTTAAGAGCTGTCACCTTCCTGGACTCCATGCTCCAAATGGATGTTAGGATTCTTACAGCTCCTATCCACAAAGATCTCTCTTGCTCACTGAATATAAACCTGAGTGGTATAGAGATGGGAGCCGGAGAATGGAGCCAACACAGAGGAAAGAGATCCAAGGGACGGAGAGAATGAAACGAGGTTCTAGTCAGTGTTACATCTCTAGAACCAGCAGTACCTGAAGCCATCCTCTCCCTTGGACTTTTAATTAATATGATTCAATAGATTGGGTTTCTGTCATGTTCAGTGCATGGTAGATACCTGAGTCTGAATTAGAAGTCCGGAAAGGGTCCTGTGAACTTTAGCATCTATCAAGACAGCCTTAACAAGAGAGTGTCTTAAAGCTGACCTTAGGGGGGTGCCTGGGTGGTTCAGTCAGTTGAGCGTCTGACTCTTGATTTTGGCTCAGGTCATGGTCTCGGGGTCCTGGGATCAAGCCCCGCATCGGGCTCCATGCTCAGCAGAGAGTCTGCTTGAGGATTCTCTCTCTCCCTCTCCCTCTGCCCCTTCCCCCATGCTCCCTCTTTCTCTCTCTAAAATAAAAATAAATAAATCTTTAAAGCTGAATTTAGCACTGTAGCCACACTCAGGCCCACTTGCCTTCAGAAGAGTCAATCCACACAATTTTCTTAATTAAACCACCCCAAATAGGCACATACTAATATATGAGTGGGACAACTTGGAGTAACAAAAGGTGTTGCAAGTCCCAGAACAGAAAGAAAGATCTTGGGCTTTGGAGCTAAGAAGTTCAATTCCCTGACAAGCTACAACCTTGCTGTGTATCCCTGGGTAAGTTACTAAACCTCTCGTCCTCTGTAAAAAATGAATAATAATACCCACCATACTGGAGTGACAAGAAGATTGAATGAAACAAAGAATATAAAGCACCAAGAACAGAATCTAGCCCATGGTAAGTGTTCGATAAATAGTAGCTATTCCTATTATTGTTCATTACTCCCCAGATCTCAACTAGCAACAATGAAAAGAGTCTGGTAAATTAATAGCATACACAAGATAACAAGGGTATGCGTTAGCCTGCTTTTTTATAACATTTCAAGGGATTTTCACACATTTCTCATTTGCCTGCACGGCGGCGGCTGCTAATTACAAATGCATGTTCGCACTTCGTTCCAACAGATTTGGCAGCACCACGATTTGGAGATCTTTTCATTAGCAGTTAGGTAATGAATGTGGGGGAACTGCATTGTTGTACAATTACTCACGGATCCAGATTTCGCCCCTGCCTTCCCCTGTGGCCAGTGAGTCCTCCCTCTGTTGCGATGCGAGGCTCTGGCCGCTTGAGAAGGTGGACAACTGGCTTCCCTCTGCTGGGAGGTAGCATTAAGGGCTTATTCTGCTTCTGCCGCTGACTAGCTGGGTAGCCTTGAGCTAGTTAGTTACCTACTTCTCTGAGCATTGTTTTCTTTCTTTTAAGATTGTATTTATTTATTTGAGAGAGAGAGTGAGGGTGTGTGCATGCACAAGCAGGGGGGAGGGACAGAGGGACAAGCAGACTCCCTGCTGAGCGTGGAGCCCGCCACAGGGCTTGATTCCAGGACCCCAAGACCATGACCTGAGTGGAAGTCAGACGCTTAACCAACTGAGCCACCCAGGTGCCCCAGAGCATTGTTTTCTTCATCTGGAAGGGGATAATAATAACAGCTTCCTCCAAGGCTGTGTGGGGATGGGGAAAGGATCCCATGACATAATGCAATCAAGTGCTTGGCAAGGAGGAGATAGTTAAGCATAACTTTTTCCTAAAGCCATTTTGTAAAAATTAAATGGATATTATATCAGGGAGGATTATTATATTTCTAAATAGCAGAAAACCCAACTCAAACTGGCTTAAGTGGGGGGTGGGGGGGGAATGTGTTGGTGGAGTAAGAAGTGTGGAGAAAGGACATTCATAGGTTCACATAACTGAAAAGTCCAAGGTCCTGCCAGGCTCAGGTGCAGCTCAATGTCAGGAGGAGTCAGTTTCTTTCCAGCTTACAGTCTCCACCTGGTCGGCTTCACTCTCCTGTTCCACCTGGCAGCTCAAGACTCTCCCCACATGGTGACAACGTGGCTGAAGCTGCCCTGCCTCTCATCTCCTCAAATTCAAGTCCAGCGAGAAGGAGCAAGGCACCTCTTGGGTAGCTCCTGCCAGAAGTTCTGAGATTCGCTCAGACGGTGGAGTAGCTTAGACCCTGTGCCCACCCCTGAGTCCATCAGGGAGGCCACCGGGAGTCGGTGCTCTGATTGGCCAGGCCTGGGAACATGCTCCACCTCCTGGGCTGAAAGTGGGCAAAGGAAGAAAACAAACGGAGCCAGCTGTGTCCCTCTAGCGCCCTCTATGGATGGAGCTTAACATTGCACTTACTGCAAAGAAGAGATGCTTAAGGAACCCTATTAAGTATCACAGAACAGGTAGTAGTGAAGTGTGAGAGGAAAAAACACTGGCAATTGGAACACATCCTCAGGCCTGCAGCTATAGAGGGATCTGCCCGGCAGGAGCTGTGGTCAGACAGAAACACACAGCTCAGGCCAGAGCAGGGAGGAAACAGGTAAGAAATTTCCCCAACACCCATCTTCTGCTGGTGCCTCCCTAAGTAAGCATCCAGAGGACAGGATGCCCGAGTGAGGCAGTCTCTCTCCCCTGGGGGCAGAGAATGGGTCTGGGGAACAAACAGGGGATGCCCAGCTCAGTAGGCCCAGCCGCTATCCCCACATTACAGGTAAGATAAGAAACTTGCCAAGGTCACAGCCCACCCAGTTCCACCATGCTGAACTGGCCTAGAGCCATCCTATGTAAGCAGTAGTGAAAGGAAACAGGGGCGATGGGATGTGGGGGGCCGAGACTCCTGCTCTTCAAAACAACATTCCTAGAACTCAAATGTCATTGTTGTCCCCTCCAATAATGTCAACAAACCTGCCTCTACTGCTTAAGAGAGGGAGAGGGGGGAAAATCTTTATTTCAGTCTCTCTCCAACAGGCGGCTCAGCAAGTGTTCTCATCTTCCCTGGGATTGTTTTCATTTGCACACGGACGCAGGCTACTGTGGGGTGAAAAGTAAGTGAGCTACAAGGAGGAGAAAGGAGGAGAGGAGGATGCCAGATGCAACCCCACTGCACCCAGTTAGAAAGAAAACCAAGTCAACGGTGCCTGTGATGGGTGTTGTCTGTGAGTGGTGTGCGTGGATTTCAAACCGAAATATATTCAGCAGCTGATCTGCAAAGCAAATCTGGGGCCTGGACAATCCAGTGGAAACGCGACTGTGCTTTTTGAAGGAGCAAAGACCCTCTCTCTCCCCTAGTTGTGGTCAAAAGTAGCTGGTTTGCAATGAGTCTAAATATGCTCTAGGCCCTTGCTACTCAAACAGCAGTGCAAGGACCAATGGCACCCATGCCCCTGGAAGCCTGTTAGAAATGCAGATTCCCAGGCCCTGCCCTAGATGTGGAATCTGTCTGCATTTCAGCGAGAGTCCAGATGATTGATGTACATGGTGAGGTTCGAGAGACACTGGTCTGCACCCACACTGGCGGGACCTGGAGGGATGAAGGTGCAAGGACACTCGGCTTCTGCTGGGGTGACCAACTGTCCCGGTTTGCCTGGGGCTATCCTGGTTCGTGACAGAGGATCCACCAATCAGATGTTCCGTATCCTGTGCAAACCGGAACAGTTGGTCACCCCCGCTGCTACTCCAACCACCTTTACCAGCTTCTGAGGCCCATATGCTTAAAAAAAAAAAACAAACTCAGCTTGAAAAAAAAAAAAA